>NC_050076.1:41099837-41699837 GCF_009764565.3 Dermochelys coriacea
CATCTTGGTCACTTCCCCTAGGGCACCTTGTCTGCTGACTTGTTAATGTCTTTTACTCTTAACAATTTCACACTTGGGTTACTCTTCACATTTATTACATATATTGAAGTAAAGAAGATAAGAAATACTCCACCCTGCAAAGTTCTAGTCTCAGTGCAGCACTTGAGGATAGATCATTTACTTTAATATTACTAACAATATTTAGCTGTTATACAGCACTTTTCATTCATAGATGTCAGTGTTCTACAATGGAGGGTAAGAGTCACTATCCCCTTTTTACAGACACAGGTTACGTGACTCGCCTAAGGTAACACAGGAAGTCAGTAGTAAGTGAAAGAATAAAAACTGTCCAAGAGAAACAAAAAATAGGTCAAAAGGGTGTCCTCAGCATGGGATGGAATTGTTGGGTATTCCAAGCTATTCATATTGAGCCTGGTGTTTAGTGTTAATTTATTACATTAAAAAAATTAAACTCATTCAGGTTTCAAAGGGAAATGCTCGAGTTAACAAATGTCAGATTTATGTTTGCCCATGCATCCTTAATTCTGTCCCCTTGTGTGTCCAACCTATGCAATGAAAGACCAAGGGGTCCTGTGGAAAAGGTGATCATGTAATTAAAGATTAATGTGTACCGGGGGCAAATTAAGAATCAACATTTTTATTTTTACTTGTGTGCAATAAAACATAAAGAGGAAAAGTGTATTCAACAATTGAGGCTCAGTACTATATAAATCTCAACCTGAAGAATAACTCAGCTGTATTCCTCTTGCTCAGTTTTTTCTTCTATATTTTTTTTTGTCCATTCTGTAGCTACCTTAGCTGAGGATTTTCAGTATCTCCTGAGGTGTACCAAGTGTGTCCAATACTCATTTCAGTATATTTTCACTCTGCACAAACTACTCTGTACAAGTAAGGGCACACTTTGAAGTCAGCTGTGGTTATTGACTGACTTTAGTAAATATACTGCTTAAATGACATAAGAACCTCTCTATAGCAACGCAGGAGACTGATACCTTGGGAATCAACAAATAATGAGGTAATAAAGTAATTTCTTCAAGTATTGGAAAAACTCTTCCCTGCTATTTAACATCTCCTGAATATTTTTGAGATCTTTTTCCATCTTGAATCAGGACAAAAAGTCAATATCTTAAATATTTGTAAACCAAAATAATTTATTTTTGGATCATTTAAACCCTTAATTTCTATATTGACCTTTTTTTCCTTTCCTACCTTTTTCAGTGTAATAACTTAAATTTCAGAACAAATCATTTTGGACCAGAAAATAGGAATTTATTTAAAAATCTAATTAATAAATAGCGAATGTTAACCTTTTTCTCATCTTTTATGGAGTCAAGAAATTTGTCGAACCTAACCTTGCTTTGGAAACAGTTTTGGCTTCAATGAATTGGCATTTTCTTCAATGAAAATCTATTTGTCAAAATTCCAATGAGCTCTGTTAATTTTACTTTTCCCCCTTAAATCACGTTTTTGGAAAGAAAATTCTTTGAAATATTAGGTCAGATCCGCAGTTGGTGTAAACCTTCATTGCTCTGTTGAAGCTAATGGCTGAATCTGAATGGAAGTTTCATTAGATTCCAAAGCCAGAAGGGACCATTGTGAGAATCTAGTTTGACCTTTTTATAACACGGGCCATAGGACTTCCTTAAAATAATTCCTGTTTGAACTAGAGCATATCTTTTTAGAAAAAAAAATCCAATCTTGGTTTAAAAATTTCTAGTGATGAAGAATCCACCAGTCTTGGGTAAAAAGAAAAGGAGTACTTGTGGCACCTTAGAGACTAACAAATTTATTTATATGCTCAAATAAAATTGTTAGTCTCTAAGGTGCCACAAGTACTCCTTTTCTTTTTGTGAATACAGACTAACACGGCCGCTATTCTGAAACCAGTCTTGGGTAGATTGTTCTAGTTATTGACTACCCTCAATGAAGACCTGAATAACTGACAATATAACTATCATGCATGATATATACTTGCATGTGTGTTGTGTTTTTTAAGTATGTTGCCCCTTTTAAAATCTGTAGCTTGCAAAATTGCCTTCAAAATAGATGTCATTGTGCCTCAGAAGTTACTCCATAATTAAACATGTAACTAGCTTTCCAGTATGAGCCTTTTTTTTTCTCTTTTTTTTTGCCACTCATCCATTTCTCTCCTCTGCCACCCAAAAAGTCCTTTCTGATTAAAATATTGAATATAAAATTCTTACCAGAGGATATTGGGCTAGATCCACAGCTATGGCTACACTGAACACAAGCCTGGTAAGTGGGTGGCAGTGGTTAGCAGCTGAAGTTGCTTTTGTATATCTTTTCCCCTGACGCTCTTACTGCTGCTTTATGAGGGACTCCGCAACAATACAGAGGGACTCTGCAAGGAGACAGAGCAACCTAATGGATTAGTATGGTTTAGGGATATCTTGGCCATACCATCTCTCCTCCCACTGTGCTCCACTGATACCATAACAGGGAGGAGGGGAGTCGTGTAAGAATCCCTACTTTGGCTCTATGCCACTGGAGGATATTACATTGGCTTTTGGGCTGATCGCATTTTTAGTGCAACACAAAGGCAGTGTTGAATAGCAGAACACAGATGAGTTAGTAGACTCTGAAGTGTATTGGTCAAAATGCTTCTAAGATATGGAACTCTGAAAATATTTCCTTTTTATAAGTCCTTTCATGTGTTGTTATGAAGACTTTTCTAAAAAACTTTAGTTTGGTCTGGAAACTTCACATCTCTTTTATTTGACTGCCTGAGGTCTAATTCACAAGACTTTTTTTCAGATATTCCACCTCACCAAGCTCATCAGAAGCAAGCTCTCTACCAACCAACACACACCAACTCAAAGCAGCATTAGACTCTGCCATAAAAAGATGCAAAATCTGTAGACATATTTCTCTTGCTACAATGATCAATATGCCCTACAAGATCCATGGATCCTAAACATGCTTATCACAACATGTGGTGTACCTCTTCCAATGCACCTAATGCTCCAATAACAGCTATGTGGATGAAATGAGACAATTTAATATGCCCTTGAATGAACTCTCACAGAAAAGTAAGACAAAAACGCTATCACCCATGGGCAAATGCTTTTCACAAAACGATCATTCCATATCTGATCTCTCAGTCCTTATCCTCAAGGGAAAACTTCAAAAGATGAACCTGGGAATTTACATTCATAACTCTGCCGGCCACTAACAATCAAGGATTAAACAAAGACACTGGATTTATGGATCATTAAAACAACCTGTAATCCACTAACCCTCCTTTGTCCTATGATTGTAGAGGTGTTAACTGCCCGCTTCACCTTGAATGGTCTCTTGCAACATGTGTTAACACCTTATCTGTTTCACCCTTGTATTTGGCTGTGAGATCCTGAGAGAAAGTCTAAACTAAAAATTAAATTGACCTAATTTACATTGATGTACAGCCTCTGCAGTAATTAAATCACTTTTGCATGCCCACACGACACTCCTTGTGTCGGCAGTGTACATCCTCACCAGCTGTGCTTGCACTGATTTAACAATCAGCATGGGGCATTGTGGGATGGTTTCTGAAAGGCTGCAACAGTCACTGTAAGCAATGCATTGTCTACACTGATACTGCATCAACCTAAATGCTACGCCTCTCACTGCAGTGAAGTTTTTAAGTAAGAGTAGTGGGTGAGTTACATCGGTGGGAGCTACATTTTAGTGTCAATGCTTAGGTCAACATAAGGCAGCTAACTCTGTAGTGTAGATCAGGGCTGAATACCTTTTCCATACCTGAAGAGCTCTATGTAAGCTCAAAAATGTGTCCTTTTTTCCACCAAAAGCTTGCCAGTGAAAATGGGAGCATCAAAAGCATTATTAAATCACTGACCATAATTAATTAAACTTTAACTTTAGATTGCTTGGCTTTAAGCATCAAAGTGAGCAGTAAAATAAGTTAATTCAAAATAATTTCACTTTTTTTTTTTCTTCAACATTTTTCCCATGGTAAAAAAAGAACCCAAACAATCTCAGCTGGGTAAATTGCCAACTGAGCTTTAAGGAAATCTGTGCTGTTCCTGCTTTTTTCTATATGGAAAAATTAATTAATTTCAGAGAAACTGAGTGAAAGCCTGACCCGGTTGGGATCAACAGAAAAACTCCCATTGACTTCAATGGAGCCATGATTTCACCCTATCTTTCAGAGTAGGCAAAGCATGGTGCAGGGGACTAAGGGATTCTAGAGACTAGGGGTATGTCTACACAGCCAGAAAAAAATCCCACAGCAGCAGGTCTCAGACCCAGGTCAGCTGACTCCAGCTCATGCTTTGGGGTTAAAAATAGCAGTCTATCTCAGAAACCCAGTGACTGGGGGTGGGGGAACAGATGTCTACATTACTATTTTTAGCTCCACAGCGTGAACCAGAGTCAGTTGACCTGGACTCAGACTGGAGTCTGATCTCTGAAACTTGGCCAAGTGGGGAGGGTCCCAGGGCCCTGACTCCAGACTAAGCCTGAGCATCTACATCTGTTGTTTTATAGCCTGCAGCCCAAGCCTTGCAAGTCCCAATCAGCTGACACAGATCAGCCATGGGTTTTGTAGACCCGTGGCAGTGCTTCCCAGGGTGTTTTTGCTGTTTAGATATACCTCCAAGAGACTGAAGTAAATCAACTTTTCAGTGCTTGTTTTGATAGCCATTATCAAGGGTCTAATCCAAGGTCCATTGAAATTGAAGTCAATAGACTCCTGTTGATGTCAATGCATTTTAGATCAGACCCTAAAAATGCAGCTGTTATAAACATGCAGGAACTTAATCAATTGCCATTTATTTAAATTTGAAGACATTGATAAGTCATTTATGAATATATGACTAATTGTGTAAATGTTGCATCTATAAATGTTGGAATGAACCCTTTAAATTTGTTTCCTGTTATAAGATCTACATCAAATGCAATTATCTCTTAATCAATCTGGAGCAACAAAGTGTATAATGGAAAACAGGATCAATTAAAAAGTTGGATCACTTCATCAATATAGCTTTAAAAGATTATTTAGCTCTGATCTAGTTTCTTTTGTGTTGTCTACTTTATATGTATGATGCAAAACTGAGGTCAGACCTAAATTATTCAGGAAAGTATTTTATTATCAAAATGGCAGTCACTACCGAGCCAGCAAAATCAAACTGAACATAATACAAATAAATTCCATGGAAAACTCAGTTATTTATTTCTATGTGGTATTTACACCAACCATTTGTTTGCTCTAACCCACAAATAAAATCCAGGAACTTATACAGTACCCAAGTCCATCTTTCTTATCTAGAGCTTCACTCCTTAAAAGGATATATGCAATGTATCAAAGTGTGCCAGGTGGTCTATTAAGAAGAAACAAAGAGATGAATTGTTTGTGAATTAACTGAAAGGTGGTATCTGCTGTTGCATATTAAGGAAAATTTCAAGCAAATGTAATGCTGACTGGGACAAAAGTAGATCGCTCTGGAAAGGGAGAGATTTTAAATTAACATTTTAAGTGGCATTTCAAATTGCTGCAAATCTGTGAATGGCTTCTAGAACGAATATTGGCAATGACATGCTGTCTCTTTGTATGTTCTCACTATAGTAATTAATCTTATTTTAAAATCCACTGATAACCTTTGTGATGGTTCTTCACTTTGAAATAATTGCAATGACTTTTTTTTTTAAAAATCAGACATCCAAATTAAATGCAAGCCGTATATAACTAAACACATGCACAAACAAACCTACAGGAAAATGTTACGTTTCTAGCAGAAACCAATGCAAGTGAGAGAAAAATCAGCTAAGGCAGCAAGAGCTGCTATATCGACCAATAGCAGCAGATGAAGTCTTCTATGAAGAGGTCTCACAACAGTGAGATGCACCATATATCACACTATGGGCCTGATTGATTTAAATGGGTTTTCAATGGAAGCCTTTCCGTGGACTTCAATGGGCTGTGGCTCAGGCCCCATATGAATTGATGGGGGCGCTTAGTGGGGCTCAGACTTCAGCCCTGGCGTGGTTGGGCAGTGGGGACTTAGGGCTTGTCTAACCTATAAAATTGTCGACTTTATCTAATTCGACCTCAAGCTCCCAAATTAATTAAGTTGATTGTGCGTGGCCACACCATGCTCATTGTCTCGATGGAGTGCATCCTTACTAGCAGCACAAAGCAGTGCATCATGGATAGCTATCCAAAAGTAAAACTTGCCTCAGTGTGCTTTGGGAAGTTTGTGCAATGCCTCATGGGACCAAAACATTGTCACAAGGGAGAATGGGAACATTGCGTCAGCATCCCATAATGTACTATGCTCCCTCCCTTACATCAACTGCAAACAACCCAGTGGTTTTTGCACCTTAAAACCACCATGTGTATGCCATAACCCCAGAAGCATGGAGCCTGCTCACCTGTGCACTCTTGTTGTGAGCATCTCAAATAGCCTGCGCTTTTTCCTGCAGTATTTCCAGAGCTGAAGTAGGGTCTGCCATGCAGAACACAGCAATATCCTGCAAGCAGCCTTGCTGCAAGCCACTGAAAAAAACAATTCACAGTTACTGATGGCAGTCACAGAGCAGCTGCACTTGAGCATCGTTTCTGGTCCCATGAAACAAGCACTGACTGGTGGGACCACATTGTTTTGCAGGTATGGGATGATGAGCAGTGGCTGCAGAACTTTCAAATGCAGAAGGCCACCTTCCAGGAACTTTGTGCAAGCTTTCCCCTGCTCTGCAGTTCAGCAACACAAAAATGAGAGCTGCTCTGACAGTGGAGAAGCGAGTGGCAATCACTATTTGAAAGCTTGCAATGCCAGACAGTTACTGGTCAGTGGGGAATCAATTTGGAGTAGGTAAATCAACTTTGGGAGCTGCTGTGCTCCAAGTATGCAGCGTCATTAATCATGAAGGGTAGTGAGTCTGGGAAATCTGCAAGACATAGTGGATGGTTTTGCCGCGACGGTGTTCTCTATTTGCGGTGGGGCGATAGATGGCATGCATATCCGCATCTTGGCACCAGACCACTTTGCCAAAGAGTACATAAACCAAAAGGGATACTTTTCAATGGTGTTAAAGCATTGGTGGATCACAGGGCATTTCACAAACATCAATGTAGGATATTGGGGAAAGGTTCGTGACACGCGCATCTTTAGGAATTTGAGTCTGTTCAAAAAGCTGCAATTCGTGACTTTCTTTTCAGACCACAGAATTAACACTGACCATGTTGAGATGCCTATAGTTATCCTGGGGGACCCAGCCTACCCCTTGCTCCCACGGCTCATGAAGCCATATATCGGCCATCTAGACAGCAGTAAGGAACGTTTCAACTATAGGCTCATCAAGTGCAGAATGGTGGTTGAATGTGCCTTTGGTCACTTGAAAGGGTGCTGGAGAAGTTTCGTAACAAGGTTGGACCTTTAGTGAGGAGAACATCTCCATGGTTATAGCTGCCTGCTGTGTGCTCCATAATATCTGTGGGGGAAAAAAAGGGGGGAAATTTTTCCCAGGTATGGGCAGTTGAGACAGATCTCATGGCAGTCATTTTCAAGCAGCCAGACACCAGGGCAATAAGAAGAGCACAGCAAGGGGCACTGCATTTCCGCGAGGCTTTGAAAAGCCATTTCAATAATGAGTCACAGTAATGTGAGCTGCTTGTCTGCACTGTGCTTTCCCAAACCTTCACCTGGCTTGTATCACTGTCCCTGTAAAGCCAACCCCTCGCCGAAGCCCACTGCTTCTACTCGGTGAAGAACATTTATTTCTCAAATCCATTTAGTTTATTTAACAACCATAAATAAAGAGGGAGATCAGAAAGAAAAGGCAACCTTGGGGAAAGGGGGTTGTAAAGTTGGAATGGGAGAAACGTTTTTAGCTGTGTAACATAACACCATGATACAGACCATCAAAGGTCTGTGAATGGTTTCTTGTACCCTCTCCCCCCAACTTCTGAGTTAAGAGAAAGGTATAATGGACTTTTTGCCCACACCTTATGGAATGCTTGGGGAGGGTGATTCTGCACCAGGCAATGCTGGCTGGCTGTTCACCAGACTGCAGAGAGACACTACCCTCCTGCTTCTGTTCCTGCAGTTCAACCAGACACCCCAACATGTCTGCTTGGTAACCTCATAATCCGAAGCATCTCATCCTGCACCACATGCTCTCGCTCATTGGAAGCTTTCCTGCTCTTCATGTCCATGTCTAACTTCTCAGACAGTGAAATCCTCCATGCTCTCAGCTCTCTGTCAGTTGTCCTGGAGGTGTTCATTATCTTGGTGAACATGTCCGCCCGCGTTCTCTTTCTCTTCCTTCTAATCAGCAAAAGTCTACTTTCAGGTGTTGACATGCTGAAGGTCACATTTCCAGCTGTCAGTCAGCTGGAAAAAAAATAAAGGAGCCATTGTACATGAATAAAATGTTTCCATAACAAAGCTGTTTTCATAAATAAAACCCCCTTATTACACTAGGTGCAAGCCTTAACATAATCAGAATTCATAACCATTCACTGTGCCGCTTTGCTGATCCAGCGATGGTGAGTAGGCCCCCCAGGTTATTGAGAATCGCATGCAGCTTGTTGTAGAACCGACTGTTCACCTACCTTGCCTCTGGTACGCCTGGCAAAGTTCTTTTATTTTCACACGGCACTGCTGAATAGCCCTCGTGTAACCCTTCTCCCCCATTCCACGAGCAATCTTTGCATAGAAGTGAGCGTTTCTTCTGCTGGATCGGAGCTTTGCCTGCACAGCCTCTTCTCCCCACACAGCGATGAGCTCCACCACCTTCTGTGCAGACCAGGCTGGAGCACGTTTGGGGCATGTAGTCTCCATGATCAGCTGTGCTCAAACTAGCACACTCCCAATGCTGATCAAACAGGAAATGGAAATTCAAAAGTTCCCGTGGCTTTAGCAGGGGAGGAGTTGTTTCCTATGTACCTGGCTGCAGTACAGCAGAATTGAAAATGATCTCCAGAGCGGTCACAGATGAGCATTGCGGGACACCACCTGAAGGCCAATTAAGTCAAATTACATAACACTGCATCTGTTACCTTGCAGTTGGCCCATGAAAATCAAACTAAGTGCTACACCTCTCAGAGAGGTAGATTACAGAAGTCGACATCAGAGGCGACTTAGGTCGTCGTAAAGGACTCAGTAGTGTAGACACATACATTAACAAGTCGACTTAAGGCAGCTTCCTTCGACCTAACTCTCCAGCGTAGACCAGGCCAGGAGCCTGGCTGAAGACTAGGGCTCCAGACATGGGGCTTCAGACTCCAACCCCTGGCTGCGCGGCTGCAGCAGGCTCTGATCTCTAGCTCTGGCTGCATGGTGCCAACCCCTAATCCCACCAGCGGCTGCTGGCCTCCGGTGCTGACCCCCATCTGTGCACTCTGACCCCCAGCCCTAGTCAGTGACCCTGGGTGCCAGCTCCAGGTGCCAACTCTAAGCTCTAGCAGCTGCCAGCCCTGGATGCAGATCTCTGGCACTGGCCTTGGGCTCCGGTGGGTGCTGGCTCTGGATGCTGACCCCTAGCCATGGCTGTGGGGCAGCAGGTGCAGACCCCAAGTGCCAGCCCCAAATCCAGCAGCAGTCAAACCTCAACTGCATGCACTGACCCCAGGCACTGCTCCTGGATGTCAATCGTGGGTTCCGGCAGGTGCTGGCCATGGGCACTGATCCCCAGCCCCAGGTGCCAGCCCCAGTCATGCAGCAGCAGACTCCAACCCCAGGCTCTGCCAGGTGCTGACCCTGAATGCCAACTTCCAGTCCCTGTCATGCAGCAGCTGGCTCCGGCAGGTGCTGGCCCAAGACACTGACTCTTAGGCCTCGCTGTGCAGCACTGGGCACCGACCCCAAGCGCCAACCTCCCCAACAGCCCCAGTTGCACAGCAACTGGTGCCGACTCCGGATGCTGACCCCCGGCTGCATTGCAGTGAGTGCTATCCTTGGCCCTGGCCACACAGCTGTGGGCGCTGACCCTGGGCTTCAGTGAGTGCTGGCCCATGGCACCAATCGCCAGCCCCAGGTGCTGACCCACACTTCCGACCATGTGGTGGTAGGGAGCAGCCATCTATTGTCCCTGGCCTCTGCTGACTCACCCATCCTCACATCCATCCTCCCTGGCCCTTGCTGCCGCAGCCCCCACCCTTCCATCCAGGTCTTAACTTACTAGGACTTGCTGTGAAAAGTGATATTAACAAACATACAGATATCACTTTTTATAGCATTATTTTTATTGAGCCTGCAAAAATCAAAACTATACATAAATAAATTACAATGATCTGGATGTGTATACATGCATATTTATTTGTTTTTCCTAAAGTTAATTAAGTATTTAAGGAAAAAGTATCAGCTTGGCCACCAGCAAGAGTTGGTGGCCGCACTCTGAGGCCACCAAAAATATTGTTGTGAGAACTCCTGGCATAGCACATGTTTGGGTACTGTAAAAATAATACCAATATTGATAGCTTAGCATCATTTTTAACATTTTTTTTCTTTACATTGTTTGTTTGTTAGTAGCAGAGTAAAACTTCCTATATTGACTTGGATAGAATATTTCTCATTTAAATGGGTGTTTTTCTTTAGACTTTCTTTCAGATGTTTGCTTCCCTACCTCTTGGTATCCTTACATCATGACATATCTTCATTGGATTATAACAGGGTTCCTTTGGTAATCACACACTTTAACATCTAAAAGGATATTATAAATAGAATTGCCTTAGTTATCTCCTATTTGTACTATACCTAGGCTTGGCAGGATTAGATTTTTATTGGTAAATGTGAATTTCACCATATTCATTCAAACCAATAATACTGAAATTTACACATAGATCAAGTAAGAAAACTATTGCTTGAGAACTAATCAAAATTAGATTTAAGCATATTTACTTTGTATATTTTTACATGTGGTGTCAACAGTTTGTTAGCTTATAAACTTTTTGAAGGTCATTAAATATCTAACCCCCCTTGCTATTTCTGACATCTCCCCTAGTTTTCTGTAACTGTGAATTTAAATCCATAGAAGAAAATGCTTAAAAATAAACATTGATATTATCAATCAAAATAATTAAATTAATTCTGCCAAACTCTATCATACAATCATAGAATCTCAGGGTTGGAAGGGACCGCAAGAGGTCATCTAGTCCAACCCCCTGCTCAAAGCAGGACCAATCCCCAACTAAATCATCCCTGCCAGGGCTTTGTCAAGCCTGACCTTAAAAACTTCTAAGGAAGGAGAGTCCACCACCTCCCTAGGTAATGCATTCCAGTGTTTCACCACCCTCCTAGTGAAAAAGTTTTTCCTAATATCCAACCTAAACTTTCCCCACTGCAACTTGAGACCATTACTCCTCATTCTGTCATCTGCTACCACTGAGAACAGTCTAGATCCATCCTCTTTGGAAACCCCTTTCAGGTAATTGAAAGCAGCTATCAAATCCCCCCTGCAGACTAAACAATCCCAGTTCCCTCAGCCTCTCCTCATAAGTCATGTGCTCCAGTCCCCTAATCATTTTTTTTGCCCTCCGCTGGACGCTTTCCAATATTTCCACACCCTTCTTGTGGTATGGGGCCCAAAACTGTACACCATACTCCAGATGAGGCTTCACCAATGTTGAATAGAGGGGAACGATCATGTCCCTCGATCTGCTGGCAATGCCCCTACTTATACATCCCAAAATGCCATTGGCCTTCTTGGCAACAAGGGCACACTGTTGACTCATATCCAGCTTCTCGTCCACTGTAACCCCTAGGTCCTTTTCTGCAGAACTGCTGCCTAGCCATTCAGTCCCTAGTCTGTAGCAGTTCATGGGATTCTTCTGTCCTAAGTGCAGGATTCTGCACTTGTCCTTGTTGAACCTCATCAGATTTCTTTTGGTACAATCCTCTAATTTGTCTAGGTTCCTCTGTATCCTAGTCCTACCCTCCAGCGTATCTACCTCTCCTCCCAGTTTAGTGTCATCTGCAAACTTGCTGAGGGTGCAATCCACACCATCCTCCAGATCATTTATGAAGATATTGTAAAACCGGCCCGAGGACCGACCCTTGGGGCACTCCACTTGATACCAGCTGCCAACGAGACATGGAGCCATTGATCACTACCCGTTGAGCCCGACAATCTAGCCAACTTTCTATCCATCTTATAGTCCGTTCATCCAGCCCATATTTTTTTAATTTGCTGGCAAGAATACTGTGGGAGACTATGTCAAAAGCTTTGCAAAAGTCAAGGAACAACACGTCCACTGCTTTCCCCTCATCCACAGAGCCAGTTATCTAGTCATAGAAGGAAATTAGATTAGTCAGGCATGACTTGCCCTTGGTGAATCCATGCTGACTGTTCTTGATCACTTTCCTCTCCTCTAAGTCCTTCAGATTTGATTCCTTGAGGACCTGCTCCATGATTTTTCCAGGGACTGAGGTGAGGCTGACTGGTCTGTAGTTCCCGGGATCCTTCTTCTTCCCTTTTTAAAAGATGGGCACTACATTAGCCTTTTTCCAGTCATCCGGGACTTCTCCCGATCGCCATGAGTTTTCAAAGATAATGGCCAATGGCTCTGCAATCACATCCGCCAACTCCTTTAGCACTCTCAGATGCAGTGCATCCGGCCCCATGGACTTGTGCTCATCCAGCTTTTCTAAATAGTCCCGAACCACTTCTTTCTCCACAGAGGGCTGGTCACCTCCTCCCCATGCTGTGCTCCCCAGTGTGGCAGTCTGGGAGATGACTTTGTTCATGAAGACAGAGGCAAAAAAGCATTGAGTAAATTAGCTTTTTCCACATCCTCTATGTCACTAGGTTGCCTCCCTCATTCAGTAAGGGGCCCAAACTTTCCTTGACTTTCTTTTTCTTGCTAACATACCTGAAGAAACCCTTCTTGTTACTCTAAACAGCTCTTGCTACCTGCAACTCCAGGTGTGATTTGGCCTTCCTGATTTCACTTCTGCATGCCCGAGCAATATTTTTGTACTCTTCCCTGGTCATTTGTCCAATCTTCCACTTCTTGTAAGCTTCTTTTTTGTGTTTAAGATCAGCAAGGATTTCAGTGTTAAGCCAAGCTGGTCGCCTGCCATATTTACTATTCTTTCTACATATCGGGATGGTTTGTCCCTGTAACCTCAATAAGGATTTTTTAAAATACAGCCAGCTCTAGAAAGTGAACAGGGCCAATACAGCATGAAAAAGTCCTTCCCTAAGAACCCAATCCAAAACACAAAACCAAAGCTTCTCAATTGTAGTCAATAGAGATTGGATTGGATTTTTCCATCTGAGGTTCGATCTATATTCAGCACTGAGGTCTCTACAGCTGTTCCCCCACCCATCAGAAATGGATTCCAGCCCAATCCTCTAATTATGCTCCACCTTTTCATTCTCTTTCCCTGATGAGCTTGAGAGAGAGAGAGAGAGAGAGAGAGTTTAAATAAAGCACCCTAGTTTAATTCTAAGCAACTAACTTGTCTAATTATCATCCAACAGTCTGACCTGATTATCCTAGACAGGAAGTTAACTCTAGCAGGGCTTCAGCACCCTTTCAGGTATCATTAAAACTCCCATTCTCAATTTGACACTGTAACACACCACAGTGAGATCTGTACTATGAAACAATCACAATTGTTTTGTCATTAAACAATAGGATCTTTACTTATTTTTGAAAATAATATTCCATCTGCTTAAATCTAAGTACCCACTCTCCATAAGACTTGTAAAATCTTAATTTTAAAGCAAAGCCACAGCATCCCCCCCCCAAATATTTAATATGTGGAAATGTTTCCTTTCCCAATGTTTACGTGTACAGCTGGTTTATACTGGTGCCTGCACTGCAAAATTCTGGGGGAGGGGGAGGGGAGGTGAGAAATAATATCCAACTTCTCTGTACACAACAACCCCATGATTAAGGGAGTGTAAAGGTGAACCCCTGGGCTGCGGTTTGTCTGGACACCTCAGGATGTGGCCTGGATAAGCAGTACCGCCCAGAGGATTCAGGGGGCCTGGGGCAAAGCAATTTTGGGGGCCCCTTCCATAAACAAAAGTTAGTTTTGCCGCCCCAAGAGGCGAAGGGAAAAAAAAGAAAAAAACCCAATTTGTGCCACAGAAGAAAGAAGAGGACAGGAGGACCCGCCACCGAATTGCCACAGAATCTGAAGCGGAGCGATTGAGCTGCCACCAAAGTGCCACCAATGAGGAAGAGAGAGACTGAAAGACTCGCTGCCAAATTGCCACCAAAATCTCCCCAGCTCTGGGTGGTGCTGCGGATAAGAGGAAGCAGAAGTATTGGAATCCTTGATTAGGGAGTTTGGCCAAAATTTAGGGGTATTGTCTGCTACCTGGGCATCTTGTCATCTGCTTTTGATGAAGCTAGTACTTTTTCTTCAGAATATGTACTTTGCTACATGATTTTCATGCTTTTGTCACCTTAGATTAGATTTCTATGATGCATTCTACATAGGGCTACAGCTTGAGGCAACATGGAAATTGAAGCTGATGCAGAATTTCAGTGGCCTGTTTGGTGTTCCAGGATCTGCACCATTTAACAATTAATTTAGGTGTCAGTTTCAACCTTTTGAAGCCCTAAATGACTCATGAGTGCCTTTCTCCAACAAACAGCGGAAGCACTTGAGCTGGAACTCCATCTCTGTAAATGGGAGTGGGCTGCTAGCATGACAACCTCCATGAAGGCCCATTTATTATGGATCTTGTTTCCCTCTGGCTCTACCTCAGTCTGGATGTGTTAGCTTTCCAGGCACAATGCAAGGCCCATCTTTTCTACCAAGTTCTCGGGGAGGAAGCAGTTCAAGGGAGCTGCAATTGATTGTTGGGAGCATAGAGAGACATTATCTATTTAGCTACCTATGATGAAATAAGCTGTTCTCATACTTGCTGTATTAGATTATTGTTATTTTTCATTAATGTAAGGGTGCCCAGAATATAGGATGGATACCTGTTAGTGGGGAAATTATTTCTTTTAAATAAAGCAAAAGTATCAACTAAATCAAATCAAAATTCTGTTTCTAAAACCTAAGAAACTTTGGATCCAGATGTAAAATTTGAAGTTATGGCCCATCTCTTATAAACACCAACCCCAGATTTTATCACTGATATGCTAACAGCGCCCTACAGTAGTAGTACTAGATATGCTTCTAAAATATTGAACGAGGAAATGCTAATTATACGGTGTTCAAGTATTGTGAGCGTAATGCCTTTTGCTTTCCAGCGTTTTGATCTATTCCAACATTCATTACACTGATAGCAGGATGGCCTGTTCAATAAAACCTAATCTAATCCACTCACTGAAATGTAATAATTTGTAATGACTAAATTAAAGGAAACACCATTTTTTTTCTCAGTGAATCACATTTAGTTAAGAGAAAAGGCTTTATATAAATAAAGAATAGTAAGAGTGGTTTGGAACTTGCTGTTGGCTTCAGATATGTGTTCTGCAAGCAGAATTATTGAAATGCTGAACAAAAAATAAAGGTAAAACCTACTAAATTAAACTTAGCAGTCAAAGTGCCACGTGACCACATACTATGTTAATGATTTCATTGTTGTGTAGGTTTTTATATAAAGAAAGGATTGGACAACCATGCATCTAGGAGAATTGACAGACATATGAAAGGAACATATCTAAATTTACAAATTTGTTTTCAAGAACAGATACATGAGAGACATTTTAGATTGAATTTATAATAAAATTATATAGTTGCCCAGCAACATAATCCTTATGAAGTTTGATACCATATGTCACAGACAACAGCTAGTTGGACTCAAGGTTGAATAATATACTGATTTAAACTTTTTAAAAACAGCTTGAAAGCACCCAAAACTGCAAACCTCTCTTAGTTTTAGATTTTAATACACAAAGTACGACCTGCCAATTGTGTAGGAATGGGATCCAGAAAGCATTAGCATTTCAGAATGAAATATTCCTCTAAAGATTCAAAATGACAGCAGCTTCCGTTTTGAATCCTATAGTATCCCTGCTAATATAAGCTGTGGATTCAATGATATTAACATTTCAAACAAAGATAAATATTTTGAAAGGAAAGGCCTATTTCTTAAAATGAGAAACACTATGTATTACGTTTACCAGTAGTTTGTCAAAGAAATTATGACGAATCACTTTTAGCTCAAAGCAGGAAAGTGTGATTAAGTGATCGGAACAACTAGTAGCAATATCAATGCCAATTACTTCACTCTGTGGCTGCACAGGAACTTGTCAAAGCTCTGCCTGGGTCACAACTTGTTTACAGGCCCATAACTTTTATATTTGACTAAAACTGTAAAATGGGGTGCTTAAAGCCAAGCTCCAAAATCCATATTTAGGTACCGAAATAGATGGCCTGATGGCCTTTTAGAAGGTATTGAGCACCTGCATTACAGTGTGGGTGCATGGAAACATTAGAAGTCTACATCAATGAGATGGGCCTTCCATTTTGTCCTAAAGGTGGTCAGGTTTGGTCTCATCCGTGGCTTTTTGGGAAGAGAGTTCCACAGTCATGTGCCAACTATTGAAAAGACTCTTACCCGGCCCATTGAGAGTTTCATTGCTCCTGGGGAAGGTGGCTGCCTTGGAAGGTCATGGCCTGGAAGGAGTGGTGGTCTTTGAGATAGCTCAGATGCAGCTTATATGCTTCAGCAATCATGACTAAGACTATGAATTTGATGTGATAGCTGGTGGGCAACAAGTGAAATGAGCTGAACATCAGAGTGATATACTCATGTTGACCTGTGTTTGCTAACAGTCAGGCTGATAACATTCTGTACTGGCTGGGGCTTCTTTCATGTTTTGTGGATGCATTTCCATGTGCAATGTGATCTGGCAATCAAACCTGGAGGCCACAAGTACATGAGTTGCTCCAGCCAGATCTTTCAGCAGTATCCGCTTTTAAAGTAGGCTATCATCAAGTATATTGGGTAGTGCGGGGCAATCATTTTGCCTAGCCTTTCTGGAGCACCATCTGGCACTGATGTGATTAAGTGCATTGACATTAGAGCTGCTCAAAAAATGAGATGCAATTTTCACCAAACTTCACATCCCTCTTTTTCATGAAAAAAATGTCAAAATTGCAAACTTTGAAAATTTTCAACCAGCTCTAATCAGTGTATCCCTGGTATAATTTCATTGTCAGCAAAACTACACCAGGGATAATAAAAGCCAGTCTTATTAGCATGTACTCTTTTTTTAATTGATCTACAGTTTCTGTACACGTGAATGATGCCATACCCAACATTTGATTCAAAAGTGTTGCAGCCAGTCTCTAAATGGATTCCAAAACTCATACATGAATGAAATACCATCTTAGAGGCAAAGATGTAAAATATACAACAAAGAAAATAAAAGAAATAATTGTTTGCTGAACCAGGATTACTTGTTATCTTTGTCTTTCTATTAACACAATTTTAAAGACAACATTGAGGTCATCCAGTTATCATAAATTAATTCCTGGTTTACTACCAAATCTTTCACTGAAGAGTAATTCTCTTATTTTATCTTCTTACTCCTGATGGATTAATCCAAGAAGCATATATCCAAGTGTCATTTGCCCTATGATACATTGACTAGCATTGCTTGTCATCCTATAACATCTGTTGTCTAAATCTACTTTTTCTTTCTAATATATGAGTTTGTTGTACTCAAGATAACTTTCTCAGTCCACACTGTCAAATTACTTATTGTATATCATATACATAACATTGGTAGTCACATGGGGGCCTGTTTGCTGTGGTATGTTGACCCCAAATGGGTGCTCTGATTCTTTTTTTTTAAACTAATGATATCACAAATTACCTGTGCTTGTTGTATCCTTAACATAGGTAGTTACTGCTTATCATTCCATTTCCCTATGACCAGCTCAGTAATGTTGTATAATAAGTGCTTCGTAAACACTGTAGTTATTTATTAAGTGGTATCTGTTGCTCAGATCATGTTAGTTTTTAATCCATGATTGGCACTAGTGGCTATATTCACAAGGGGGATTTGGGTGTTGCAGTGCTCAGCATAGACAGAAAAGTTGGTTTCACCTGGTCTCCTGAATGCTTTGTAAATGTCCTGCCCACTGGGCTACTGGGTGGGGGCAGTGGTACTTCCTCCAGTAAATCTGTGCAGGGCTCATTTGGTAAGTATATTCTAAGGTGACCTCTGAGCATGCCTATGGATTGCAGCTCATAGGTGAAACAGGTGGGCAGACGCTTAGTTTGAGGACCTTGCTGGTCACAGGATTTAGCTTTGCACATACCCACTGGCATTAAGCCACCTAGGGACTTCAGAGTCTAGGGGACGTTCAAGCACCTAAGAAACTTAGGTGCCCACAGGTTTAGGCAGCAGCTGAACAGGAAGGCTTTGAGGATCTAAATTTTGGGCTTTAGGCATCTAAATGCCTTCCATGGACCAACCCTATGTGTGATGTCTCTTACAACGACAAGGTTAAACTACTCTCAGGTTGTACAATTTCAGTTTAGGACAGAATAAAGAGAAATATGAGGTTATGGGGCATGTTATCAAAATCTACGGTGGCAGTAAGTCATGGGGAAGTTATTTTACTTGTAAAGAATTAGATACCAAATTCAATTAATTTGTAAATGAACCATGTGAATAAACTGTAAAATTAACTCTGAATGCTAATCCTATGGAATTGACTGGAAAATGAGTAACTACTCCATAGCAAACTGAGTTCCTTTTTGCATGAAATGATCAGTCAAAAAACGAGTTGCAAAAGATAACGGAGCCACATTCTTATATCACAGATGCCCTCTTACTAAACTAATATTTTTCATGGTCAGATATTGCTTGATCTGCAAGACTGATTTGAGTTACAGATTAATTGTCACTGAGCTCCATGTACAGTACTTGGGCAGTCTCAGGGATCAAGCACTGCTGTGCTGTTTTGTGTATTTTCAGATCAACACACAAGAGTGATGCAACCAACCAGTGTCAATAACTTAACAAATTACCAAATTATAAATCAATTTAGAGGCTGCAGCTCATGTCTGCATCACATCAATAAAACTCTCCTCCAGCCAGTTTGCTGTCAATCTGTCACGTGCCCAGACAGCTTTGGCTCAAGCAAGTCTCACAGAATGACTTGACTAAACATTGAGTTGAATCTCATTTTTTCTCTCCTTTGCTATCAGGTAATCATTTTTTGCTGTGGGTACAGGGAATTAATTCTTGTTCTAGGAGGAACACAAACTGTGACCTAAATTAATCAAGAGTTTTGCAGCAAGTGGTGTGTGTGGTAGGGGAGAGGTTGGGAGAAGGAGGAGGGCGGTATTTGATGGTTCTGCTTCTTGATGGTAAGTCATGTAATAAACCCAAATATCTTCACCCTTTATACTCCTGGCTGCTACACAATAACTTTTCTGCATACTCCCATTTACAGTATTGGAGTATACTTTCTGTCCACTGCATCAGTGTCATCTAATTGATCAAACAATACATTAATCAGTTTCACTGACTGCTATGTTAGACCTAATTGCTACTGAGTATGGCACAGACAGGTATATGGTATTGAGCAGTAAGTGAAAGTAAGACTGGTTGGGTATCTGCTGAACAGTGTGACCCTTGCAAGCACTTCACTAAATCCAGCTCAGCCTAAACAGAGTGCATGATCTGTAGCCTCGCAAAAGATTTGTTTGGCAATCATCCTTAAATTTCTCTGTAAAACAATCCGCAGCCTTATTAGTTAACAGATTGGATTATTTAAACAGTTCAGCTGAGATTTTTGTTCATATTTAACTAGAATAAAGTAACCACAAGTTGAAGTCAGCCTGAATACTAATATAGGGTATGTCTACAATGTGGTTTAAAAACCTGTGTCTGTGAGTCTCACAGCCAAGGTCTGAAGACTCAGGTTTGCACTACACTGCTAAAATCAGCTATTTAGACATTGGAGCTCAGGCTCTGAGTCTCAGAGAAAAGACTGGATTTAAGAGCCCAAATGTCTGCATGGCTGTTTTTAGCACTGTACTGTGATCCTGAGTCTGTAGACCTAGACTTTGAGATTCACTGCAAGTGTCACAGGTTTGATAACACAGAATAAACATAACCATAGCGGCTTCATTTTTTGCCTTTCGTGTTTCTGAAAACTATAATATTTAGACAGTATATAAGAGGCTTAGAGTCTTATTCATTTCAAAAGTTCGTAGGGCTCTGTTTACTAAAAAGGCTTACATAGCTAAATGAAAAGGGTATACGTTCATAGCCTCACATAATAGGATTTGTGTAGAACTAAGGCCAGCACACACAGCTTAATGTAATCAACATTCAGATCTAGGAACTTTTAAAAAAAATCCTTCCATGTGTTCAAGGAACAAGGAAGACTGGGAGGAGGTTACGGAACAGAGAGCATATTAAAATAGCCTGGAAGAACTGTTGGTACTAGCAATACAGGAATTAGGACCTTTACTAATGTCGCGTTGGCAAGTTTTACTTGTAATGCTTTTGATTATGATAACTTACTGTACATCCCCAAATAAAAACTGGGTATATAATAACACTTTCAATGGACAAATATATACCTTTTCAAAGTGCAATACAGAGTGGCTTTCCCAAGTATGAAGTGACTTTGCTCCCTACTGCACACAATCATCTGTTTGCCATTCTAAATTCAGTCACTGACCATTACACTGGGGAGCAGTCCCAGAGGAAACTCCTAATCCTAGTTTCACACATCTCTTTCCAGGTTCCATTAATTATTGGTTTTATTATCTGTACTAACACGGCTGCTACTCTGAAACCTGTCAGAAATGCCTAGGGAACCCAATCAAAATCAGGGCCCTAGTTCATTAGGCACGGCATCACCAGAGAATAAGAAGCAATTCCTGCCCTAAAGGGCTTACATTTGAAACAAACAAGCCAGGCAGACAAAGGGCAGGGGGAAAGATGTATAATACAAATAGCATGAACAATATTTCAGAGTAGCAGCCATGTTAGTCTGTATTCGCAAAAAGAAAAGGAGGACTTGTGGCACCTTAGAGACTAACAAATTTATTTGAGCATAAGCATCCGATGAAGTGAGCTGTAGCTCATGAAAGCTTATGCTCAAATAAATTTGTTAGTCTCTAAGGTAGCATGAACAATGTGATGGTTTACAAACATCTTAGTGCCATGGTTTTATTCATAGTAATAATAATTAATACACTAGAGTTTTGTTCGTGAGTTGGCTAAACAGAGGAGAAGGTAGGTGTAATTGAGTGGGCAGGTGTCCTAAGCCAGACTCTGAAGTGAAGGGTCTGCTGGGCGTGGGGGCAAAAAACCAATCAGAACAGAAGAGAGAATGACCAGGGTAAAAACTTAAAAACCACTGTTAGACATGGACATCTGTGTTTAAGGTCTCTGCTTCAGCTGCTTGTCTCTGCTCCTCCCAGCTGAGTCTGAATGTTCCCTTCCAATAATCTGGTCCATAAATATCATGCATTGTTACCTATTGGCTTACTTTTATTCTTTTGGGGGCAAATTCAGAGCAAGTGTGAGTGGGTGCAACTCCATTCAGCTGCCCCAACTTACACAGGTCTAGGTCTATCAGTAAGCACCAGAGCTCAGCTGGTGTAAGTTGACATTGACTTTAGTTGCTCAATATCCCTAGATCAAAGACAACATTAGCATTTTAAAATGTAGACCCACCCTCCGTGAGATGTGGCACAAGCCTTCCTCCCTGTTGCTTGCTCCTGTCCCATTTCCTCGCATGTGTTGGGTCCTGGGTTCCTTTTAAGGGATGCCTGGTACCTCCACCCAAGGTGACTCCTCTGTGCCCAGGACACAAGGGGTGCTGTCCTTTGGGGAAATAAATACTGCTACCACTGCTGGCAAGGAGGATAACATCCAGTACACAATAAAGTACCTCAACACAAACCCCAACAAAGTAATGACACACCCCAAAATAATATAATAAAGAGGGATTCTTTTGGAAGCAGGAAAATATGGCTAGGGTTCACTAATAAGTACTAAAATATCAATGTTTCCCATTTTCCAACAGTCCAAACTCATCCCAGCCCCCCAAACTCCCTGGCACATTCCCAGACCAATGGCATGCCAAGGATGGAGATGAGTGCTGCAGTGCTGTGAATGTTGGCTGGCTTAAACGAAAAGATTCCCCTTACTGTGTCTTTGCCCCTGGATTGAAAAGTATCCTTGTGATGCTTCTTGGGGTTATTCGGGGACTTTGGGTGAGCTTTATTCTACAGGACATGAAGATATCTAGTTAAGTAAGTACAGGCTCTGGAACGTGTTATGATTTTTTTTATACATAACCATTTGTTTCCAATACATCTACTTGCTATCACATGAATCTCTGCTTTGTTAAAACTTATACTTGATTTCTCTATAGACGTATATCCATGCTGTGTGTTAAGTGGAGCAGTGATTTGAGGTGGAAAAGGTAAACGCAGGAAATGTTTCTTTGGAAGCAACCAGTTTGTGTATACTGCAAGTCAGAGACAACCTGTGTCTGTTGGTAGTGGAGAGGGGAGGCGGGGCGGGGCAGAATGAGGGCAGCCAGCTTCATCAATGTTACTGAGATGCTCACTCCACGTGAGCATGCGCTGTACAAGCCAAGCAGCAAATCTAGGGGAGCACATGACTCCCCCATGCTCCCTCCATGCATTGCCTCTGTAGCAAGTGTCCAGTGAATCAGGGGCTGGACGCTCCAGGGGAGATGCTCTGGGGGCTTTAGGGTTGGAATGTGCCAGTTTTAACCTGTAGAGAGACAGTGGGGCTTGGGGAGGTCTGGAAGGCTGTGCTTGTGTTGCCTATGTCCGAGGGGGTAGGGACCCTCTAGAGGCTCAGTGCAGCGTTCCAGGAGCTGGAAACCTCTACCTGGGAGTTGCACAATATTCCCAAAGCAGAAACAAATTGGACAAAGCTGATTTCTTTACTTCATGTTCCTTTTCTGTTGAGCCCTGATGCTTCAGTGTCTTCTTCACCACCATTGTGGAGGGTCTCCAACTCTCTCCAAAAGATGAGATGAAGCCAGGAATTTTTCCTTTTGTTGTACTTTTTAATAACTTAGTAATGATTGAAATGGAAAAGGAACACTGGTAAAATATGAAAAGTAAGCACAATCAAAGTTACATTTTAAAAGTGTTATTTTATTTAAAGTCTAATTACCTTAACAGTTCCTCTCTAATTACCCTCAAATATTTGCTGATAAGCTCTTTTGGGTGGGGTCTAGTATAGTGAGGTTCTGACCCCTGATTGGTGGACTCAAAAAGCTACTGCAATACTACTAATAATAAATTCACACTTCCTTGCAGCCTAGAAGATGGAGCAATCTTGATCAAAATAAATGAAATACAAATAATTATGAAACAGAAAAAGCAAAAGCCCATTGTAACAATGCTTATAGCATAACCAGTTCAATGCCTTGATTCTGTATATCCTGCACTCCCTAGTTAAGCTAATACATAACAATGCCAGTCTGAAAATGTTCTGGAGTAATATAAATAATTTATTTGAATGTTAAGCACTTCTCTCCCTTAAAAGCTTTATTCTTTTATATCCTGTTGCAAAAAATCAGTTTGTTCCTCACACTGTGTGACTAACATTTTAGGGCATGAGTGTTATCACTGCATTTTGCATGAAATATCATTTGTCATGATTCATTATTCTCTTATTCTTTACATAAGTGCTACTTCATTCTTCATTCAAATGCTTCATAGTCTTAATAGAGAAGTGTTTTTTGTACATAGTGCCCAATTTGCATATTATTTTGAAGAAAGATATGAAAAGTACATTTCTGTTCAGACTATAGAAGCAAAAGCGTGAATGAAAAGATTTTTCCCAAGTTCACCATGCTCACAAGCCAGAGCAAAGTTAATTAGACTCAATGGAGAAAGAAAATAAAGCCTTTAAGAACTACACTTTCTAAAGATCACAGGTAACTCATTTTCTCCAAGTCATTTTAAAAGAATGAGACCATTATGAAGAGGGGTTTGAAGATCTTACTTTGTACACAACATAACTATCCACTGGGAAACCTAGAGGGTAACTGCCCATCGTAATGGACTTGTCAAAATGCAGATTCGTAAAGGAAAGTATTAGTGGGTAGAAATCTGGAATGACTGCTTCTCTAATTCATGGGCCATGGTGCTAGAATAAACTTCTGTGTAGGCTTCTAGTAAAGTTAAATTTGGTCCAACTGAAACCAATGGGAGTTTTCCCATAGATTAGGAGAAGGGTTGCTGGGATTTGGGCCAAGGTCATTTATTATTATTTTTGTCATTAAAGTGTAATTTTACCTTGAAAAAGAACTCTGTAAAAATCAGATTGTTTGTCTTTTAATGTCTTCCATATCTAACACACTCCATTTACAAAGAAAAAGATGGTGTTTTTTCTGACTCCGAATCCTACAAACATAACCCGGGCTCTAACTCGTACTGAGTTCTTTCCTTCTCATTTATAATCACCAGTAATAGAGGTTCTTTGGGTAAAAGTTTGCGCTCAGCTACATCAGTGCAACCTTATTATCAGTGGGGTTGCCCAGGTGTAACTCACAGGAAACTACTGACTGTGTAGTCCATCTTTCTCTCTAACCTGTATCAGTTCCTCTGTGCTAACAGGAGAAATGAGCAGTACAAACTAATTTTTGTTACTCAAGTAAGCACACTTGCCTTTAAACACTCACAAGAAGCAGATCGGTTTTATTTGTACACTGTCACTTCCCAAAATGCAACTGCCTCCTGCTAATTTAGAGCCCTATCCAGCAAAGCACTTAAGCATATGCTTAACTTTCCATTAACTTCAATAGGTCAATTCATGCTTAAAGTTAAACGTGATTTTCTGCTTTAGATGATCAGCGCCATAAGTTCTACAGGGACTGGTCTTGGTGCCGATACAGTGGTAATCACGCAAAATAATCAACACTTATTGCCAGCACAATTATTTCCTGTTCAACAACAAAAATGCAACATCATGAATACTGTTGCACCATAACTGTGAGGAAATGTGTTTAATGAAGTCCATTGCAAACATACTACATTATGGATATTTGAGAAGTCCATTCTCTTGACGGTTAGTCACTTTTTGTTGAAATCCAGATCACTAGCATGTAAATTCATCCTTTTCAAAATCATATTGTGCAGTCTGTGTGTTCATTGTAATGAATTACCTAACTATGTGAAGGACATTACACTTGAATATGAAAGATCATGTACGTATGGAAAAATCTGTTAGCAACTTGATGCAGTGCAATTCTTCTTTACATTATGCAAAAGCAATAATTTCAGCTTTTTTCCTTTCAAATCACTCTAAAATTATTTGTTTTTTGATGATGGATAATAGGAATCCTGTTCAAGCATCTCAAGCATGACATTTTAATTAAAATCTTCTCTTCATTTTCATGGAATGCAATGAGTTGAGAAGATTTATCATTTGGCAATTGTTAGCAGATAGCTATAGTATATTAATTTTATCTTGTAGAGCCTAAAACTGATACTATATTGTGTGTTGTTAAAAGTCATGGATGCCTTGCAATTGAGGTTATATAGCAAAAGGAAAATATGTATTGTGCCATATAATGCCCTCTTGAAGGCAAAACTAGTTCAAAATGAGCTGAAACCCTTTTAAACACAAATACAAATGGGTCCCATTGAAGTCAATGGGCTTTTTTGCTGTTGATTTGATTAGGATCCTGAGTCTGTGTGTGACTTAGCAGGTGTGACTCAGTGTAGCTCAATTGTTCTGGACCAAGATTTGCCTTTGACAGAGAATGTTGGTGGACTTAAAACTTGTAACCAAATATTTTGTTTTGAAATATTTGAAGATTTTTTTTCTGGCTTCTTTCTGTTATCTCACAAAATGTTTGTCAGTCTCTTGGGCATCCTCCCGCTAGAGAAGTCTTTTACGTCCCCAAGGAGGTTCTAAATTCTCTCTCATCTGTATCCTTTAGGATATATTGTGCCTTGCCATGCCCTGCCCTGCCCTATGCAGGAGCATGGGAAAGAGGATGCAAGGAGCCTTCCCTCACTGCAGCATCAAATGGGGACACACTACAACTGTAGTCACCCCTAATTCTCATTTTAAATCAGTGAGAATCAGCTTAAATACATTTTGGGGTGCTGGGCCCAAATCTCTCTGTGCTTTTTCCCTACCTCACAAGGGAACTCAAAAGACAAATTAGTTACTGTTAATGAGGTGATCAGATACAACACTATTGGGGAGCTTGGTAAGTCTCTAGATAGTTAAAAATGAGGCACAGTATAAATTTGAAAGTATTGCCATGGGCTTCCCTTCCCCCACTGGCTGGATTGCAGGTGGGAGGGGTTTAAGAGATGTTAGGGGAATGGGAATTGACACAAAGCATGTGGGGCTGCCTGTGGCCAGCTTTAAGGAAAGCAGATACTGCTGGGAGTGGCTCTGGCTGCATTAAAATTTTGCTGGATTCTTTTAGACAGTGAGGCTTCAAGTCCATTCCCTTGGATACCCCAATGTTACAATGTCTATTTGTTTTTTAACTTTTAGATGTCTTATTCTGGTGTCAAAGTACAAAATGGACTCTCTAAGTGATTTTCCTGCTTGAATTTATGCTCATTTTCTTCCTTGCAAGGATCAGTATTATCTGAGTTCAATGTGTATCGATCTGAAATAGTGTTTCATGGCAGGTTCTCTCTGACAGTACTTAACAAAACTTTTGCATCTCATATGTACTTATATAATTACCCATCTATGGGTAATGAGAAGGCTGCCTACGGCAGCATAATATTAGAAGCATTACCATGTTCCTTTAGCAGGCCTTGAATGCCAATGCAAGAGGAAATAGAGAACCAAAGTGCTTTCAAAGAGACTTTTGACTGAAGTTATTTACCTTCAGAAACGTACAAAATAAAGAAAGCAAAATGGTTATTCCTCCTTCCAGAAAAATTCAGGCAACTTTTTTTTTAATCGGTTGCTACCCTACATAAAGGATAAGTGAAGCTATAATAGAAACAAACACTAGAAGTATTTTGTTTTCTTCCTTCGATCAACTCCGTAAGCCAAAAAGCCGCAGGCTGCTTTCTACCAGTCTGGTGGCTTATGCAACACAGAACACGTGGTGACCACTTGCTGGCTGAATATAATTAGCTTTCAATTATCACCAAGTAAATTTTCACCTGTTCCTTTCCAAATCCCTGGCACTTTTAGCTTTTCCAATTAGTGGTGGTCTGATTCATTCCCCATTGGCAGAATGTGAGGAAGCAGCCCTTCAACTAAGGAATTATTATTTATTGAATGCTAATGGTTACATTCTAAATTAGACTGATACAGCTGAGACACACATGATACAGTAGACACACAATGGCTGGAAACTGGTTGTATCACAAAGTGATAAAGTAACAAATTATATAGCCCACTCAATTGTACCCCTTGTTCACAATTAGTGACAGGTTCAGGATAGTAGATATTGTGACTAGGGATGCTCAAATTCTACGTGTTAATGTTCCTCCTCCATAGAGTTTGCTGGAAATTTTTTGTGATTTTTTGGGGGGTGTCAGAGAATGCCAATTCATTGATGGGGAAACATTTCACAGAAAAGGTTTAGATGGGAAAGGTTTCTCAGGTCCAAGATGGAATTTTGGAGGGAAAGGCAGAGAGACTCCAAAATAACCCACAGAGCAGAGCACCCTAAACACAGTTGTGATGGGCACAACCCAGGTTCAAGTCTCTGCTCAGCCTATTTTGAACCAGGGACTTGGACATGGGTCCCCTACAACCCAAGTGGAGGCAGTTTGGGCTAGTAGGTAGTGGAAGTTAGGAAACCCGGGTTCTAATATCTGCACTACAACTAACCTGCTGTGTGATCTACTACAAGTCACTTAACCTCTCTGGGCCTCTCTCCCCTTCCACCATCTGTCTTGTAGCGTGAGTCTGTTTATATTGTAAGATTGATCTGTGTGCACACTACCTAGCACAGTGGAACCCTGGATCCTGGTTGGGATTACTAGGCTCCAGTGTAGTACAGATAATAATAAATGGCTTGAATCTTCACCCAAAAGTCATATTTGAACCAGTTTAACACAACAGAGACCTTTGTGTGCTGGCAATGGCATTTCCCTGTGTGCATTGGGGGATAGTCCTGGTTGGTATTGCCAGAATTGGAGACCTTCTGGGTCGAACTGTGACACTTGGCTGGTGCATGTGTTTGCCCACCCATGTGTCCCCTGTTTTGTGCTCTAGAAGGTGAGGCCGCCTTGCCCCCTGCTTCTCTCAAGTGGGTCCTGTGAGAGGGTAATCTGCACCCACTCTTCACCCTGGTCCTCTGGAGTTGCTGCCTTGAGCCCTCACCCCAACCCCCAGCTGCCTCATGGATCACTTGAGCAGGCTGAAAGGCATCCAGATGGTCTGTCTCTGAACTGCACCTTGCAAAGATCTCCATATTTTCATGCTTCATACAGTCCACTTCCTCACCCTCATGTTCAACTTAAACACCAAGTGGCGAGATGTGTTGCCCCTGCAGAGGGGAGGGAGCTCCAGTGGGCCAACTCTACTCCACTTGCCGGGCATTTGGCAGCTCTTCCATGGAGCTGAGAGCATGGGTGTGTGGTTGGCATGATTGATAGAATCTCCTGGTACCTACCCTGTTTTTCAATGAGAAGGAGACACCGGAGCACATCTGCAGAGTGTTCCAGGCTGCAGCCCCTTTTCTGGCTCCTCCAGAACCACCTGAATAGGTTCTGGTTGCACTTTGACCCACTTCTCCTTATATTTGGACATCCCATCTGTGCCCCACGAAGGGACAAGGAGAAAGCATGATACGAGCATGCTCTATGGCTGTGGGGCCTGCTTCTGTTCCTTCATTGCTTCATGTTTTTGAGTAGAGTTCCTCTGGGTGGCATCTACTGACTTCTTGGATATCTTTTGAGGAACGGTGGGTGCTGTACAGGTTCTATGTAGGTGTCATCTGCTGGATCCCTAGTTCTGACCTTCTCTCTTGTCAGTATTACACTTTTTGTCCTCTGAACTCAGTTGTGGTCTGGGCTTTGTGGTCCCTTCTCCTCAGTTGATTGGGTGGGCCTTTAGGTTTGGGCAGGCCTAGGCCTGTCCAGCTCACTATGTGCAATAGGTAAATCACAGGTAAGTTGTTGGGAGTTGTTCTAGTTTGTTTAATGAATGAATTAATTAATTGTTCATTGGGCCAGAGAGAGAGACTGACTATAGCCCCGTGGTTCAGGCACTCGGCTGTGAGCTGTGTAAGGGTGAGTCAGTTTCTTTTCTCACATTTTTAATGCAAAAATTCCAGAGGGTCTCAGTTTTATCCCAATATGGAATGAAAGCAAATGTTGAAACCTTTCCTCCCCCACTTTTTCCCTCAAAATGGGATTCTTGTTTTCTGGCCAGGCCTACTGCTGAGATCCAGTAAGATCCTCTGAATGCCCCTTGCAGTGTTGCTGCTCTGCACCTCACCATTTGGCTGGCCAGCATTTACACAGGGTGGCCAATAGGCCACATCACCCTTGTCATGGTCACAGCATATACACAGAGAAGTTAGATTAAGGAAGGTTGCAACCTGATGCTACTTTTAATCTTAGAAGCCAGAATGATAGCACAAGGTAACCCTAAACAGAGAGACAAAACACACTTTTCCCTAAGGCAGACAGGCACAACTCACTCCACCTGGTACTAGGCTGGCTTTTTCCACAGTGCCTCTGATTGCAAGCTTCACTACACAGCCCCCTAACCAGCAAGTAGGACTAGGACCATGCCCCCATCCCTCCACCCCCCCAGCCTTTAAACTCATAGCTTGCAATTTCAACACAGTCTTTGGTGCACCGCAAGCCTGATAATGTAGCCCTAAATGTATCATTTTCAAGTGCTCCATTAACCAAAATGAATGCAGCTTTCTGTCAAATAAATTTGCCAGCAGGGAATAGGATGTGATCTGAGTATGAGATGGGCAAAAATATCCAGCATTGAGCTGGATTAACTTCAACTTTTCTAATAATGCTGTCTCTTCCACACTCTCAAAGAACCCATATTTAGCTCTCCAGAGCAAGGCCCAAAGCAGATTAGGGGTAAAGAATCTCATTATATAAATCTTCTATCCCCGACTGACTATCTAAAGATGGTACTTGTAAAAATGTAAAGCATAACACTTCTGTAGCCAGGCTGAATTCCTGCTGGATTACACAGTGATACGCAGAAATCTATTCTACAGTTTTACATAGCCTCTGAAGACTCCTGCAGTACATAATTCACCACAACAGATCCACCCACTGAGTTAAGAGGGAGCTGAGAGGAGACTTTTGTTACAAATATTTTTAATGTACTTAGCTAACTTAGGCAAGTAGAGGTTGCTCCAACTTTCATCTCCATATCCCCTTCCACATGCCAGTACTAATGGTTCCTCCCTCCCAGGGTGGAGAGGGGTATCAATGAGTTATCTGAGCATGGAGGGAAATCTTCACAAACAATCTTGGGAGCATCATCCTCTCCTCAGGGTAAGATCCAGGAGGGAGCCATCGGATTCATCAACATTATTGACCTTGTCCAGGGTTTTTGTTGGCTTCTTATTGGTCAAGTAAACTGCTTCAGTTGTATGAGAGTTGTACAAGGTTAGTGTGGTTCTAGTCTACAAAGTGCCATCATATGCTTTCATGTTTATTGTGATTCAGTGATTTCTAGATCAAGTTTGATCATTGATCAGTTGGAAAAGAATTGTTATGCTTGAATATAAGATGGTGTTATATGTACACATACAGATATGCCTGTATACTCTATGTCATATCCATATTATTCATATGTATTAATTATCTGAGAGTGCCTCTAAGGCTCAATCATAAAACTACATTCCTCAGTCATGGTCCTGGGCCTAACATTCCCAGGCCCAGCATAAAGGACTACACATGATTGGACAATAAAATCTGTCCATCAGTTGTACGAGGGAATGTGCAAACTAAGGGACAGATGGGGCACGAATGTACAGATGGTAAAGTAAGGTGACCACATAACAGCGTTTAGCCCACTAGGTCATCTTCAGTCCATGCATTATGGTGGGTAAACATCCTCCCAATAAAAAGACAAAACATGGGGGGTAAGAAAAGGGCCTGAAATATAAGCCAGTGCATCAGAGGCCTGGTGTGAGGCTTGGCTAAAGTAGTAAAAACTTTGCTGATATAAAGCAAAGCTATGTTATGAGCAAGAGGCAGGCCCTGCTCACAGAATTTGGCAAACAGAGGGTTGATATTGCAAAAACACATATTCCTAAGAGGTGCTAGGCGCAAAACAATCACACCAGCACATTCCAGAAGGGTGGGACCAGAACACCCCAATAAGCACATTCCCCAAAGATAACCGGAACACACTGACCCATCCTTAAGATAAGGTCAGGCTGACAGCATGATGGATAGAGATATTTTGATCAAACCAACCGCAATGGGTGGCACCCTAATACGTCAGGGATGATACCTAATTTGTTTGCATTGATATATAAAGATGTATCTCAGACGGAGTGTCTTTGTCCAGCCTAAGGGGCAGTCGAAAGTCCCGCCACTGACTGAGCTGCATCCATTGTCACATGTGCTAGTATAACTGTAGACATTGATATGGGGAACTAGGACTGTCCTTCATTGACAATAAACCTGACCAAGTGCCTTCGTACCTTAACAGATTTTGTGGTCATTGGGCAATTCACTCGAGATCTGCTGTGCCAGCTGTCTGCGCAGAGCTGAGGCAGTACACAGGGAGAACACATACATGCAGCTGATCATCTGATGATATATTCTTTCTGGCTTCATCACCACCAGTAACTAAGAGCTTTAAGTTAAATTCTGCACATACCTGTACAACACCATTGTCATTAAAAAAAAAAGACCAAAAATTTTAACTTTAGGTTTTGATGCCAGAATAGCTTATAGGAGTAAAGTATATAAAAGCTGATTATTATCACTTAAATAAGCAGAAGTTCCACTGAATAAACATAGAGATCCACGCACTTTTGAAAAGTTGGGCCTAGAGGTATTTACAATGCATGTGTCATCAATATTGATATAATCACTCTCAACTTTAAAACAATAGGACAAATCTTCAGATAATGTTAACTGGAATAGCTCCACTGAAGTCAATGGAATTATACGACTGTATACCAGCTAAGTGTCTGGTCCTGTGTGCTGTAAACATGTCTTTATATTACTATTAAAAGAGAACTTTATTAAAATAACATCTAGCTCTTATACAATGCTTCCTACCAGTAGATCTCAAAGCGCTTCACAAAGGTGGTCAATATCATCTTTCACAGATGGAGAAACTGAGGCACTTGACCTGTCATGGCCAAAGTTACACAGCAGATCAGTGGCAGAGCTGAGAATTGAATCCGGGTCTCTTGAATCACAGTACAGTGCATGATCCACTAGGTCGCATGGCTCAAATATATGCACCCCCCCACTAATATTTTTGTTTACTTTTCCCTTAATTTGGACCCTGAAAATCAATGATGGTTATGGTTTGAGTTCTCAGATTTTATGTATCAAACACTTCTGTAGGGGGATGTATGTGGCTTTGGGGGGGTGGTTATTTGTTTATTTTTTAATCTATTTTCATTATAATTTTATAGTGGTGGCAACATTTCCAGTGGTCTTGGGTCTAATAAAATCTTCCTTTAGAAAGATTACATTTTGTGTGGATTTTTTTTAGCTGCAAAAGCCTAATAGAGCTCTACTTTACATTTTTTTAACTGTGATTTTCGTTCAAAAGCTTATAATTAGCTTAAAATTGGGCAGAATTTCACAGGGATGATAGAAGGCACATTGCAAACAAAGGCCATCCCATTGGAGTAGGGATGAAATTCAGCACTGTATGGCAGTACTAGAGCTGTTCAATAAAAAAGGTCACCAGGTTTTTTTGTTCACTCTATAGATAAAATGTATCTTTTTCCTAGCTTCATTTCTAGGAATGGCTGAAAAATTCCAAAAATATTTAGCCTGAGGCAGATACCTGTCATGCAAAATTTTAGTCCAAAAGGTTCAAGCTTGGCAAAGTTTTTTTTTTTAATAAGCAATTGAATGCAGGTCTTACAATGGGAAGTGTCAGACAATCAGCCCACCTGTGTACTAGCTGCACTTGTATTAATACATATATTTTGAAATGGCTAGTTTGAACAATTTTTGATTTTTATTAACCAATTTAAACCATTTGCCAAATTCATGACATAGGTTTTGGATATTAGTTATCATGTCCATGGGAAACTCTTATATTTTACCCCATGCTATGTTTACTTAGAACCATCCTGCAATGCAATTCTAATAAAAAAATATATGGGCTCTGCAATAAAAGTCCATTAAGAAAAGATTTTTTACAATAATAAAATATTTAACAAATAAATCACATGCACAATCAGACCTGCAGTATGTTTGCTCTTACATAGGAAAATACAATACAAGTAGCATCAGCTCTACCTGGAATACTGTGTCTAAGTCTGAGCATCATACTATCTGAAAGATAACAATAAATTGCAGGGAGTTGAGACCTACAGAAATTACATGGCCGGTGGAAGGATTTATTTTTAAGTGACGATTAGAATAACCATGGAACTGTTCCTGTGTGATTCGGAGCACCTGCAACTCCTATTGTTTATTTTTACTTGGTGCTGATATCAAGACAAAACTGTGTATAATTTTAGTTAAGAAACAACAAAGGGAGGAGATAACATCCTACAAGCACTGGAAGGATGTAAACACCAAAGAGGGAAAGGAATAATTTATTGTCACTTAACATTTATATTGAGGTCATGCCTACAAACTACAATTAGGTTGAGCCCCATTGTGCTAGGTTCTGTACAAATATATAAGTAATCACGGTCCCTGCCCCAAAGAGCTTGTGATCTTGGATGAAAACAGGGGAATAGTTAGAAGCAATGGGATGAAAATTGAGAGAGCAAATTAGACTGAATATCAGGAAACACTGGATGATAGTGAAATATATTAGACAGTGGGAGTTTCTCAAAGAAGTGGTGGCACTCTTAAAACTAAATTGGTCAAAACAGTCAACAATGTACTGTAAAGAATAATGCTGCAAGGCAGGGAACTGGACCAGCTTCTCCAGAGGTTGTTTCATATGAACACAGAAACTGCCATACTGGTCCATCAAGTCCAGTATCCTATCTCCAACAGTGGTTGCTACACTTTGATGTAAGATAATTAGGGACCCTTTACAGTATATTTCCTGTTTGGTTTGGGTAGATATCCCAGTCCCGTCTTCACTGTTAACTGAAATGGAGCAACATACTCACTAACTGTCCTTATGAATCAAATTCTACCACCTATGACAAGCCCAAGTAACCAGGCTGGGTGAATGGATTGGGTCCTGTTGCGGTCCAGATGTAGGAAAAGTAAGGACCTCTTCTCTTCAAGCCATGGAGATAGGCTTAAACATGTGCATCTGTTATTCTGGCAGCCCACTCCTTCCCCTGAGTCTGACCTTTGTTGTAATAGTACCTAGTTCCTATATAGCACGCTTCAACAGTAGATCTCAAAGCACTTTACAAACGTGCCATGTGACTATCTCCATTTTACAGATGTGGAACCTGAGGGACTCAGCTGAGAAGTGAGTTGTCAAAGGTCACCCAGTGGCAGAATTAGGAATGGAACCAAAGTCTTCTAAGTGCTAGTCCAGTGCTCTGTCCACTAGGCCACACACTCTCTCTATATAGAGCAGACGAGTCTCTGCTGTGTAGTACACAGTTCCCAGGTAGTGTGGGCCCTCTGCTTGGGATCCTCACAGAAAACCTGCACTACTTCTGCCATCAATTCATTCTTCCACCTCAGAGGGAATGGTGAAGTTTGATTTGACCCTGAATGCATAGCCATACACCTTACCTATAGTTTTTGACTTTATTCCCCTACATAATTTCTAGTTTCTTTTAAAGTTGAAAGTTGCATGTTCTCAGTTACATAGAATTTGTGCTTCAATCATCTCGTTATTTTACTAGTTTCAAAATTCATAGGGAAATTTGCATCCTTCCATACCATCTTTTTGCTATATATATGTTAAGCAACCTTTCAGAAGAACAGCTTGAATGTCAGTAACTCTCCCAGCAATGCATCAATCTTTTTAATAGAGTTCAGAGGGTTTTTTTCCCCCTCCACACTAGTAACTAACACAGACTCTATAAATTCTTGGGGCTTTCAGGCTGCAAATAACAATCTCCTGGATATGCACTTGCATTTATAAAGGTGTTAGTTGCTCAGGGAGTTTCCTGCTATTCAGCATCACCAGCTCATGGCAGGAAGAACGCCTCTTACCCATCCAAAATCAAGTTACTATCTCTGCTGGGACACATTAAGGCTGTTCAAATACTTCAAAAAGTGTAAGAACCAAGGTTTTAAAATTGCCCTCAAAAATATGAATACCCATAATCACACAACACAAACATGGGCAGCCACTGTGTTGACAAACTATCAAGTGGGATTGGCTGAAAAATGGTAATATTTTGCTATGGAAAAATTTTGACAAACAATTTTTGTTGTCATCATCAACATTTTCCTTTGAAACTTTTCAGGTGTTGGGACTGGAAATTATCAGCCAGCTCTGCTGTCAGCTCAGTTTTGCATGTGAACAATGTAGCTGATTTGTGTGAGCAAATCTTATTTTGGAGGCAAAGAAAAACCATATTCATGCAAAGGTACCTGCTTAAATTCTAGGGTAGGCTCTTCTATAGTTTTAGGAGTAGGATGTGGGCATTTGGAAAATATAACCATCCAGAGAGGAATTTTACCTTTAAACACTTTTTGAAGCTTGGAAGAAGAAGTAAGCTAAGAGTGTGGTTGCTCCCTGCCCAATCACATTAGTTCTTGGTACCTCGATCAACTGCTTAATCAACTACACATATACTCATACATTTGTGATGTTGCACTCTATAAGTTTATGGAAATATGCATACGAGTATAAATATGACATAACTGGAATATGCTTTGTGCTAGATATGCCATGTAACGTATTTTTGCAAAGCTTATGATCTACTGAATATATTCATCCTATTTGTAGGCATGTATCATTTTACTATCTGAATTTATGAGCATTTTCTCTATGCTTTTATCTGAAGTGTTTGCTGTAGGAAACACATAAGGGAAGTTTGGCCAACATATTGTGAAGGAGCTATTCAAGGAACAGGGAGTACTGAACTAACAAGGGACTTTGGGAGAAGCTAATCCACAATTGCGCTTTCCTGGGAATGTTCAAACTAACATGTAAACAATGGTGTCAGTTTGCAAAAAGTTGAATCATTCATGGACATGTGACTTGCCAGGTGGCTACAAACTCCATCTTGTTGCTGTGATTTTGCACAGAAAAACAAAGGGGTTTCTGCCCACAAGAGGGAGGATATAGAAGGCCCTGGAAACCTCTCCATTTTGTCTTCAGCTGGCTCAAGAGATGGCTTCTCCACTGCAAAGAAATGTCTCAAAGAAACTGGAACAAAGGACTGTAACTACTGGGTGTGAATGATTGCTGGACCAAGGCCATAAATTACAACATTGGTCTTTAAAGGATTGTACCTGAGATAACATCTAGGGTGAGAAGTTATTATTTGTAACTAGATCCTTAGTGTATTAAGTTAGCTTTGTGTGTTTTGTTTTATTTTGCTTGGTAACTTACTTTGTTCTGCCTGTTATTACTTTAAACCACTTAAATCCTACTTTTTGTATGTAATAACTCAATTTTGTTTATTAATTAACCCAGAGTAAGTAATTTAATACTTGGGGGAGCAAACAGCTGTGCATACCTCTATCAATGTTATAGAGGGTGGACATTTTATGAATTTACCCTGTATAAGCTTTATACAGAGTAAAATGGATTTATTTGGGGTTTGGAGCCCATTGGGAGTTGGGTGTCTGGGTGCTAGGAGCACTTCTTAAGCTGTTTTCAGTTAAATCTACAGCTTTGGGGGCGTGGTTCAGACCCCGGGTCTGTGTTGCAGCAGGCTAGCACATCTGGCTCGACAAAGCAGGATTCTGAAGGGCCAAACTGGCAGAGAAAACAGGCTCAGAGGTAGTCTGAGCACATCGGGTGACAGTCCCAAGGGGGTCTCTGTGACCGAACCCGTCACAACATTGTTTCTGACTGAACATATATTCTCCTTCCAAAAAAAAGCCTAAAACCAGGTAAAAAGAGTATTTCTAAACTCCAGCAAAAAATCATGAATTAGTTAATATAAACCACTCACAGTGCCTAATCGGAGGACCAAGTGAATCTAGGCATTTCTATTGTTAAAAACCTGATAAGCCTGAATTTGTTCTGTTATATTAAAATCTGTGTCTTCATGAGAGAAGAAATAATGATAATAAAAATACGTAAACGCCAAGAACCATGTCCGCTGCTGGCAGTTTCTTCAGCACATTCAGTACTGTTTTATTTCTAGTGTCCTGCACTATGGACTCTGTGACTTCACTAGACCTATTCACATAGTTATAAAAAGAAAAGGAGTACTTGTGGCACCTTAGAGACTAACAAATTTATTAGAGCATAAGCTTTCGTGAGCTACAGCTCACTTCATCGGATGCATCCGATGAAGTGAGCTGTAGCTCACGAAAGCTTATGCTCTAATAAATTTGTTAGTCTCTAAGGTGCCACAAGTACTCCTTTTCTTTTTGCGAATACAGACTAACACGGCTGCTACTATGAAACCTGTCGCATAGTTATAGTTTAGCATGCTATTTAGTGCTTTGCTGAACTGGTGGTAGGAAGCTCAACTCAATGCACGATTGCTCCCTAAACCGTTTGTGCTGCAGTGATGTATGCTATAATACTATAACGTTCTCGGTTTATTGATTTACTCTAGTGTAACTAACTGTAGAATTTGACTCGTATACCATTTCAATGGGGGGAAATTGGGGGGCGGGGAGCTTACTTTGTTTATTGATAGAATTCTGTATCTGTGTTCCATCATTATTCCTGGGATTGATATCAAGCTAAATGGCCTATCATTGCCTTGGTGAGCCAGTTTACTCTTTAAATATTCACACCACTTTTGCTTTCTTTCAGTTTACTGGCACCTTCCCAATTTTCCAAGATTTACTAAAATTTAACATCAATGGTGCAGAGCACTCCTCAGCCAAGTCTCTGAAATAATTACCTTTCATACATGCTGTTATCAACCTCCATAATTACTACTGAAAAAAGTATTTTGTTCTCATCATGTTATATGGACACACTGTTCAGATTGGTTCCATTTACAAAAAAGAAATATTTGTTTTACACTTCTGCCATTCTGTTTAATTTTACCATCTCCAGCTATTAATGGACCTATATCATGATTAGGTTTCCTTTTCCTGATGTATTAAAAAAATCCTTATTAACTGTAACACTATTGGCCATCTGTATTTCATTGATATCTGTAGCTTCTTATAATTACCTGCATTTCTTAACTGTTTATGTATTACAATCTACCACCTCACTTCCATTAGTGGTGTAATAATTTTTACTTTTACCAAGGCTTTCACATCCCCTTATCCCTGGATGATTTTTTTTTAACTAAAGTCAAAATTTTTGCAAAGTAATTTTGGCTTTTCAAGCATCTAGCAAATATTCTTAACCAATTCCCAGTTTTCACTTTTTCTCTCAATCAATGTTGATGATCATTCTAGTTCTGGGATGTTTCCCTTGAACTGTGGAGTGTGCATGGGTGCATCCTTCTTTGTTAGGATTGTTTACTACATAAACGATGTAATCCCAGGTCATAATCACTTGAGTTTAGGCAGCTTTTTAATTTTAGTTCAGTAATCAAGTCATCTTTATTTATTAGCATGTCCGCTAATATGGACTCACCATATACTAGGTACAATATCAGTATTAGAAAATTATTGGAGATGTTCGAAGGCACAAGTGGCAGTTAGGTACTAACATCATTGACTTTTATAGCAATTGGGCCTGGCCTACACTAAAAGGTATGTTGATCAGATACATCATTGAGAGGTAAGAAAAATCCACACCCCTAAGCCAACCTAACCCTTAGTGTAGACAGCACTAGTTCGATGGAAGAAGTCTTCCATTAATCTAGTTACCGCCTCTCAGGTGATTACCTAAACTGATGGGAGACCGTCTCCCATCGGCATAGGTATTGTCTACACTGAAGTGCGAGAGTGGGGCTGCTGAAGCATTTCAAGTGTAGACAAGTCCTTAGTTGTGCCTAGGAGAGTTATGCAGGAGTTGTGATAATAGAATCCTTTCCTACTCTTGGCTGTAATGGGACAGCAGATGTACCCTACTGTATTGAGTTGCAATAGCATCCACGGGGAATTTGAGTTTCGCCAGTGGATATGGGTAGTCACAGATTAGTCAGTCATATGCTCTCCATCCTACCCTATCTTCCAGAGGCCTTGTAGACTAGGAGAGATGGCGATCCCATTAAGAGCAGCTCTGTGCATAAACTGTGGATTATCTCACCTACAAAGTGGGGGGGGGAGATGTTGTGAATAGACAAATTTTAAAACTATAACCACGGAACTGAATTCCTCAGATTTATTTTCTTTCAAACTGGTGTTAATTGATTCAGGCCAGCTGTTTCCTCTGGTAAGCTCTTGGCTTTGAAGAAGGTGATTTGACAGCCACCTTCATTACCTGATGTCTTGTTCAGCATGGTTGGTTACAGATATTTCAAATGACAAATGGTTATGAAACAACGATGGCTCATCTAATATTCAATTACATATACATCTTTCATTTTTTCACCTTGGCAACTCACCCAACACGAATGGATACTCACTGTTCCCTAAAAAATTACATTGGTCCTAAACTGCAGTGCAATTTGATACTGTACAGGACCTCTGTCTCTTTACTAGCATAGAGTGCTTTAAAGATATTCAACTTCTGTGTTTCAGCTTCTGTCACACTCATTACCTTGAAGTAATTATGTAAATATTGTACTGCATTAAACTCAAATGGAAGCTTTATTTATTTATAAATCTAAATTTCAATTTCAAGTCATGCATCTGGAAAATCTGTGCGCAAGATGAGAGTGCGCCACTCTCTCCCACCCCTGCTGAAATTGAGTAGTAAGCAGTATATAAGTAAAATTGTCCCATTCTTTGCTTTGCCTGTTTATAGAGGAAAGGAATGCAATAAATTGGGCTGTAGACATCCAATCACTATAGGATTTGGCTATACTTGCAGAAGGCAGGCACTGAACGGTGTGTAAGGAACTTAACACATTTTCTATTTAAAAGAGGCAATCCTGGGGAAAAAAAAAGAATGGAACAGAGATAGAATAAGTGAAAGGTTTTCATTTTTAAAGAAACTAATGCCTCCACTAGCCCCACAAAATTAATCAAAAACATTAAAGCCTGCAGGGTACCTCACATGGGTATAAATCAAATGTGGCTGCTATAAAAATGAGTGGAGCTGCTCAGGTATAAAACTGGTTTAAGTTAGATCAGAATTGGGCCTCTGTTTGGTTGTGCTTTTGCATATTATGTGAGGCCCGATGCTGCAACGTGCATCTCTTGTGAACTGTTAAGCACACGAGTCTCTATGGGAGCCAAGGGCTTCCAGGAGCTCAAAGAAGATTTTCAGCATCTTCCAGGCTTGTCAGGTCTTTTTGGTGTAATTTATACACTTGAGTCTCCTAATAAATGATCTCTTAGTCTCCTGTAGTGAAATCTGCTCACCTCATTATGTGCCAGAAGCTATGCAGTAAGTACCACTGATAAACAGACGGGATGGAGGGAAAATAGTTTAAAATTGAAGTTATATTTATTTCCTGACCTGTGCATCTAATTGCCCTTCAATTAGCATGTTGTGCCCATGCATCTTGGAAAAACAGACTCCCTCCAGTGTTTGTTTGCAGGCTAAAAATAAAGGGGCTATAGCTCCATTGACTTAAAACCATTGAAAATCTGGTGCAAAAAAGTGTTACTGGGTCAGCTTCAAGCTCTGATGGAATGGTTGTATATTGTCCTTGCTCTTCATGTCCAACTCATCTGTACAAATAAATGTAGTACACAGATTGAGAAAAACATGGAACCTGTGGAGCGGATTCCCGTTTCCATCTAGCAGTAACATATAAAACAAAACCCATGTCAGGAAAACACGAAGGCTGCAAAGTGAAGCGCTCAAGTCAAGAAACAACAAAGTTACACCTTGCATGCCCAGTTGTAGCTGTGTCCTATCATGCAGAGGCATTATAATACAATCTCTAATTATCTGACCCTATAGTCTTTCCACAGGATCCTAGCCTCGTTCATTGCACATAAATGGTGCATGGTCAGTTTTGCCACCTCTTAGGGAAAATGTATTCTCCATCAAAATTCATAAAAAGCAAAAGCTAATTCTTTCATTCCTAGTTGTAATTAATATATAACTTAGGCCAAATATATGCACTGAATTACAGGGACATAAAAAGAATTTATAAATGTCTAATTGCAGTACAAAAATGTACATTGAATTAGTATGATCTTTACTTTTTTTCCTCCTCTTGCAAAAATCACTTTTGAATTTTTTTTCAGGGCTGTGAATCCTAAGAGTATGTGATCTATGCCTTTCACAACATATTATGCACACACAGCAGGAGGAAAATAATGTTACGGGACTAAAACAAGTATTTTTTTTTTTGTTAAATATCCATTGACTTTCAACCCTCTGTAATGGGAACATGCACATTATTACCAAATTGTTACATTTCAATTCAGTTGTGCAATACACTCTGTGTTCTGCATATGGACTTGAAAAGGAAGTGAAGCTTTGTACATAACATTTATGACTACTTCTTTTTTTATAAAGACATTTTAAAAATATAAAGAGGAGTGTTGGAGAAGGATAGATGCAGATAATCACTGGGGTGGCAGTAACCCAGGAAGTCCTATGCCACTGGAGAGGGTAACAAGTAATAGTAGTACAGTGGGTGATGAGTGCTTAAAGGGTTTTAATTAAAGGAAGGATAGTTAAGTTTTAGTATCAGAGGGGACAGGGGAATGAATAATAGTCTTCAGTGTCCAGTGAGGGACCATATTTAACACCTCAACTACTCCATTTGACTTCTAATCCTGCTTCAATGAGAGCTGTATGAATAAGAAAAACCTGTTTTGGAACCTTGTCTTAATATACATTACATAACATAATGACCTGGTTGATGCAGGCCTTTAGCCTATATTTTCTAGAGTAATTAGAGATTTTTTTAGAGGCCTCAATTTTTTGGATGCACATCTTGAAACATCGCTGAGGGCAGGTGCTCAGCACTTCTAAAAATCAGGCTCCAGTAAGATGTTTTGCAGTGAGCACCCAAAAGTAGAGGTGCTCAAAATTACTAGTCTCTTTTGAAAATGTAAATGTTTGCAAGTAGTATCTCTAGATGTTGTCGAAGTTTAAATGATCTGTCAGTAAGGGGATGAGCCTACATCATTTACATTACATGAAGTATCACTGATAGTTTAGTGACTGGCAAAGAGGATGAGAAGATGGATTTCCTGGGGTCAATTTTTGGCTATGCCACGGACCATATGTGACCTTTGGAGACACTTGTGCATGGTTTGCAGTTCAGAAATCCCTAATTACTCTAGAAAATATAGGCTATATTTTCTAGAGTAATTAGGGTACACAACTCCCAGGTATCTACTATGCCTATTTCATCCCATGCCATGCAGCTGTCTGGCTTTACCTTAAGGCAAACAATAACTTATTCATATGTATGATTAATATTTTGTATTTCTATTGCACCTTTCATCAGAGTCAAGTACAGTGGAACTTTAATTACCTTCTCTTCATTACAGTAAATAGTAATACTATACCCACTTTACAGCCAGACAGCTGCATGGGATGAAATAGGCATAGTAGATACCTGGGAGTTGTGTACCTGTGTGGTGAATGATATTTGTTACTCCAGTACTGTAACCTGCTGTGTTAATTGGTGTATAGTTTCTCTTACTGTTGGTATTTACCCCGAGTAACTATTTTGTTTTTCAACAATATACTAGTTGCCAGTTTTTTGTGACCTTCATGTAAAAGACCTTCAGGTAAAGTGAGCATGATCCTCAGCATGTGACTGAAGTGCAGAAGGACATATTCCCCTCTTCGTCCCTGCTTTTGTTACTAGGGATGAGTACCTTTTGTGGTCATGCGCTCCTACATTCATTAATATAAACCCTGTGCAGCCTGTCACCTTTTATCTTGCACCTAACGCTCTCATTCTGCACTGTGCAGGATCAAGATCCAGGAATAGAGGCGGCAGGGTGAGATATGAACTTCTGGCACAAATTACAGATCTTTGTAGAATGGGCTTTATGAGGTGCATTAGTACCATGTAAAGTGTGTTGCTGGCCCATATAGCTCTTTATAAACAAGTTCAAAATTGGCCTCTTAGCAAGTAATAATCAAAGTATTAACGTAGGAGATTCCTGCAATGAAAATGAAGAAGTCAGTTTGTATTTTTTCTTTAAAGGTGCTATGCACTACAGAGCTGGCTTCTGAGATTTGCACTTTATATTTTCATGTAGAGCACAAAATTTTCCTCATGTTTTGGTGCTATTTCTAGACTAAAGAAGGCAAAAGACAATGTTGAGATTTATTTATTGGAAGGATGTTATTTTGAAAAGTTTACTTTCAGATCTTAGGCTTCATGCTAGCTTCAGTCAAAAATATAATAGATTTTTTCAGTCCTTTTTCTTTAAAAACAAAACATACTGTCTTGTTTCTTTGAAGCTTAGAGCTGTTTAAAGAAAGCAGATTGAATACTCCTCAGCAAGCCCCATCTGCCTCTGGCTTTCCCATGCCCATCTGGAGTAACTACCTGGAATTGGGGAAAAAGAACACAAATTCAGAGTTAGGAATATTTTAAAATACATACAATTTGCAGGGACTTGGTATCTCAGGTATAAAATGATGGGGTAATAGAGTTCTTCAAAATGTGGTCTACATTTTCAGTGGAGCTCAGAGTCAGATTTTCAAGTACTCATACCCACAATAGAGGGTAGATTTTCAGAACAGCCCAGCTACCACTTATGGCCAGATTTTCAAAAGAACCCATTTTGAGCTCTTGAAAAATCTACTTTGCTGCCTAAATGGAAGCGGATCTCTTTTGAAAATCTGGCCCTTAGGGAAGTGGAAAGTAAGCAAAAGCCAATTCATCCGATGAAGTGAGCTGTAGCTCACAACAGCTTATGCTCAAATAAATGTGTTAGTCTCTAAGCTGCCACAAGTACTCCTTTTCTTATCACCAGATGGTGGCTGTTTGGTAGTCTGTATACAATTTAATTATTTTTGAAATGTACCTAGCACCAGCCTGTAAGTGCCAATTGCATGTCAGCTAGGGAGAGATTTTTAAAAGCACTTAGTCCCAGTTCCCCAAAGGTATTTAGGCACCTATTGTCTATTGAAGTCAATGGGAGTTAGGTACCCAAATGCCTTTAAAGATCTAGGCCCTGTGGCATTTAAGAGTGTAAATCCCACTGAAAGTCATTGAGACTTGTGATCCTAAATTCCTGAGGTGCTTTTGAAAAGCTCCTCCCTCGTTCTTCATGGACAAGTGTCCAATCACAAAAAATACCATCAGAACTCAAACTAATTAGTTGCCAAGTTGGCCGTCTCATCAGTCAGGTTTAAAAATGGGCATGACAATTGACCTTCATCCCTAGAAACAGCCTTGGTAGAATGGGGTGGAGTCACATCTGCAGCCTTCCTTACACTACCACGGGCTGCACTGCAGTTGTTCCATTCACAGAGCAAAATTAATTTTCATTGTTAACCTAGGAACTTTCTCAAGGACGAAAATAACTTAAACAAGCCACATTTCTAATTAGGGACTAGATTGGGCAATTAAAGCACAGCTGTGATTGGTGGCAATACAGAGCGATCCCTCCCCATGGTTCCTAATGTACAGGGGTAGTATGCAGTCTGTGCCATCCTTCAGGACCCCCAGCATGCCCAACCTGTGCCATAGGCTTGAGGTGGGAGCGGAGTGCCTCACTTCTGGGACAATGTGCTTCCCAGAAAGGATGTCTGAAGGGAGCAGATCCTGTGCTCCTACTGCTTAGAGACTGTAATTATCTGTGACTCTTGTGTGGGTATAGAGCCTGGGACAATCTGGCCCTGATATAATATGTCTTTGATCAATTCTTTTTGGATAATTGGATATGTCAGAAAATATTTTATTGTTTTGTATAAATAAAACGTCTTATATTTAATGTAAATGCACCATGAGAATGTAACTCTTCTGAAATTTCCATACAGCTGGTAAAGTAAAACATTCTGATTTTATGCAAAAAGAATGGTGGTAAGTTATTTTTTTAAAAAAGATCTATAAATGTCTGTCAGACATGCTTTCTCATTTTCATTTACTATGGAACTCTTTGCTTATGTAAATTACAGCAGACGTTAAGCAAGCCTGTGTTTCTATAGAATATTAATACAACTCTGCTGCCTGGAGAAAGAACTGTTTTCAAAAGAAAAATCAATATAGTACTCCAGTGTGTCAGATAAAAAAGAAAATACTGTGTTGAATATGTTAAGTATGGGAAGTAGAACTGTTCTGGTGGTCCAGAGGTGGTAGTGTTATTAGCACTCACCTAGTGAGTTATCTAAGTGCCATTTCAAAGCTAGACTCTTACTAAATCCAGATGACAAGGGACTAGGAGCGTTGGAAGGATAAAACTCTGAAGTGAAACAAGGAAGCAAAAAGGGAGATTGTTCTGCATGGAACTACAGAGTGAAATCACCCTTTCACAGAGTACTTATGCAAAGGGCTATGTATTGAAGTCACACATAAACCCTTTATTGGGACTCAAATGGTGCATAGAGCCTTTTACTGGCTCTCTGCACTGGGATGATTTACTCTTGTATGTGTAATGGTTCCAAGTGGAAAAATAAATGGATTGAATACATGTTTTTGGCCAAGATTTAGAACACAGAGGTGACATCTGTATGTGGTGCTGGGTGCTCAGCATTTGTGATTAGGTGTTTGTTTTTGAAAATCTTGCTGTTTATGTATTTTTTTAAAAAAAAAACATAAACAAACAAGAGGCATTTGATGAGGGTGCTGAGGGACATTCTGAAAATGTCAGTCTAATTCTCTTTGATTGTAAACACTTTGGCGGCAGGGACTATCTCTCGCTGTGTGGCCATACAGCATGTAGGACACTGGGCCCCTAGTCACAGTGTTAGTTAAAATATATTATGTACTTGCATGAAGATTGTAACCATGGTGCAGCTCTAGTGTTAGCAAATTTGGATCAGAAAAAATAATCTGAGAAACCCAGTACCTCTCAGGATTATGGGCTAGTATGCTGAATCACTTTCCTGTGACAGCACCCCATGGCATGTGTTCTTGTTCATGGATAGAGACAAAGAAGAATTGGAACATAATATAGGAGGATGGAAAGGCAAAATAACTACAGAAAGAGGGACCAAGATTTTACTGTACCTTACAAATGTCACTCCATTGACCTGGACCATTTATATTGATGGCACGAACTTTAAAGAGATATTCTGTGTTTGGATCCAGATTATGTATCTCAAGGTTCTGATGCTTTATACCATGCAGTTCTCCAGCTAATTGTGTCTGGACAATGTTATCAGGACTAACAGAAACCACTTCATAGAACTCTACATCAAAGAAATCCACGTCTTCTGTGGGACATGTCCAGTAAATCTATGGAGGGGAAAAAAATCTACATTGTCCAATTATGATTTATTTTCTTTCTTTTTCATTTCAATTTTTTTATTTTATTTTTTTTGGAAGCAGGCAGTGGCACAACTTACCACTGCTTCTGCATTTAAAAATTAAAACACGCCTAACAAAGCATGTAATAAGTGAAAGGCAATGACATGTGGGATTGCATTTTGAAAAATGGTAAGCAGCTTCTGGGAAGTTCAGAGCACACTCATCTCTCACACTGAAATTGATATCTGGTGTAAGCATTTAGCACTTTCTATGACTTATTTGGCATCTCAACTAATTGGGCTTCTAATAGGTGCTGAGAGCCGATTTAATATATCAAATGTAAAAAAACAATTTTTAAAACATCACTCAAATAGGACCCAGTTCTGAGAGATGCTGAGCAAAACATAACTTGATTTTGTATGAGCCACACCATACAATGCCCTATTATGCCAGTATTTAATGTTAAAATATATCTACTTCGTACTGGACCTTTCATTTAGTAAATACTCATAATGGCCCTATTGACTACAATGGGTTGTGTCTTATTTATGATTTCCCAATGAACTTTATCAACATTACTCATTCACAAAATAAATGTTTTAAGCTATATTAAAAGGAAAACCAATTTGGCCAGGACCAACCAGAACCTGGTCTACATAAATTTTTAATATAAACACAAGTCTTACTTTGGCCGCCCTTGGATATACAACAGTCTGGTAGATGATAACTAGGCCTGGAACCATAGATCCATTGTCAAATGGTTCTGGATTGTGAATGATACTGCAGCTTTGATGGTTTCTTTCTTTTCTTGGAACTTGAGTAGATGCATCCCAAAATGCAAACATTTCATTATGCTCTTTACGATGAGGGGGAGGTGTGGAATTTGGTCTTCCATACATTTCTTTCCTCATCACTCTTGTTTCATATTGTGAATTTAAAGTTGATAAAGATGGACTTCGGAGCACGGTTGAATGTTTTTCTAAATGGGTACTGGAAATTTTCTTTAGAATCATTATGTCTGAATTACAGGGATAAGGAGCTTTGTTTGCTTTATCCGCTGATTGCTTCATTCTGACAGGTGATTGGAAAAGGTCATGCAAGTTGGCTGAAAGATCTTCAAAGTTGAGTTTAAGGTTCTGAATGGGGTCTTCTTTGAGTCGTGCGCTGGGCTGATAAATGTTAGTAACTGCAACTTCTATTTCATTTACCAAAAGGTTTGCAGACTGCAGAAATGTAATCTGGTTTTCCTCCTTCAAAGCCTCCTTAGAATACTGAATAAGGCTATCCATTTGAGAGATTTTTCTGGATGTTTGTGTCACATACTCTATAATTCCTTGCTCTTTTTTAAGTTCAATGTTCTCAAGCAATTCCATCATCTCCTTCTCTTTTTCATGGAGAATGTTCCGTAATTTGAGAAATCCATTTCTGATCTCCTTTCTTTTAGTTTCTTTGTAGGTCTTAAAATTTTTCTTTAGCAAAAGGATTTCCATTAGGTCATTATCAACCCCATATCGGACTGTAAAACAAAATCAAGCCAATTATTTCAACATCCCATTGAAATGTTGTGTAGCAGTTAGCAGGACTCAAGCTGGCCTAGTATAGCATAGTGGGACTTCAGGATTGGTAGAACATAAGACGAGGAATCAGAATTCTGTTTTACTGTCAGTTGTGCCACTGCTTGCTAAGTGTCCTTATAGTAATGATTGATTACTTTTCAAATTTGAATGGATAAAGTTAGGGACCTGAATAGAAGTGACCTACTTTCAACAGGTGCTAGAGCTCAGCACTTCTGAAAATTAGGCAGCCATTTCTTTAGATGCCAAAATGGATATGTAAATTTATGCATCTAAATCCCCAAATTCAAAAAATTTGGCCTCATCCTCTTAGTGCCTCAATTTGGTCTTCTGTAAAATAGATCTGATAATGCTTATATACCTCACATGGGATATTTTCAAGCTTAATTTGAGTGATCATAAAGCCCAGAGTAATCTTTGTGAAATTTACTACGTTAGTGCAAAGTATTACTCATTATGAAAACCATACTAGCAAATAGCAGCAGTTATTTGATTTTCTTGTTTTGTTTTTTATTCCACCCATCTGTCTTTTCAAAGCTTGTTGTAGGGATTTAGCCATGCAACTCCCATTGAATTTAGAATCTGGTGCCAGGGTAATATCCTGGCTAAAAAGTTGTAAGCAGGAGGGAAAAGGGGAGGGGCAGGATTCTGGGAGAGGGTCTGATGAGGGAAACAGTAACTGGGAGGGAGAGGCATACAGTATCTGGTCTTGAAGTGGGGAGCATTGGGTAGGTAAAGGAAAGGGATGAATGGAGGGGAATGTCAGAGATGAGGGGTGCTGAGGATTGAGGTGGATGGAGGGTGATGCAAGGAAATGTGGGGAGGTGTCTTTTAAATAGTAAGGGTCGATTTCTGGCCCATACTATAAGCCCTTTGTGGTACTTTGGCAGTGTAAAGTGACACTAGAGATGCCACAACTATTCAGCTAAAGAGTACCCCGTGTGAGGGAATATCTGACTTAGCTGGCTCTGGACCACCCCAGGACAGAAGGCATATCTGTGAGAGAGAGCACAGCCATAGTGCTGTGGAACACCAATAGATACTGACTGGTACAGCACCCAGGCATGACTTGCTAATGACTGCAGCAGTGAAGCCTTGTGTTGATTTCATATCTGTCAGAGCAAATCCTTTCAGTGGCTGTCATGTGTTAATGTGCTTTAAACTTGTATCGATATATCTGTTTTTGTATAGATAGGGTAATATTGTTTCAGCTGGACTCCCCGAAACACATTTTCAACAACAACTATTTTAACGAAGTTCTTTGCAAATTTCCAATTGATAGATGATAAAGATAGGAAATTTGCAAAGAATTTCGTTAAAATAGTTGTTGAAAATGTGTTTCGGGGAGTCCAGCTGAAACAGTATTACCCATCTATACAAAAATCACATAGCCAGTTAAAAAGACAAACATCAGAGTTTTTAAAAACACTGCAAACAAGCAGAAAAGCTGACATAGGAACCTTTTTTAAACTTGGCAATAGCACTGAAGAGTGAAGCAGCCTCATTTGAGAACGCCACTGGCAAGGGTAGTATCTCATGATCATTGTGCGCTGAGTCATTGCAGAACTCACAGATTAGCTCATGGTCATCTAGACAGTACTTAGAAAGGTTTGAGTTGGGATGGAGTAAACAACAGCACTCTCCTTGATCTTCTCGATAGGCTTTGGTAAATATGTGGTCTTGAGTGGTGATCTCACTGTGATATAACCTTAGACACTCGTTACAAAAATTCAGTCGGCATGTGAGACATCTCTTGGATGCCTTCTTTGTCTTCTCTTTGCAAACTTGACAATAGATTGGTGCTTGGGTTTTGTCAAATCTCCACCTCAGAAAGCCATGTCTGCGCATGTATCTCCTAGCCAGTTTGGCTCTCAGGTAATTCATCCTCAGATGAGTTTTATTAGTGTAGGGGAGGCAGTGTGCTTTGACACACACTGGGCATACAATGATGAAGAAATTCTCAGTTACTTCAGCCTGGGCTTTGCTTTTACTTATACACTTCTCACAAATGCAGTGGTTGCATGGTAGCATAAATGGGTAGAGATACAGTTGTTTACACAATGGACAAATGAGTTGGTCACGAAAAGCATGTCCTGATGCATCCCTCTCCAGTGTAATGATTGATGTGTCACTTTTACTTCCAAAGGTTGGCAAGGTAACTCTTGAACTGAAAACAAAAAAAAAATTGGATACTCACTAAGAAATAGATTCTAATGTACACAATTCTGCTGTACAACCTCATCCATTTTTATTTTTCCAAGATTTTTATTTCAAGAAACAGGTTATGACTGTGCTCTGTTCTGCCAGCATTGCACACAAGTGAGGTGTTTTTGTTCATGGTAGTAGTTGCACATTTACTACAGGTTTGTACAATGCATGCAAAGCTGCCTGTTTTCTTTTTCAAGATGTTCATTTCCCCACTACCACAAGTGTTGCAGCTATTACACAAATGTCACCATCCAGCACCTATATTTTGCTCATCTATTTTTCTTGTTTATATGCTTTGCCGCTTAAAATTACTATAATGAGTTATGATTCATGTGAATAGTAGAATAAAGAGTTACCTTAACCACTGTATCTAACTATCCTTTGCCTTACAAGGGGAATCAAAATCGGCCTCATAATGGAACCCTATTGCCTACTCAAGGATCTTTGTGGAAAAAAGTTTAAAAAGTGGCTGGTGATTTTGGGTGTCAATTTTTGCAGTGCCCAGCTAGGGATGCCTTAACGGGGCCTGATTTTCAGAAAGTGCTCTGTAAATATCTCTGCTCTGTAAATGCTTTTGAAAATCTTGGTCAACTGTCTCTCCATCATAATTCCAATGAAGATGACATAAACTCACATGGTTAACATAGTCACCAGAAACATGAGATAAAATCACTGCCTCATCATTCAATTTTTGTTGTAGACTTGGGTGGGTTGGACAGCCTTGTACCCACTCCCTGCTTCCATAATACTGCTTTCACCACTACGTATCTTGTTGCTGCTGTTTTCAATCTCATATCTCCTCCCACACACACACTCCAAAACTGCTGCTCCTCCCCCTCAGTTGTTGCCCATCCCCTTCCCCATATACAAGTTAATGTGTGTAATATCATTAACTAAACAGATTCTTCCCAGTGCTGCCCTTGTTCTACCCACTTGTCTCCCCCACTTTCAGAGCCAGAGTTACATATTTTAAAGGCAAGAATCACTTACGGGTCATGTATCTCTGAAGATCAATCAGTTCTTCTCCACTCACGGTCTAAATCTTTATAATCATTACAACTTCTTTGGTCTGGCTCGTTTCTTAGAGCCCTAGGCATACCATTGCAGTAATTTCTTTTCACTGTCTGCTCTTCAGTTTAACCTATGTTCAGTACTGACATTTTCCCATCCCTCCCTCACCCCAAGATCATTATCATCCCATTTTCCACTCTTTTTTCAGAACATTTTATGCAGTTGACTTTCAGTTTCCTCTGCTCCCCTACCCTGACCACCATTTTCCATTAGTCAGTATTTTTCTCTTATTCTCACTTCACATTCCTCTTTATCAAACATGTCTCTTCTCATTGTACAGTCCATTCTTTCCTTGTCTCAGGCTTTTACTCAATTAGAGCTTGTGGGAATTTTTCAGTTAAACATTTTTTTCACTTAAATGTCAATTTGTCAAAACCAAAACTGTTCACAAATCAAATGTCCTGTCTTGAAAAAATGTCAAGAAAATGTTTTGAAATTGTCAAAAGATTTTGTTTGTTTTCTAAATGAAAAATTCCAGTTTCCTGGTTCAAAATAACATTCTGAAATTTTATGCTTAATGGGGGTTAAAAGAAAGGGGGGGAAATCAACAGCAAAATGGAGCATTTTGAAATTATTGAAGCAAAACATTTCAATTGATGCAAAATGAAATAAATCTTCAGGGTCTGGGTTTTGGTTTGGGATTCACAAATTTTTTAGATTTGTTTTTTTTTGTTTTTGTTTTGTTTTAATTTTTCTTCCTTGATTCTTGATTCAGGCATGGAAATTTTTTTTCTGGATGGGAACACTGTCCTCCCACTACTTCAGCTCTACTTTCCATGCCCAGCTTGGTCACACTGAGAATAAGTGACAATTTTTGATTTGCCCTCTCCCCAAAATGCAGCATATCCATTGGAATGCAATATGTAAAAAAGAATCAGACTCATTCTTTGAATGCACTTACTGATGTCTCCATCTGGTTCTGGGAAGGTATGATGCATAGATGGTATTCCTGCAGCATCTGCTCTCATAATACTGAAAGCTGGTGTTCTCATCAGTGGTACAGCAACAGCACTTGCAGTCTGGGTCATTTGAACAGGAGCAGCAGCACCAACGGCAATTGGGGTTCTCTGAACATGAGCAGTGACAACATTGGCAAGTTCTGCCTTCTGCATATGGGCAGGGGAAACAGTTGCAATTCCGCTCCGCAGTAAAAAGGAAACGCCAACATGAACAGCATTCTTCATCAGTCCTTTCCAATGGTGGGCAGCAATGGCAGCCCAGGCAACATGGCCAACTTAGGCATAAAATACTGGCCATTGCTCCACAAGACACACGGAAGAAGGTTCACTGATCCTTTGAAGCCTACCCTCACTTTACACTGTAGCACTTCTAAAACACATGAGACTGGTTTGATGACTCAGGCTTTGTGTTGGGATAAATGGTTAACACTCCAGTTAGGAATAATGATGTCACAAGGAGCTATTTAACTAAGGACAATCATATTTGCATATGTAAGTGATGTGCTGATTACATCATGTATATGTCACAATTACTAAGATCTACCTTTGCTGTTTCTTGTATTGGCACCCAACACAACCATCTCTGAGCTGGCAGAAGTTACATCTTCATCCAGCAGCCAATGGCGCTTATGAATTTCCAACAGAAAATTCTCTAGTGTGTTGAAAATTTGGGAGCTGCATTAAATAAATAGAATACAATATAAAATAAACACCAATAATATTGTGCTGGTTGTATATTCATGCCCATATTTAGAGTTAGTAAAAGTCTATATTTTGAAATTTGCCTCAGAATTTTTAAGGTACTGCAGGAACACAGGTGTGTTGCTGCACAATGTAGATCCAGCGCACCACAGAAAACATGAGGATTTTCCACCTACCTTCTCAAAGGTATATGAGAGAGAGGCATTTTCTGAAGGCTTCTCTTTTTCAGGGCAGATGACCAGCCAAACTACCCCTACCCAACTCTCCAAAAATAAGGCAGGGTCTGATCCTGTTTAACTTCCTCTTCTTGCAGTTTCTTCCCATCACTTTGGATGGTGATATAAAGGCTTTGGAAAGAGAAGAGTGCCCTGTCCTTTTCCAGAGGGGACAATTTCAGTATGTCTTTTATATCTGCATGATGCCCAGTCATTTCAGTGCCTCATATTGACAATTAGCATTCCTTTGCCATCTATCGAGGAATAATCCCCACATACTATTTGATACCAAAAAAGCAAGGGCAATATGGTCCAGCCTGTTAAAAAGTTTGATACAACAAAGCAAGGAGCTCTGGACCAGCCAGCTTCAGTTCTTACAACTTATTGCTTGCATTAAAGGTCTTATCTAGAGGCCACATCCAAATATGGGGGCCCCATTATGCTAGGTGCTGTACACATACAAAACAAGAGACCCTGAAAACCTTACAGACTAAATAGGAAAACAGACAAAGGGCAGGAGAAAGATTATTATTTTACCTATTTTACAGATGGGGAATGGCAGGATTTTCAGAGTGATTAAGTGTTTTATCAAAGTTCATGCAGGAAATCTGTGGCAAAGCAGTAAAAGAACCTAGGTCTCCTAAGTGCTAACTCTGCCCTCACCAGAAGACCATTCCGTTGTAGAAAACTTTTTCTTGCAAACTTTACAAAGCTGATTTTTTATCATAGTTCCCATCCTCAAAATTTGGTTTCTTCTTTAGCTATCCTTCCCCAACCTCCTGGAAGGACCCTGCTGCCAGACAGACCCCGGAGAAGGTTTCAGTTCTGTTCTACATGATGACCATGAAAGCTGGTGCAACTTATATCCATTGAGGCTGCAGAAATGTCGTGATTTCACACAAATATTTAACAGATTGATGTACATATTTAATGAATATGCATTCTTTTTTACATAAACAGCAAAGATCATGATAACCAGACATTAAGACTGACATGACTGTACTGCTCTTACGAACACAGGAATAGATTTGCTCCTGACAGGCTCCTGGTAATTATGGTGTCTCCTGAAGACTCTGACCCTGCCCTACTTTTCCAAAATGGATGGAGACCTGTGGCTAGATCAATGAGCTTGGCGAAACATGCTTTTGACAATGTATGATAAATTTCATGCTGATGTCATTCACCGGCATGGGAAGGGAATGGTTGACTTTGCATTGACAGCATCTCTCAGGAAATACAGAAAAATGTCAACCTCATCCCCCACAAACCCATGCCAGGAACCTTGTACATGCTTCCCAAGATACAAAAACAAGGGAACCCTGTCCAAGGCACTCCTATGGAAGGAATATTGGGACTCATAAAAACCATCCTCAAGCCATTCAACACGCAAAGGGACAGCTTCCTCCAGGACACAACTGACTTCCTCCAGAAACTCTGCAACATTAACAGCCTCCCTCAGAGCACCATACTTGCTATCATGGATGTCTCTTCCCTATTCACCAGCATCCTTCACAATGATGGAATTGCTGCCTACCTCAAATATCTACAAGAAAATAGAAAACTCTCAATGTGCACTCCAAACACATTGCCAAACTCATCCATTCCATCCTCACCCATAACAATTTTACATTCAACAACAAACACTTTCTCCAAACCATGGAGACTATGATGGCTCCCCAATATTTCAACCTTTTCATGGATTACCTTCAGAAAGAAAATGCACCACAAAATCAATGAAATACCTGAGATACATTTCATCCTCTGGACAGACAACCTAAACTTCATCATAGATTTCCACCACAATTTTAGCAACCATCACCCATCCATTAAACATCTCTCTAGAACACTCCTACACTAGCATCACCTTCCTGGACACCGTGGTCAGCTTCAACAGTGGAACCCTACAACCATCTCTACACAAGGAGCCCACAGACCACCAAACCTACCTTTACAGATCCAGTAACCACCCAAAACAGACCAAGAAATCTATCTATTGCCCAGCACTCAGATACCACAGAATAAGCTCCAAAGAGAGTCTGGGATAACACAAACCACCTTCACCAAACAAAGACACTCCACCAGCCAAGTAGATCATATCATGGAACAGGCCATCCAAATACTCAGAATCTGCTTCAATACAGAAATAACCATACACCCCTAATTTGCACCTACCTCCCCCCCCCCCAAACAGTGGAATCCATATGGGGTATCATTAAAGAATTACAATCCATACTAGATGGGAACCACATCCTGAAAATCTTCTTTCCTGAATGCCCTCTTCTGGCCTTCAAACAACCCTCCAACCTCATCAAAGCAAGCTCCCCACAGACCAAGACCTAGCACTTCAAAGCTGCACCAGACCCTGCCAGAATAACAGATGCAAAACCAGTAGATATAGCTCCACTGCTACATTAATCAACACCTCTCAAAAGATCTTTCAAGATCTGTGGTCTTACACATGCCTATCGCAACAAGTGGTGTATTTCATCCAGTGCACTAAATGCCTCAGTAACTATGTTGGCGAAACAATCATTCCACTCTTGAATGAACTGAAACAAAAAAAATGCTAAAAGACACAAACATCCCATATCACTTGTGGGTGAACCCTTTTTTTCACAATGCAATCACTCTATAACTGACTTCTCAGTCCTCATCCTCAAAGGAATCCTTCAAAAGATGGCTTTGCTAGACACTAAAAATCATGAACTGAATAGGGACACTGAATTTATGGCTTTTTACAACAATCTATAAACCATTCAACTCCCCTTCCCTAGCCTCCCCCACCTCTTTTTCCCTCTGTGACTGAAGTGGTGTTAACTGGCCTCTTCACCTTGAATGGTCCCTTGAAATGTAACTGCTTGTGCTAAACAATCTGTTCCAACCTGTATTTAGCTGTGACATGCTGACTACATTTCCCAGACCTGAAAAGGAGCTCTGTGTTAGCTCAAAAGCTTGTCTGTGTCACCAACAGATGTTGGTTAAATAAAAGATATTAGCTCACCCACCTTGTCTCTCTAGGTAAATATAACAGTTACCATTAAACAATCAATAGCGTCTAACAATTACCGCACAGAGACATCTGAGATAGCACCGTCTTTTTCCTTTACTTGAAAGTGAAGACAACAGTAAGAACAGTATAGTATATGTTGATTTTTAATGGCACCTATTGTGCTGTAGGTAATTAAGAGTTTCTTTAACATGCAGAATATTCATCAGCTTGGATTAATGGGCTAATGAATAATTTGGGCGTAATTAAGACAGGAGTCTTGACCTAGTTTGTTATTACGACTACTTTGAGTCATTGTAGGCTATTTGCTTAAAGCCTAATCTGCTTAGATTTTTCTAATTCACTGAAGCACAACCCAATAGGCCATAATGGTGCATCCTTATGGGAGGCCATTTACATGATGGACCATAATTGATCCTATGGAATGATTATGGTCAATTTTGTCAATAGATTTTCATGAATAAGCCTTAAATCAGCAGCTTAAAAAAATTGTTCTAGACTGTGGGGAGGGGTGAGAAGAATGTTACAAATATTTTGGACCGCCTCACTACTAGATATTCCTTCCCTAATGCAATTCAAGCTTCTCATCTTTGCATTCAGGCCCCCATATGGTGAGCCCTGCCTATTTTCCCTTGTCTTTTACTGTTCTACTCTGAATGCCACTCTCTCCAGCACCCCCATTTTGGTGCAGCCTCCAAAATTTAATTTTTTTTTCTACCCCCTAGATCCTACATTTGGACAACACTTCCTATGATCTTTGTTTGGATATACAGCCTGTTCTGCCAAGACTGGCCCATTTTTGATTAATAAGTTTGTTCACCTCTAGCAGATACTGAATGATCAAATCATTTTGGCTGCCAGAGGAACTGAATTAAAGGCAGCAACTGCAGCTAGGCTGACAGAATTTTAGCAGTGTTTCCAGCAATGTTTCTTTTTTTCTGTTGTGACTTGGCCCAGCTGCCACTTATATCACATGGCATAGCAGGCATGCTGTAGTTTTGTTGGTTTCACCCACTAATAGGTCCAATCCTGCAAGATGCTGAATGCATCACAGGTTGAGGACTTGCAGGGGATTTTGTGTGTGTGTGTGTGTGTGTGTGTTACCTAGCTATTACCCTAGTCAAGCAAAAAGAAGAGAAAATAATATAAAAGTTGAGAAAACAACAGAATAGTACAGGAATAGAATTTCAATGTAATTTAAACTAAATGAATTAGGAATAACCATTCATTCAGGCTTCATTAGCTATCAGTTGGTTTATTTTAATCTGATGTCTTCCACCCTTTGAATCATCTTGTTCATTGCCCCCTGAACCACCACCACTTTTAAGAGTGCTGTTTTTTTTCTTCCTCCCCAAACATCTCATTGATATTTACAGATGTAGGAAAAGAGGCTGACTGAAATGCACACATTATCCAGGGCTTTATACATGACCAGTATGTATATTGATGTCAGATGAACTCAGCTGAATACATTATTCAGGGGTGTGCCTGCTGTTTCCATGTTTATACAACTTAGACTAAGCAAATCACTCTAAATAAAGAGGGGAAAATACTGAAAACTCAGGATTGCTTTTGATTTTAGCCTGGATTACTTATCCAGGTGTCTATAATTGGCACCACTCCATTGTCCTTCTCCATGCCTGTGCAGTGCATCGGAGTCTGTAATTGCATTCACACTGTTTGGTACTGTGCACCTACATTTTGACTTTCTGGTATTTAATCAATGGATGTTCACTCAAACTCCATTTGAATTTTTATGTGTCAGGGCAAGGAGGCAACATTAAGCCCACAACCCATTCCTACTTCCAATACCCCACTGTGGGCTTTATATAGTGTAGAAAGACAGCCCAGCACTACTGCCCTTCCACACCAGGGCAAATTTCCCTAATAGGCCCCAGTTCGTTATCCTTTGTCATCAGTCCCAATTCTCAGTCCATGCAGTTCAGTAGGGTTGGCATTTACATAATGACTCAGCATTTTTACAGTTAATGAGCTGTTTTCCTTGGCCGATGGTGGTAGGGTGTTAGACGCTTCTGTGTCCTCGGGGTGTGGGACATTTGCCTTTCTTATTTCAATATTCATCTTATCACCAATTTAATGTGTTTTTGTCTAATGTTGTAATGTATGTTTTAGCTTTGCAACAGGGAAAGCTGTGGTGGGGCATGTCTGGACATGCTGGATACGTGCATGTGACCATCACAAGGCACATGAGTAACTTGGGCAAGGGTGTGTGTGTGTGTGTGTGTGTGTTAAGAGCTTCTCTTTGGGGTGGAGAGGTGCCAGACTCTGAATAAAGAGGTTCAGCTGCCCGCAACTGGTACATCTCACTCGTAGCAGGGAGTGAGATTGTTTGTTTACTTTACTTGCTGTACTGTAGCTTACAATCACATATTTGGATTCTATTGTAGTTTTCAATACATGGTTAAAATCCAGCTGGTCCCTTGAACCTAACTGAATTCCTTGTAGTGGGAAAGGCAGTTCATAACAATTGGTGCCCCATGTGAGGACCGGTGGATCTTGCTAGACTTGAAAACTACAACACTTAGAGTCAGGGAATCACAATCTTGCATTTCAAGTGGGGGAAGCTATCTTAGTCTCTCTTAAAGAGAGGCAGGATAAGATGGCTGGTATTACAGGTTGCTGTGCAACTCAGTACTCACCCTTCTCCTCAGAGGAAGAGCTTGATACAGGAGATTTATATCCCCTGTATTAGTGTGGTTTATGGCATCATGATCCAGATCAGGGAGATAGGATTAGGGTGAGTATGTCCCTTCTCATTAGAGACCTGCTGAGGGAAGCAATAAAAATGGCAACTACAAAGAAGTGGTAAATGAAACCACAACCACTTCACTTTCCAGCAAACAAATTTGAGCCATTGCTCAGTCCATGGGACCTTCAACAGGGGAAACCACTTGCAGCTGGATTCCATAATGGGAAAGGGAAGCTAAAGTAAATAGGTGGACAAATCAAAATCATTGCCATCCAATCTCAAATCACCTATTCCTACCAAGGTTCTAGATAAGCACATAGATGAGGAACCACAATCAAGAGAAGCTTAAAAAAAACTAGCTGCCACACTTTTAGGGAAAATCATTTGTATTCTAGCGTGATGCTCTATGATTGAATATGGCCATTTATATAATTGATATTACCACTGTTTTGGATATTAAACTTTTGGATATCAAACTTTTTTGGATATTATGATTTAATTTTCCTGGGTGCCTCACGGTGTGGAGGCGTAGTGCTCTAAGCTGCAGTAGCTGTGGGAGGGGCTGAGCTGCTGTCAACATAGGGCTATGCCTGACTTTGGATGCCCAACTTGCAATATATTAGTGTCTCACATTGCATGCCCAAAAAGGGAGGCACCCCACATTAGCAGTCACTTTTGAAAACTTGGTTGCCTGTGGCTAACCCTCAGCACCTCTAAGCCAAGAATAGAACCAATGTCTTTTGCCAAAAAACAGGATCTCTATTTTTTACCCTGTCAATTTCACTTGTACTTTACAACTGGCGTATCAGTGTCTGTTATGTGCCTGCTCCCTGGCAATGTGCCTACCTGGAAGATAGCTGGTTTTATTTCATTTGTTTTTCACTTGCTTGCCAGCCCTGCTTGCTTCAGCACCTGATTGGGAACTGGCCCTTTCCTCCCAATATCTGTGATGTGTCGGCCCCATTTAGCTTAACTCCCACATGACAAATGTTTTGGTGGCTCAGCTTCTGTTAAATGAGAGAGATTTGAAGTATTGAACCTTTCCAATTTCTTGCTCTTATAATATAAAATTAAAATTCAAGATGTCTGAGTTCCAGTGAGGTGCATTGGAAATAGCTAGACCAACGTTGAGCTCATGAGGAGAGGAAGGCTCCAGCTAAAGATTAGGAGCTGGATAAAGCAAGAGAGCAAAAACCATATTGTGAACTTAAGACTGCTTCATTGCCCTAAAGCTACAGCAGGAGTTTGCTGCACTGAGCACCATACACCACTGAGTAAATAAATAGGAGGAAAATATAACATGGTTTCCTTTACAACATTTTTGTTACAAGAGAATGTAATTTGCCTCATTTAATGTACAACCACCCAATGGATTAAGTTACACTATCACACATCTGGCAGTCATTCCGCTTGTCCTTTCCATCAATGTTAATTTCTATGTAAATGCTAGAACTGGACCAAGTACCAGGGATAAGTATTTGTGGAGTAATTTATTTGACCGTTATTGCAGTTACCTGCAGAACAGATTATACGCAGACAATGTTCAGCCAGCTTTAAAGCTGGTTGAATGATGCCAAAAATTAATTGTCAAATCATGGCAATATTCATCATGAAAGAATATAATTGACAAATGAGCTTTCCTTGTATAATCATGTGGCCATGATGCTGTGAAATAAGACTTTTAAAGTAAAATACATGTGATTTTATAAGGTTAAAAATATCAAACATAGAAACTGCCATACTGAATTTGATTGAATGGCTATCAAGTCCAATATCCTGTCTCCGACAGTGGTCCGTATCATATGCTTCAGAGGAAGGTGTCGGAAACCCTGTGAGAGAGAACTATTTAATAATTTGTCCATAAGGGAAGTTTCTTGCTAAATCCAGGCATTTAGGCCTCAGTCCTGCAATGTACAACATGCTCTGGCCTTGATGCACCAAAATACTCATGCACATACTTAACTTTACACAAGAAAGAATACGTATTTGTGCTTAAAGTTAAGTACATGCTTAAGTTCTTTGCTGTATTAGGGCTGAGGTGCTCAGTACTTTGCAGGATTGCTCTCTTAGTTGGTGATACATGAGCTGAAGCACAAGGGTTTATAGACCTTCTATTTCTTACCCTATCTTTATACAACTGCAGCTGTTTTCATTATGCACATGTCCAATCCTTAAAAATCTTGGCCTAACGATTTCTTGTGGAGGGGAGTCCTGCATGTTAATTATGCACTGTTTAAAAATGCATTTCCTTTGAGTTTCATTTTGTTGTATCATGAGAGAGGTTAAATAGGAATACCTGATTTACCTTCTTTATACCAGACATCTTGTTTTATATCCTACTTTTAGTCCCCATTTAGTCCTCTCATCTCCAAATTAAACAACCCTAATCTTGTCACTCTTCTTACACAGACTGTTTCAGCCTTCTAACCCTTTTTGTCACCCTGTCTATTTCAGCTGTTATTAGGGTTATCATATTTCAGATTCCCAAAAAGAGGACAGGGGAGGGAGGAGGTGTTGGGGGGTGCTAAAGAGGGCGCCTGTAACAGGGGTACTCACTGGAGGTGAGGGGGCAGTGTCACTCCCTGTCATGGTGGTAGGTCAACTGGGGTAAGCCCAGGACACAGCAACAGCTCTCAGTCAGCACATCCTTGCGGGACCGCCTTCCGAGGGCTTGGAGCTGGAGCCTGGGTGGGCAGGATCCGGCAACTGTGGCTGCAGGGGAATCGACCAATCAACTGTGGATGCAGGAGAGGGACCACTAAGGAAGTGGACCAATTGGGTCTCTTCTGCAGCATCTGCTCTTCAAAAAATCCCAGATGTTTCCTGTTTGCCTCTTTTTTTGTGGCTCCATCCTCTGTCTGGGCGGATTTTTCAATGTCCAGGAAAACCTGGACATATGATAATCCTAACTGTTGTATGACCTAGCTGCTCCCCTGTGTGTAGGAGGCAATCATCCTATGGAAGAGGTCCCTCTCTCTAGTGCTGTTGAGGCAGTAAAATGGTAGCATTTTGTGCCTTTCCCTTGCTATGTGTTGGATAGTTGTGCCTCATCCATACTGTAGCTATAAAGAACTTTAAAAGCTCTTTATTCTTTCTTCAGTGTTGCCAGCTCTTGTGATTTTTATTATCACTGTTCCCTCTAAGCTGTGTGCATGCACACAGAGATCCTGAATCCCATGCACACGGCAAAACACTATGCACACAACAATTTGCACACAAGAAATTTTTTGCGCACGCAGCCTGTCAAAAATTAGAGGGAACATTGATCATGAGTCTTGCAATATAGTGTTTTTCCTTAAGCCTCAGATGTTGGAGTTATGAGATTGTGTAAGAATCTCAGCTTTCATTAAAAACCCCCCCAAAAGGTAAGTTGCTAGCTCTCATGGTTGCAAAGAAAAGCTTGAGAATATGACAAGTGCACCCTTAAGATACAGAAACCAGAAAGCCAATACAAAAATCTAAACTTTTTTATTAGAAACAAACAAACCCCATGATTTTTAAGCCAATCGCATTATTTTGGGGGCCTGACTCATGGTGTTTGAACATATGGGCTTCCCAATAATATAATCCTTCATGATGAAAGATGACATAAATAATTATAATAAAATTAGCAGCCTGTCCTTGCTTGCCTTTGTACAGTAACCATTGCTGTGGTGGTCGTGTTTAAATTTGTTTTATTTCTACACCTCATTCAGGAGTTGTGACTGTTTTCAGTTTGTTTTGAATCTATTTCTCATTGCACCTATAGAAACTCACAGGCTGGCCCATAAAGAATCCCAGCCTACCAGCTACCATAACAAGATGGAAAAGACACCTATTGCTAACAGTTTCTTTTCAATTATTTGAGACAGCATGAGAGATTGCACACTTCTGTGTAAGTGCTTAGGTTGCTAAACCAACTACTAAGATTTTTTTTTCTGCAATATTTTTATAGTTAAATTACTGTTGGACCTGACTGCATTAGGGCTGAATTTTTGTTGCTAAGTGAAGCATGATGCAACATTTACATTAACTGAGTTCACATTCAAAACTGATTTTTTTAAAAATGGAATTCACAATTTGATTAGTGGCCAATTAAAATATCTGGTATTGTAGTCCCCTGGCTAGTGGATGTTCTGTTTCTCATTCTGTATCTGCTCCACAAAGGACATGAGCCTGTTGCAGCTTTCAGCCTAGCTACAGCTAATTGTAGACAGTCTGGACGACTTTGGCTCAGTCTTCAGTGTCGGTCAAAATGGTTGCCATCACACTATAATGATAAAGAGCTTGGAATCTTCGAGACAGAAATTAATATTTGTTTTCTTTAAAGACTATTTTATAATACCAACATGATACTACAGGACATAGTAATGCTGTCCATATATCTAGGCTGAAGACATCGAGGCCAAATTTCTCAAAAACAGGAGTCCAACTTTTAACTTATTGAAAAATCAAGAGTCCACATAAATATTTAAGGGCCGAACATTTGACATCCAGTTTTGAAATTCTTGGCCAAAGGCTCCAAATTATTTGGTGTTTTTCTGTTTGAGTCTTTCACAGACTGATCCTTATTCATTAGTTGTATTTTCCAAATAGTTTATACAAACAATTGTCAGCCTGTGGTCTGTTTGCAAACTATTGACTTGCAAGTGCATTATTTTATTTTAAATAAATAAATAAGTGCTTTGCAATGAGTCGCCTTTGACATGTTATAGTTTCTGCTCCCTGATTGGATAATTGAAATGTTAAAATAGAAGAATAGTGAATAGCAAATGTTAAAGAGTAGCAAACACTGTTGCTTGCATATGAAGCTGCTTATTCTGGTGCAAATGTTGGTATTCATACAAGGAACAGACATTTGCGTGGTCACAGACCAGTTTACTCTAATGCTCATTAACAGCAAACAGTAAGGGGTATGAACATGGTCAAACCACCACATAGTCAGAATTCAAATGACCACTCACACATGCTGTTTTGCAGCTTTCAATCATCTCTATTGACAAGACCTCCTTGATTTAGTGGTATTATCCATCAGCACCACCGTTTAAGTGTTACTAAGTTACTTTCAAGCAAAAAAAAATTATAAGAAAGCAATCTTAAATAATACCAATCCAAAGCTCCCAAACATTTTATAGTAAGATCCATAATCAATATGTCAGCAAATCATTGTGTTTATTGTCCTAGAGATAGGAAAGGTTCTCGGTGGGACAAATGACTTATAGATTTAAGCTTTTAGAAAACAGAATATAAAACACTGACAGGTACCAGATCATAGTACAGCTACGACACTACAGAACAGCATATAGACCATACATTTATACAAAATGTAATCCGCTATAATAGCAATCGGCTAAAGAAAGACTTAGAGAAGTGGAGAAATTAACGGATGTTATAGTTTGTGAGTTAGTAGTTTGTGGAGAGGGATAGGGAAGTAGGATTGTGGTTTTATTCATGGTCCTGGGCAAGTCACTTTGTCTTTCTGTGCCTTAGGTATGATTCTTGCTGTTTTTGTCAGTGATGTTGCTGCTGAGGCTTAATGAATTAATAATTGTAAATCACTATTAGATCCACAGATTAAAGAGTCTATATATGTGCAGTTGTAGCATGCGTAAGTGTAAATTGTTCTATGAAAGTTCCTTATGCTGTTGAATCCTCCTCCACCTCCCATATGTAATGATGAATCCAGGCACTAGGCAATTCCATGTAATTAAAATGTTGTGCACTAAAATCGCCCCCTGAGTTGCAGCTCTTGTTTTCATGGGGATTCCCGTGGAAGGCAATAGTCTTCCACCATTAGCTGAGCACACATGAGCAGAATACAAACCGTGTAGTGGAGGACATTGTCTAAAATAGCACCAGGCACTTTAAGCAGCCACAATTTCAGTGAAAATGACAGAGTATTTTCAAGACCCAGGACTATCCTGTCTTTGAGCTGGTGTGAATGCTCTTCTTACCTAACAACCCAGACACATTCAAAGGCTGCATCATGTTATTTTTTAATATTAGTAGATTGAATTCAGAATTTCCCGTCATTGCCTTTTTTGTTGCTCCATTTATATTCTTAGCACGTCACACAAAATTAAGCAGTTTCACATATTCTTAGCCTTCAGGCATTCCATTTTCTGTGACCCCCATTAGCACATACAAAAACTGAATAGGTTTGAGCCCAGGGCATAATTAGCTATACATTTGTGGGGGCAGGGAGGAATTCAGTTTAACTATATACACCTTCCCCCCCACCCACCCACTGGTCTCTTCACTTCACCACAACCCACCAGTCCTTTCTAGACTTTACAGCAACAAAGGAGCTGGATTTCTAAAAGATATGCTCTAGGAATTATTTGTTGTTTGTGTTACATAGGAGGTCAGATTAGATGATCACAAAGGTCCTTTTCTGGCCTTGGAATCTATGAATTTCCCTTCCTGCCCAAACCATCATCCCTTACCTGACTTTCCTCCCACTCACTCCTCCATCCAATTCTCAGCCTTAAGCTATACAACACTAATGGCTTCAGCACAGGGTCTGGCTGTTGACTAGGACTTGTAGCAGAATTGACTGGGATCTGTGATTATTTACTCTTTGTGATAGAAGATTGGCTCTTACTCCCCTCTGCCATATATCTGTCATATGGGAGACCTTTTTTCTTCACTACAGAGGGTGAGGGATGGGGGTAGGACTAATGATTCCATTAGCAGCAACTCCTCCCTTCCCTGAGTACAGCAGTACTAGCAGGGTGTTAGATGCTCTCTCCTTTCCTCTCCTCAGTTCCTGTGCTTGGCTAACATTCTCTGATGATGTTTTCTGAAGTGAGAGCACTGCAGACCAAGCAAAGGAGGATTCATGGTTCTGAGAGAGGCCGCGCTAACCCCCAGGCAACAGCAGATCTGTAACAAGGAGGCCTGTCATACTACAAGCCAGTGACTGGCATGTGAGAGGTTTATGCTCCCCAAACATTTGATCAGTGCCCCCCTCATTGGAGGTCAGCACTTGATGGGATGCCTCCAGGGGATGCCTACAATGCCAGAAGCATTGTTGGTGCTCCAGCACCTTCAGACTTCCCTGTCAATAAGGATGGTATCAGTGCTGCAAGACTGAACTCTCCGGCTGAGCCTGCAGTATTTTGTCAGTATTATTCAGTATTTTGAAATGTAAAGACTACATATACCTTCCCTTGATTTAGTCATCTACAATTCCATAGCACTGTTAGTCCTGGTCACAATGCCAAGCTGAATAAAATACATTATGCCTATCTAAATAATCCCAGTGTTTTCAGTTGGATTTGTTTTCATTTCATTGTTGTCTGGCATTGATGTATGCCACTAAAAGCGGCCACATTTCACCCCAGAAATAGCTTCATTTTGATGCTGTTGAAGCAATCCCTTTGTATAAGCTGTGTTTTAGCATGTAAAGCTCTTTTGGAGCCTATAGGTTGAAAGCTGCTGTGCAAATGGAAAAATAACATGCTTTCATCAATACCCGCATTATCATCATTAACTTGCCACAAATCATCATGGGAATGTCATGGAAGTTCTAAGTAAGTCATGATTCTTATGTCAAATCGAATAAGAAGAGCATGAGAGGACAGTTCCACTAGCTATGATAAAATCTCGAGAAGAAAAGACTCAATCCTCATGCTTCATGTGGTAAGAATAGTTGTGGTCAGGAAGACATTTCCATCTATTGTATAATAGGGCACAATTAGATACATTAAAACTCTGAGGCATTTGATGATGGCCATTGTGGAAAACAGGATATGGGACCCATATGACAATTTCTGTGGTCCTGCAGTTACCTATCTGGCCTATGCTAGATATAAATATAGACCAATATTTGATCTTATTCCTCTTCTTTTAGTACTTATTTCTTCAACTGCAAACATTTAATCCCAGCACAGAGGTATCATAAATAACTTATTATTTTAACGAGTTATGTTGGTTACAAGCTACCTTGGTTATATCATAGGCACCTGGTAGAGAAAAAGAATTTGCCATCAATCCAAGAACATAAAGTCCTCCTCAGTATCATCATTGTATGGTTCTTGAAAATTAATGTTAGGACAGAGTACTCATTCGCTGACATAAATAACAGACCTAAAGGCAGGCCAATAGCACTAACATATGAATGCCAGAGTCCTTCCCTTTTTTTTATGGGTGTTTTCCCTCCTCCCATTACTCTTCTGTAGTTTAGAGGGCCTTGAAAATGGGTGTATCTAGTTACCATGTTCCAGTTGGAAAATCAGATACGTCCAGCTAAAGAAATAGATTGAAATGACTGTTCAGTCACATCTCAGAATTTTTCAAGTCTTTATCTCCTTGTGAATAACATACCTGAGGACAGAGGCTTGGTCTACAGTATCAACTTATGTTGGTATAACTAGATCGCTCCAGGGATGTGGAAAATCCATACCCTTGAGCAATGTACTTATACCGCTCTAACCCCCAGTGTTGACAGAGGGCTTCTTCCATTGACATAGCTACTGCCTCTCAGGAAGTGGAGTCTTCACTGAGTGCTAGAGCACTGCAGCTGCACCAGTGCAGCTGTAAGTGTAGACAAACCCTCCCAGCCTGCAACTGCTTTATTTCTTATCAAACAAAACACACAAACAAGGTGTAAACCAAGAGGTCTTTTTTTTTATGCAGAATGAAGTGAGAAGTAAACAGCTGCTCTGCCTCTACAACGCACACCTGCTCTTGGGAAACTTTCAACAGGAGTGGACCAGTTTTAATAGTATCTGCCCATGCTGCTGCTTAAACTGAGCTTGTTTTCCTTCAGAAATGCTGTTTTACTACAAATTTTCACTGTTTACGGCTAAATGGCCCACAAGTGGTTTCAGAATGTTTTTGTTGTTGTTGTCTATAGAAATATACATAATAGCAGGAGGGAACACGGACTATCATTCTAAATGAATGACCATATGCCACCCCTCACATGTGGGAAGTAGCTGTCAGTGCAACTGTAGATCTGGTCTCTGGGTTCTTCTCAGAATGTGCTGCCAGTGAGTTAAACCAGCCAGTCTAGAAACATAAGACTGTCCTTCCTTTTCTGACACAGCACTATTAAGGGACTGGCTGGAGATTTGAGTTCAGTTCCCAGCTCTGTCCCAGGCTTTCTCTCTAACTGTAGGCAAGTCACTTTATCTCTCTGTGCCTTAGTTCTCCAACTATAAAATCTGGATGATCATAAACCCTCCTTTGTCTGACTTGTCTATCTCCTACTGTGTTTGTACAGCTCCTAGGACATTAGGGTCTCTATCTTTGCTATTGTAATGCAAACAATATATAGTTCCATGCAGAGAAGGTAGTGTCCTAACAAATATGATGTTTTTCTAAAACTCAAAAATATTTGTTTAGCAGGCTATATGTAAAACCCCATGATGAGCTCAGCTGAGGACCTCTTACAGTGTTAGACTGAACCACAGCTGTTCCTGCATATTGTCCTTTCAGAAATCTAATGATCACTTTAAAAACAAAATATGAATATGGAAAAAGGTAACACTGAGCTGAGTGGCATATGTATCCTGCAATAGGGTACACCATACTTCTGCAGCCCTGTCATTTTTGTGGCGAATGAGGGCTAAATTGTGAATTGTTTTGCAATGTGTGTGATACATAGGAAAACAGCCAATCATTTTTAGGATTTAAATATAGATGACAGTATTGATAGCAGAGCTGGGCAAATGTTTTTGACTGAAATTTTTTCCACAGAAGAAATGCAGATTCAGGCCAACCAAAACAATTCACAGATTCATGTCAGTTTAAAAAAAATCAAAACTTTTCATTTTGACATTTTCAAAACTAAATATTTTAATTTTTTATTCAAAATGACTTTTTTCATTTAAAATTTACTTCAAATTTACAAAAAAATAAAAAAAATTAAAATTCTAAAGAAGAAATGAAAAGTTTTGTTTGACCCAAAGCAAAATTTGCTACTTTTCAGTTTGCCAAAAAAATTAAACTTTTTGTATCAGGTTGACTCAAAATGGTTTGTTTGTTTGTTTGTTTGGATTTTTTTTTTTTGGAACAGCCACTGAAATGAAAAAAAATCAGTTATCAACATAGCTCTGTTTCTGGGGTTAGTGGATACAGGATTGAACAGCCCAGGGTAGAAACATGTAGACAGTTCTTGGTGCCATCTTCTCAGTGTATGTTTCACAGTAAGTTACAGTTTATGGTACAGAAAACATAAATGTCACTTGTGATACACCATACATCTTTTATACAAATTATTCAAAGGTCAGTCTGCAGTTCTTATCTCTCTCAAAACAATATAGACATACTATGGTGGTTTGAAAAGGGGAGAGATTTGAGAGTATATTGGCTAATCTTTGCCAAAAGGAAGTGCAAATTCCAGTGCACTGAGCTATTACAAATTTGTGATAGATTACAACTCTTATACTTTAGCTTTCTATTATGGAAAGTAGAGTAGCTAAATTAGGGAATAAGGTCACCTGCTGCTTGAGGAAAACCATTTAACTTTTTCATATGCTAGTATTTTAATATTAAAAGACTTTATCTGGTCTTCTTAGAAGGTGAGCACCCTTAGGCAATCGTCGGTAAAACGGTATTTAAAATCACTGTCTACTTTTGTCATTCTCAGATGAGTATTTTTTTTTTTTGGTCTGTGGCCCCAGTTAAAGCTTGCATTACAAGAAAGGAGGATGAACCTAAAGAGCCTAAGGTGTCTTTACAAAACACATGTGACACGCTGGCAGACCAGGTGCCATCTCTTGCCAAATGCTTCAGCCAAGCACTGACAAATTCATTGCTGGAAATCAGTCTGTTTCACCTGTGTATTAGTATAGTTAAGATTTTTGAATTTATATTGAATTTATAACAATGTTTAGTTTTTACGAAATACTTGTAAATTGCTGCCTACATTAATATCTTCTCTCAAATCTTTATCTCGTGCTATAAGGTAATATTTAAGTTTTTGCTTTATGACTGTAAAAAAATGTTTGCTCTGAAGCTGTGAACCCAGTCAGGAGGAATCATCTCCTAACTGCCAAGAAGGCTGTTTGGGGAGATGAAAACTATACATGCACCTTTGTCAGGCTGGCCCTTTGTGACCTAGTGTGAATTCACCTCAAAGGTGGGCACCTGCCTTTCCTGAGGAGTTCTATAAGGTAGTGGTAACTTCCATACCTTCCAGCCTTTCCATAGCAGCCATTCTGATGGAGGTCTGGTGGGACAATAACAGAAACATTTTTTCACAGCTTTCTGGTGTGTTTAAAATTTCATTAACAACAATAAGATAATTCTGAGGAATTGGTCCCACCTTCTGAGTATGGCACCCGCATTAAAAATAGGGCCTTCTGCAGAAAAGTATGTTGTGTGTAAGGACAGGAATAATTGGCATGCCTTAATTTACAGTAAAGAATGCTTAGACACTAGGGCCTACATCTTCAAGTGTACACTTTTCACCTCCCAAATTAAGAGTAGTTAGGCACCTAATACCTTTTGAGGATCTGGAAAGAGCCAAATTCTACACTCAACTGCACTGCTGTAACTCTCTGATCTCAATGGTGCTGGCTAACAGTAATACAGAGCAAATAATCAGATATATTCAAGACCAGAGTTTAGCTTGTATAATTTATCCCCAAACTGGGGTTATGGTGAATTGCCATTTTCCCTATGCAACCAATTGCTAAGAAGGATTTGAATAACACATACAGATAATTTTAAAAGACCACTGCAGTGTGCAAAATCAATCTCATTTATTTTACCCTAAAATGAAATAAATTTCCTGCTTTAAAATAATTTTCATGTTAAAATGATCATTCATTGCATATTAGTAATTAGGCTACCGGCCAAAATTTTCATATGTGGGTGCCTAAACTTAGGTGCACAAATATGGACTTAGATGTCTAAATGCCTTAGGCTTTGGTTCAGCACAGCATTTTAAAATATATTTAATGCCTATTGATTTCAATGGGAATAGACTACTTACATTAAGTATATGTTCAGGAGCTTTTGTGAATCAGGGCCACCTTCCTGATTTTGAGAAGTACTGGGCAAGCATTGCTTCCATTAATTTAGGTGCTTAAAAGACATCCAACCCTTTATAACAGTCCGACCCCATTTGTGAGCAATAAACTTTTCTTGAAAATGTAATCCATTGACTATGGTGTGAAAGCACCTGTGAAAATCATTTCACTTCCTGAGATACCTCGATGTGGGTTTTACTGCTCAAATTTAATATATTATAAACACCATTATGTTTACTTAAACAAAGTATTGTTACAACCTACTGAAAATGGCTGCTATTCAGACCAGTGTTCAGTTCACTTTTCTGAAGTATTTGTACACATACAAATAGTTAGAAAATAGCACAAATTGAATACAGTGACACAAATCAAATAATAATTGAATTTTCTTCCCATCATTACCAAGAAAACAATATTTCTTTCCCAAACTGCTGTCAACAATCTGGCAAGGAAACTATAGACTGCACGCCAAACAACTGGAAAAGAACCAGTTCTGACTTTCCTAGGTTCTCAAACTGTGGGTTGGGACCCCAACGTGGGTCATGACCCCCTTTGAATGAGGTTGCCAGGGCTGATTTAGACTTACTGGGGCCTGGAGCTGAAGCCCAAATCCCACTATCTAGAGCAGAAACAAAAGCCCGAGGGCTTCAGCCCTGGGCAACAAGACTCAGGTTGCAGGTCCCCTTCCTGGGGCTGAAGCCCTTGGCTCCCCCACCCAGAGAAATGGGGTTTGGGTGGGCTCAGGCTTCGGTCCCCCCTCCTGAGATCATGAAGTAATTTTGTTGTCAGAAGCGGGTTCCGGTGCAATGAAGTTTGAGAACCCCTGTCCTAGGTATTATTATTCAGCCAGTGGAAACATCTCTGAATGCCAGTGGGGTACTATGGAGACAATGACCACCAATCATTATTGTACCTGGCTCCAGAAGGCAGGAAAGAACATATATTCTGTTTGTTTTCACCTATCAAATGTCTTTGTTTTGCACTGAAATGTGTGGATTCCATTCCTTTTGGATTCCATCCTCTGCCCCCCTTGATAATCAGTTAACCTGTCTTAGATATTGATGACAGTTTACTTTCCACCAGACTTGATTTTAAATATTTGCCATGGACAAGGGTAAGGCCTGGAGCAAGCTTCACAACAAAACATTTTAGCTTCTAGATGAGGAAGTTCTGATGCCCATTTGTGATGGATATGCTTGTCTGAAATATGTATTGGCTATTTAATCCAATCCCAGTAATTCACAATCACAACTACAGCAGCACTCTCTCTCAGCATTAGTAGACAATTGTAAAATTCAAACAAACAATCTCAAATTGGAATAAGTCAGCTGAAATATTAATGATTACCTTTGGCTTTTTAAGCAGGGTCCAAAGACAGGTTTTGACTTGTGAGTCTAAGCTCCTTAGCTTTTAGTGTCTGATTTTTTTTTCTTGTCATCAATATTATTAAATTTGCATCTGACTGAACAGGAGTGAGATCCTGGTTCATTTGCAGATTCAATCCTATTAATTCCTCGTGCCCCGAATGGAACAATATAAGACATAACCTCCCTCTTCCCCCCTGCAACTGTAGGAGATTCTTTCATAACAGCCTGCATGATGTTTTTAACTTTTGAAAAATCTTTCCATGTGGTACCCATGGAGTATCACAAGGCAGCTAAGGCCTAGATGAGTCTTTGTTATCATTGGTACTACAGTACTGCCAGGAGGCAATGGTGTGTATGGCTCTACTGGGCTAGGTGCTGTACAACCACTTAAGAAAAAGCCCTTACTCCAAAGATCTTACAACCTTAATAGACGAGACAGACAAAGGGAAGTATTATTATCCCCACTATACAGTTGGGAAACAAAGCGACCAGGAGATTAAGTGACTCACACAATGATACACAGGAAGCCTGTGGCAGAGCCCAAAATGGAATTCAGATCTTCTAAGCTTTAGCCCAGTGCCTTAACCACAAGATCATCCTTCCTTTTAAACTCTTTACTTTGTTCTACAGCTACCAGTCTGATGAGCAAACAAGGTATTGTAATGTGAGTTAGTTATATTTTTGTTCTAATGTAGGTGAGAGAGTGTGTTCTCATGTAGCTGAGAAAATTGAGGAGCTGTTTAAAAATAAAATGCCATTGTTTTCACTTGTATCAATACCATTCCCTGAAACTAAAAGAACCACTAAAAGGGTTTCTCACAATAGAAGGCACAAGTTATTGTTTTGTAATAAGCCCTCTAATGTTTGACTTTCTGTATATAAAAGACCATACAACGTAAGCCACTCACAAACCCACTGCACACTCACAAAATGCAGTGGTAAAGAAAACAAGTGGGGAGAGAGTAGAAAATGCTATGGAATGTAGCTAACATTCACAGTATTAAATACATGTACTTTGGTTAATTGTATATACATATGTTGCCCGAATATTTTATTTCCGTGCATTATAAAAGTAGGAGGATGTGTACAGTACCTGCAAAAAACCAAGCAATCCAATGCTACTTGGCATGAATTTAACCAGGATATAATTTACATAATACATATAATTTGTGTTTTTGTCACCATTGAACTGTTTCCATCTCCCTTCTGGGTTCATGCAGCTCAGACATTCGACTTATATCCACATAGTCACCAGAAAAATACACTACTAGACATTCAAATCCCAAGTCAAATGTCAAATAAAATTAACATGGCACATGTTACATCGAATAAAAGTTGTCTGATAGGTCTCAAAACATAATTGTAAATGGGGAATTCTCATTGAGCAGATGTGTTATTAGTGGGGACCGATAGGGGTCAGTTCTTGGTCCTATGCTATTTAACATTTTTATCAATGACCTGGAAGAAACCATAAAATGATCACTAATAAAGATTACAGATGACACAAAAATTGGGGAAGTTGTAAATAATGAAGAGAACAGGTCACTGATACAGCGCAATGTGGATTGCTTGGTAAGCTGGGCACAAAAAACAAGATATGTGTTTTAATACAGCCAAATATAAGGATATGTCTACATGAGGAGCTAGGACAGAGCTGGGCAAACTGTGGCTCGCGGGCCACATCTGGCCTGCGGGACCATCCTGCCCGGCTCCTATACTCCCCACCGGGGAGGCTAGCCTCTGGCCCCTCTCCCTCTCTTCCCCCCCAACCCGCAGCCATGCCGCCATGCGGGCAGCGCTCTGGGCGACAGGGCTGTGTGCTCATGCAGGGCAGTACGGCAGCATGTCTGGCTCCAGCCAGGCGGTGCGGCGGCCAGACATGCTGCTCTGAGAGGCCTGGTAAGAGGGCCAGTCGGGGGCATTGGATGGGGCGGAGGTTCAGGGGGAGAAGGTCGGGGGGAACAGGTGGCAGTTGGATAGGGCAGAGGTTCTGGGGGGGAAGAACAGGGGGGTTAGATAGGGGGTGGGATCCTGGGAGGCGGTTAGGGGCTGGGGTCCTGGGAGGGGGTCAAGGAGCAGGGGCAGTTGGCTGAGTCGAGGGTTCTGAGGGGGACAGTAAGAAGACGGGAAGTGGGAGGGGGCGGATAGGGGGTGGGGGCCAGGCTGTTTTGGGAGGCACAGCCTTCCCTACCCAGCCCTCCATACGGTTTCGCACCCTGATGTGGTCCTCGGGCCAAAAAGTTTGCCCACCCCGAGCTAGGATTTGATTCCCCTGCTTTTGTACACATACTTACACTAGCACTCATGTAGCTAGTGCACGTATAAATAACGTAGCAGGAGTAGCACGGATAGTGGCAGTGGACACACAGCTGAGCCATGCTGAGTATATACCTACTGGTTTCCAAATTACATTTCAACACTATGCTAATAAAAATCACAATAGTTATCCCTTAAAGAGAGTCTTTTTGATTTTATGAAGAGCAAAGAAACTGTAGACTGAATCTCAGCGCCGTGATATTGTGGAGTTGCACAGAGTAGTGGTTTGGTTTCACCTGTCTGCTCTTTCTTTCCCCCTCTGATTCATTGTAGCTAATTATGTTTTTTCAAGTTAGGATCACTAGATTCTTTGAATGTTTAGTATTGCTTTCCTGGTAATTTACATGCAATATGTTTGCTCAAGCTGATAGTCTAAAGCCAGATACAGTAAATTCCTAATTGTCTACAAAATAATAAACCAGAGCTGCATAAGATTTTAACTCACAACATTTAACTGGAACCAGTACATACATTCTACTTTATCTTCTGACAGAGCTAAAAAGCCTTTCCTAAGTTACTTCAAGAGGAATTTAACTTCCCTGAGGTTTATGTTTACTCAGATAAATTAAAAACAAACTCTCATTCACATCTTATTTGACTGAGGACAGTCCTCTAGACCACATATCATATGCCAGCTACTGCATAGGGAAAAGCGATGTATCTGCGACTGCTGCTGTGACTTCTCCCCCTGCCTCACGCAGTTTTGAAGATGTTGCTGAAACACTTTCCTCTCTCCTTTCCCCATTCCTACCTGAACTTTATTCACTTTGGGGCACAGCCATAGCTGAAGTTAATGGACATATGACACTTTACACCAGCTGAAGATCTGCCCCTTTGTCACTACATTTGTCTGTATTTTATTCCATGCATTCTGTAGAGCCAAACCTTCCAGTCTTATCTCAGTCCCTACTGAAGTGAAACTCCCATTGGCTTCAATGGTGTTAAGTAAGGACTAAGGACCAGATCCTCAAAAGGATTTTCAGTGATTTCAATGGGAGTTAGACACCTTCCTGCCTCTGTGGATCTGGGCTTTAGGCCCCTATCCTGCAAAGAGAGAAATAATTGGACAGAACCTTTAATTTGCCAAGCCTAATTAATGATCACACCGCCTCCTGAATAACTAAAGTGTAGCAGATCTGCTGCCAGTGAGACTTCATTGTGTTTATTTGTAAATACAATATTGGCTTGGTCAAATTATCTCTTAAGTTTCCGCTTTTTCAGAATATTTTTCTTAATGAATTTCTGTTCATATGTAATGTTAATATCCCTTTACATTTATAAACATTAATAATTATATGCTGAAGTTCTCATCTTGTCAAAATATTTTAATTAGTTTTACCTTCCAGGCTGGAACAGCTGCTACCCATCTACCAGAGGGTAGAGCCATCTTATTGAAACAGATCACATCCTCCAGCTTTTCCTCATCCATCTCATGCAATGTGACATCACCACTAGTACTCAGCCCAGACTAGGCGGGATTATATCATTAGTATCCAAAGCGTGAGATCTTGTAGTAATACTTCTGGATGAAAGAGGGAAGCTATATTTCAAAGAGTAGACATCATTCTGAAACTCATAGAATCATAGAATCATAGAATCATAGAATATCAGGGTTGGAAGGGACCCCAGAAGGTCATCTAGTCCAACCCCCTGCTCAAAGCAGGACCAAGTCCCAGTTAAATCATCCCAGCCAGGGCTTTGTCAAGCCTGACCTTAAAAACCTCTAAGGAAGGAGATTCTACCACCTCCCTAGGTAACGCATTCCAGTGTTTCACCACCCTCTTAGTGAAAAAGTTTTTCCTAATATCCAATCTAAACCTCCCCCATTGCAACTTGAGACCATTACTCCTCGTTCTGTCATCTGCTACCATTGAGAACAGTCTAGAGCCATCCTCTTTGAAACCCCCTTTCAGGTAGTTGAAAGCAGCTATCAAATCCCCCCTCATTCTTCTCTTCTGCAGACTAAACAATCCCAGCTCCCTCAGCCTCTCCTCATAAGTCATGTGCTCTAGACCCCTAATCATTTTCGTTGCCCTTCGTTGCACTCTTTCCAATTTATCCACATCCTTCCTGTAGTGTGGGGCCCAAAACTGGACACAGTACTCCAGATGAGGCCTCACCAGTGTCGAATAGAGGGGAACGATCACGTCCCTCGATCTGCTCGCTATGCCCCTACTTATACATCCCAAAATGCCATTGGCCTTCTTGGCAACAAGGGCACACTGCTGACTCATATCCAGCTTCTCGTCCACTGTCACCCCTAGGTCCTTTTCCGCAGAACTGCTGCCGAGCCATTCGGTCCCTAGTCTGTAGCGGTGCATTGGATTCTTCCATCCTAAGTGCAGGACCCTGCATTTATCCTTATTGAACCTCATTAGATTTCTTTTGGCCCAATCTTCCAATTTGTCTAGGTCCTTCTGTATCCTATCCCTCCCCTCCAGCGTATCTACCACTCCTCCCAGTTTAGTATCATCCGCAAATTTGCTGAGAGTGCAATCCACACCATCCTCCAGATCATTTATGAAGATATTGAACAAAACGGGCCTCAGGACCGACCCCTGGGGCACTCCACTTGACACCGGCTGCCAACTAGACATGGAGCCATTGATCACTACCCGTTGAGCCCGACAATCTAGCCAGCTTTCTACCCACCTTATAGTGCATTCATCCAGCCCATACTTCCTTAACTTGCTGACAAGAATGCTGTGGGAGACCGTGTCAAAAGCTTTGCTAAAGTCAAGAAACAATACATCCACTGCTTTCCCTTCATCCACAGAACCAGTAATCTCATCATAAAAGGCGATTAGATTAGTCAGGCATGACCTTCCCTTGGTGAATCCATGCTGACTGTTCCTGATCACTTTCCTCTCCTCTAAGTGCTTCAGGATTGATTCTTTGAGGACCTGCTCCATGATTTTTCCAGGGACTGAGGTGAGGCTGACCGGCCTGTAGTTCCCAGGATCCTCCTTCTTCCCTTTTTTAAAGATGGGCACTACATTAGCCTTTTTCCAGTCATCCGGGACTTCCCCCGTTCGCCACGAGATTTCAAAGATAATGGCCAAGGGCTCTGCAATCACAGCCGCCAATTCCTTCAGCACTCTCGGATGCAATTCGTCCGGCCCCATGGACTTGTGCACGTCCAGCTTTTCTAAATAGTCCCTAACCACCTCTATCTCTACAGAGGGCTGGCCATCTCTTCCCCGTTTTGTGTTGCCCAGCACAGCAGTCTGGGAGCTGACCTTGTTAGTGAAAACAGAGGCAAAAAAAGCATTGAGTACATTAGCTTTTTCCACATCCTCTGTCACTAGCTTGCCTCCCTCATTCAGTAAGGGGCCCACACTTTCCTTGGCTTTCTTCTTGTTGCCAGATACTCAGAGTTACCACAGCTACCTCTCTGGCCCTGGAACGAAGCTGACATTTGCTCTAATTTCCAACTGACTATTTTTTCATTCATGAACTGTGTGTATCTAGGACACCACTCTGTAGTTTCCACTGGATACACAGCCCATAGACCCATACTGTGACCCCAGACTCCCAATAGATTATAGCAAAGCCTCAAAAATCTTCTTATGAGGTTGGGGATCTGAAACTAGATGGCTCTACAGATTGGTAACAAGATTGGTTACAAGATTGGTAACAATTGGTAACCAGTGCTTAACCTCTTGCTCATCAGCTTCAATCAAGACCAGTTCTGTAATGATCAAAAGTCCTATAAATGTTTTTTGGGGGCCAGTGTGGAATGAATACAACCAGTCACTGGAATTTAAAATGTAACACTTCTGCCAGGTGGAGCTGGCAGCAACCAGGGCCAGGTTCAATATCTAGGGGTTCCTTTTCAACAGTATAACACAGAACCGGCTCAAGCCCTTACCCAGTAATCTGGGAAAATTATACACCACTCCGGGTGCGTCTGAGAGGCAATACTTCCCCTCTCATAAGCACAGAGTCTGAATGTAGAAAAGAAACTTTTAATGAAAGGAGGAAAGTCACCCAACATTAATTAGGGAAAATGCCAGAAGCAGGATTCATAAACCTAAAACTGTGAGCAGGACACCCACCCCAGAGTGCGTGGGACAGTGTTCTGTTTCATGTTCTTGAGTTCTACAACCAAAAGTTCCTTTACAGTGCCCCCCTCTGCTCCCAAACCATATCCCACTTGCAGTGGTTGTCCTTGGTTAGTGAGGACTCTGGGTTCAGAAGTGCATCTGTGTGAATTCACCTCCCACTTAGGGAAGAAGGCACCTGGTTTGCTCCACCATCTGAGCATCCATGAGGCAAACTGTAATCTAGTGTAACTCACAAATGTTAAAGAAGGGCTATGAATTCAAATATGTAATCAGGAAATGGAAACACTGAGTAGTGTTTAGTTCATTGTCCTTCACTTTCTTTTTGTCCATACCCTAGAATGTAATGTGCCAGATTATCAACTGTGCCTAATCTATGCTGGATACAGTGGAAAGGGCAGTACCAGGCAAATTAGTTGAAACAATAGTAAAGGATAAAATTTCAGACGCATAGAAGAACATAAATTGTTTGGCAAAAGTCAACATGGTTTCTGTAAAGGGAAATCATGTTTTACTAATCTATTAGAGTTCTTTGAAGGGGTCAACAAACATGTGGGAAAGGGGAATCCAGTGGACATAGTGTACTTAGATTTCCGGAAAGCCTTTGACAAGGTCCCTCACGAAAGGCTTTTACGTAAATTAAGTTGTCATGGGATAAGAGGGAAGATCCTTTCATGGATTGAGAACTGGTTAAAAGACAGGGAACAAAGGGTAGAAATCAATGGTAAATTTTCAGAATGGAGAGGGGTAACTAGTGGTGTTCCCGAAGGGTCAGTCCTAGGACCAATCCTATTCAATTTATTCATAAATGATTTGGAGAAAGGGGTAAACAGTGAGGTGGCAAAGTTTGCAGATGATACTAAACTGCTCACGATAGTTTTGTGAGATGTTTTTGAAGTTCTTCACAGTCTGCTTTGCTCTTAATTAAGTGATTGGGCAACAAAATGGCAAATGAAATTTAATGTGGATAAATGTAAAGTAATTCACATTGGAAAAAATAACCCCAACTATACATACAATATGATGGGGGCTAATTTAGCTACAACTAATCAGGAGAAAGATCTTAGAGTCATTGTGGATAGTTCTCTGAAGATGTCTACACAGTGTGCAGCGGCAGTCAAAAAAGCAAACGGGATGTTAGGAATCACTAAAAAAGGGATAGAGAATAAGACTGAGAATATTTTATTGCCTTTATATAAATCCATGGTATGCCCACATCTTGAATACTGTATATAGACGTCTCCTCATCTCAAAAAAGATATACTGGCATTAGAAAAAGTTCAGAAAAGGGAAAATAAAATGATTAGGGACCCGTTTGGAATGGGTCCCATATGAGGAGAGATTAAAGAGACTAGGATTTTTCATCTCGGAAAAGAGGAGACTAAGGGGGGATATGATAGAGGTATATAAAATCATGAGTGGTGTGGAGAAAGTGAATAAGGAAAAATAATTTACTTGTTCCCATAATACAAGAACTAGGGGCCACCAAATGAAATTAATGGGCAGATTTAAAACAAATAAAAGGAAGTTCTTCTTCACACAGCGCACAGTCAACCTGTGGAACTCCTTGCCTGAGGAGGTTGTGAAGGCTAGGACTATAACAGAGTTTAAAAGAGAACTGGATAAATTCATGGAGGTTAAGTCCATTAATGGCTATTAGCCAGAATGGGTAAGGAATGGTGTCCCTAGCCTCTGTTTGTCAGAGGGTGGAGATGGATGGCAGGAGAGAGATCACTTGATCATTATTTGTTAGGTTCACTCTCTCTGGGGCACCTGGCATTGGCTACTGTCAGTAGACAGGATACTGGGCTGGGTGGACCTTTGGTCTGACCCAGTATGGCCTTTCTTATGTTCTTAAGGACAAAAATGAGCTTCCCAATAGACTACGAGGAACATGAGGAATATTGGGGTTTGGATTTGGGAGCTTTCTGGTTTCACAACAGACCTGCATTTCTTCACTGGTCAGAACAGAGAACTTGATAGTATTCATATTATCCAAATGCACACAGAAATTCAGAAGAACAATTAATCCATTATCACTGTCTCCATGAATCCTGCAAAGAAAAGATTTAGGTGTGGATGATTTAATTGTTGTTATCATGACACTGAACCTCATTAGATCACATGGCCTATATTATTTCTAGTTGTCATTATTTGTATTTCAGCAGCAGTTAGGGGGGTCCAACTGAGATAATGGACTCATTGAGTCAGGCTCTATAAAACATACAGTCCCTGCTCTGCAGCGCTTACAATCTAAATACTGCAGACACGACAGACAACAGGTGGGAGGGAAAACAGAGGCACAAAGAGGTGAAGTGACTTGGCTATAGTTATATAGCAGGTATGTGATAGTTCCAGAGTCAGAACCTAGATTTCTTGATTGCCAGTCCAGAGCCCTCATGCACAAGCCCATGGATTTCCTTGTTGAACTCACATCTGAAAAGAGTGATTTGCTGTGCTACTCTGAAATTGGACATTTAAAAGGAAGGAAGATTATTGTAAAATTTCTTGTATTTCTAGAAGAGATCAAAGATTTTTAACTGGGAATGGGAAATCTGTTGATATGTCTGAAAATTACAAATAGCTCTTTGATCTTGAAGGGCTCATGGATATTAAATCACATCTATATCAAAAAATGTAAATTTCCCTTTTCAGGGCTAGAATCTGAGTCTGAATTTCAGGTTCAGATCCACCTTCCAAACAAAGCAGACTTATTTCAAGCACGCTTTCAGCAAAACAACATTTCTTACTTATGCCTAAAGACTCAAAAATATCAGTGAGATCACACATTCCTATATTGAACATGGATCAACAAGTTTAATGATTCATGTGTTTGATGGTTCAGGACAGAGATGAGAACATTTTGTTTTTAGTGGAATCGGATGTTGCTGAGACCAAAGCAGAACTCAGTCACATTTAATAGTCTGACAGGTTTTAGAGTGGCAACCATGTTAGTCTGTATTCGCAAAAAGAAAAGGAGTACTTGCACCTTAAAGACTAAAAAATTTATTTGAGCATAAGCTTTCGTGAGCTCCGATGAAGTGAGCTGTAGCTCACGAAAGCTTATGCTCAAATAAATTTGTTAGTCTCTAAGGTGCCACAAGTACTCCTTTTCTTTTTATTTAATACTTTTAAATTTATTAAGGAAATTCACAAATGGGAGTTATGAAATTCAGTGGGAGGGGACTGGGACCTTAATGAATTCCTATACACGCCTACTGAGTACAGGTAACAAGAGTTAACATAAGGGAGATGCAATCTGTGCAAGAAACATTAGAAAGACTTGTATTAGTGACCGGGGCTTTTCTATTACAAATGAGAACAAATAAAATCACTGCAATCCCCTAACAGACTCAAACCTACATTTCAAAAAGTGTATAGCCACCTCAAAGATACAACCATAAATCAATAAGTTGGTTTCAAAGGAGCTGTGCCAATCTTCCTATCTATACTACTTCTCCTGTAGCCTCCAGCAGAGCTGGAGCTAGGCACAAGCAGACTAAGCAATTGTTTGGAGCCCCAAGCAGCTCAAGGGGTGGGTCCCTATTCAGTTTTTATGTTGTGGTGTGGGGCTGAGGGCCCAAAATATTCCTGCTTAGGGCCCCCAATGGGCTAGCACTGCCTCTGGCCTCCAGTCAGTATTTTGTGTGTTTTGAAATCTTTGTATACTCTTCCAGTTCTTTGATATTGCAGGAACAAACCTACCCAATGTGTAGAAAGAATAGTAAATATGGCAGGCAACCAGCTTGACTTAACAGTGAAATCCTTGCTGATTTTAAACATAAAAAAGAAGCTTACAAGGAGTGGATGATTGGACAAATGACCAGGGAAGAGTATAAAAATATTGCTCAGGCATGCAGGACTGAAATCAGGAAGGCCAAATCACATTTGGAGTTGCAGCTAGCAAGGGATGTTAGGAGTAACAAGAAGGCTTTCTACAGGTATGTTAGCAACAAGAAGAAAGTCAGGGAAAGCGTGGGCCCCTTATTGAATGGGGGAGGCAACCTAGTGACAGAGGATGTGGAAAAAGCTAATGTACTCAATCCTTTTTTCGCCTCTGTCTTCATGAACAAGGTCAGCTCCCAGACTACTGTACTGGGCAGCACAGCATGGGGAGGAGGTGACCAGCCCTCTGTGAAGAAAGAAGTGGTTCAGGACCATTTAGAAAAGCTGAACGAGCACAAGTCCATGGGGCCGGATACGCTGCATCCGAGGAGCTAAAGGAGCTGGCGGATGTGATTGCAGAGCCATTGGCCATTATCTTTGGAAACTCATGGCGATCAGGTGAGGTCCCAGACAAAAGGAAAAGGCTAATGTAGTGCCCATCTTTAAAAAAGAGAAGAAGGAAGATCCAGGAAACTACAGGCCAGTCAGCCTCACCTCAGTCCCTGGAAAAAATCATGGAGCAGGTCCTCAGGGAATCAATTTTGAAACACTTTGAGGAGAGGAAAGTGATCAGGAACAGTCAGCATGGATTCACCAAAGGCAAGTCATGCCTGACTAACCTAATTGCCTTCTATGATTCGATAACTGGCTCTGTGGATGAGGGGAAAGCAGTGGACTTGTTGTTCCTTGACTTTAGCAAAGCTTTTGATACGGTCTCCCACAGTATTCTTGCCAGCAAGTTAAAGAAGTATGGGCAGGCTGAATGGACTATAAGGTGGATAGAAAGCTGGCTAGATTGTCGGGCTCAGTGGGTAGTAATCAATGGCTCCATGTCTAGTTGGCAGCCGGTATCAAGAGGAGTGCCCAAAGAGTCGGTTTTGTTCAATATCTTCATTAATGATCTGGAGGATGGCGTGAATTGCACCCTCAGAAAGTTTGCAGATGACACTAAACTGGGAGGAATGGTAGGTACGCTGGAGGGTAGGGATAGGATACAGAGGGACCTAGACAAATTAGAGGATTGGGCCAAAAGAAATCTGATGAATTTCAACAAGGACAAGTGCAGAGTCCTGCACTTAGGAAGGAAGAATCCCAGGCACCACTATATACTAGGGACTGAGTGGCTAGGCAGCAGTTCTGCAGAAAAGGAGCTAGGGGTTACGGTGGATGAGAAGCTGCATATGAATCAACAGTGTGCCCTTGTTGCCAAGAAGGCCAATGGCATTTTGGGCTGTATAAGTAGGAGCATTGCCAACAGATTGAGGGACGTGATTATTCCCGTCTATTTGGCATTGGTGAAGCCTCATCTGGAGTACCGTGTCCAATTTTGGGCTCCACACTACAAGAAGGATGTGGAAAAAATTGGAAAGAGTCCAGTGGAGGGCTACAAAAATGATTAGGGGGCTGGCACATGATTTATGAGGAGAGGCTGAGGGAACTGGGATTATTTAGTCTGCAGAAGAGAAGAATGAGGGAGGATTTGATAGCTGCTTTCAACTACCTGAAAGGGGGTTCCAAAGAGGATGGATCTAGACTGTTCTCAGTGGTAGCAGATTACAGAACGAGGAGTAATGGTCTCAAGTTGCCGTGGGCGAGGTTTAGGTTGGATATAAGGAAAAACTTTTTCACTAGGAGGGTGGTGATGCACTGCAATGGGTTATCTTGGGGGAGGGGGTGGAATCTCCTTCTTTCGAGGTTTTTAAGGTAAGGCTTGACAAAGCCCTGGCTTGGATGATTTAGTTGGGGATAAGGTTCTGCTTTGAGCATGGGGTTGGAGTACATGACCTCCTGAGGACCCTTCCAACCCTGATAGTCTATGATTCTATATTTTGTTTAAATGTGCAATTATTTTTGCTTAAAATCCTATGCATGTTTAGTTGTGGCCCTCAGACTCTTAGTAAGTTGTCTATACAGTTCTCAGCACGTCCAAGATTGTGCACTGCTGACATAACATATGAATTATTTTAAGCAATCACATTATGTGACTAGAAATAGGATGAAATCTCAAGCATAACTCTGAGCCTTTCATCTTATATTATACTCTCTCAGTTCCAATTGCTTTATTGAAACAACAAGGTTAATATATAAAATCATGTTTTGTCCAGTGTATGTGTGTCTTCATACAATTCAATTGTTTTAACAACCCTTCCTCTTCTAGCAAATTCTAGCCTCTTCTGCTAGGTCCTACCTATCTCCATTTGTTTCTCAGATTGTGTCCTGAGAATACACAACTCCATACCACTATTGTATGTTTCACTCTTGTAATTATTCCAGCTGGCACACTCAAAGGAGCCAAAGAGAGTTAGATACCCACATACCTTTAAGATTCCATAGAAGTTAGATATCTTGCTATCTTTGGCCACTTCGAAAACCTAGGCCTATAATGCTGAATATTACTATTATTTATTAGAGTAGCCTCAACATCCCAACTGAGAACAAGGCTCCACTGCTCTAGGCTCTGTACAAACACATAATAAATTCCAGCACTCGGTAATGTGTAATCTAAACAGACAGCAAAGGATAGGAAAGAAGAGGAATAATTCCCTATTTCAAAGATGGGGAATTGAGGTTGAGATTTTCAAAGTTATCTAGGGGATTTAGACAAAGTTTTTTCAATGGAAATTAATGGAAGATCTTTGCATAAATACCCTCCTTGTCTTTGAAAATGTCAACATGAGAGATTATGTGACTTGATCGTGGTCACAGAAGAAGCCTGTGGCAGAGCAGGAACAGCACCCCAAACTTCTGAGTCCCTTTACCACGCAACCTTAACAATGCAACCATCTTCTCTCTTAGCAGCAGAGCTTTGAATAAAACATAGAATGTTTTTCTTCATATTTTTACTCTTTAAAAAGGAAACTAAAAATTCCTAATCAATTCCCTGCCCAGAACTAATAAAGCAAATATAAAAACTGCAGTGAAAACTCATCTCTTTTAAAATATCTGTGCTTTAGCTACAGAAATGAGAACCAAACCTTCCAAGAAAAAGACAGTGTCCCCCACCCCCCTTTTGTATGTGTGTGTGGCAGGGGCAGGGGCTAGAGCCATTTTCCCTTTTAGAAAAAGCAGTCAAAAAGGTAAATCCCAGCCATGATGATAGCCAATGAAATGGATACTTTCTTAGATCAACTCTATTTTATTGCAATTGCAATTAATACGGTTATAAAATTATTATCTTAAAATAATCTCTGAGTGAGGAAATAAATGGTGGCTACAGATGGCATCACTGTCGGTGGAGTGACACGCATTCCCTCTTCTCTTTTCAGGCTAATTGACCAGCTTGGGTCTGTCTCTCTTGTGGCAGCTCAATTGTTTCCCCTTTGCTCTCTGACCTTTCTTTTTCTATGCCTGCTCTCTCTTCCTTGCTTGTCCATTTTTTCTCCTCAATCTTTCCTTCAGTAAAACAAGGACATTTTTTCACTGTCAAACTCAGCATTATCATGCACAAGAGAAGCTGAGCCCAAGGCACACTGCAGGGAAGTGATTGCATGAAGCTGGGCTCAAAATAGTGATTTGCTTGCTGCTGGTACTGCAGGAAGCATTAACAAACATCTCAATGACAGCAGCTGAAAGCATTGCAGCAGAAGGACTGAGAGTGCTCACCTGCATGCAGCTGTGAAGAAAAAAAGCATTTCTACTTTGTACTGAGTCCAAAAAACCCCACTCCATTTTCTATGTGGGCCAGACAGGAAAATTCTGTCATTTTCATTTCATTTCATTCACACTGGCAATTGAGTGGGATGTGATGTTTTGGATTTTTTTAAAAAATTCCTGTCCATTAATGTATTCATTTCTTTCTCAGCTGGAAAGACACTGGTTTCTCTTAATTCATCCAGCAGAAACTCTCAATTCTGGGCTGTTTAATATAGGAAGAATTATTATAATGCAAAGGAACATGGCACTGTTTGATTATTTCTATTTTAAGAAAGAAGCAGGCCACAGGATTAAACTGAATTCTTTATGCAAGCAAATTCATATGCTGTAAGTGAAAGAGCTACCAAACATCGTGTTCGTCTTCTCTTGATTCCGTTGTTTAGAAACACAGGAATTACCAGACTGGATCAGAACAGTGGTCTGTTTAGTTCAGTATCCTTTTTCTGACAATGACCAGAAAGAAATAAAACTGGGCAGGAAAAGGTTTTCCTATCCTGAGAGACTTTTTGAGATTTCTAATTTTTTTCCCGATTCTGAAGCAAGATGAAAAATTGAAATCTCAAATACTTCCATGAAGTATAAATCAATTAAAAGAAATAACAACTTAGCCTCAGGTCAATTCAAATGTTTCATGTCAATAATTTTGATCTTTTAAATTTGTTTTTCATTTTTTACTATAAATTAACTTAAATTTCAAAATGAGAGGACTTTTCAACAAAAAAAATGGAACAGTTTAGTTTAGGAAAATGTCAAAATGATATGTCTTGACAACTTGGGGTATGTCTACACTGCCATTAGACACCCACGGCAGACCCACACCATCTGACTCAGGCTTGGGGCTGTTTAATGGTGATGTAGACTCTCAGGCTTGGGCTGCAGCCCAAGCTTTGGGACCCTCCCACCTCACAGGGTCCTAAAGTCCAGGCTGCAACCTAAGCCTAAATGTCTATGCTGCAATTAAACAGTCCATTAGCCTGATCCCCATGATCCCGAGTAAGCTGGCTCAGGCTAACTACAAGTTTTTTATTGCACCGTAGACGTACCCTGAGAACCAATCCTTTCCTGCAAACAGTTATGGTTTTTCCATCACAAAAACATTTTGTTGAAAAATGCCCAACCAGCTCCTGTACCAGCTGCTGCAGAGGGAGATCCAAGAAGCACTGCAGTAAGTAGTTATGGGAACAATCTGCCTCCAGGTAAAGTTCTCTCCTAATATCTAATAGTTAGAGGTTGGTTTATACCAAGGCATGAGAAGATACAGCCAAATCTTTTGTTTGTTTCTTTAGGTCCCTACAGCACCTAAAGTATGTGTTTAATTTATTCACTCTTGTTCTATACCAAGGGTGGCCAAACCACTGCTTGCAAGCCAAGTGCAGCTCATTTACAGTTACAATGTTGCTCGCAGAGCCCCTCAACTCTTCACCATTCTCACCTACCAGATTGTGGGGGAGCTCGGGGCTTCTACCCTGCAGCAGGGTGGTGGGTTTAGGGGCTTCTTCTGCCCAGCAAGGAGGGAGGTCTTGGGGCTTGAGCCCCACAGGGGCAGCTGTTGGAGCAGGGCTGAAGCCCCAAGCCGTGGTAGGTGCCTCCTGCCAGGCTGAAACCCCACCCCTCAGGGCAGAAGCCCCCAGCCCTGGCAGATGCCTACCACGGAGCTAAAGCCCCAAAACCCCTCCCCACCCTTTGGGGCTGGGGCCCTGAGCCCCAGCAGGCATACCTCAACTCTCTAACTTCTGAAGATTGTCATATGCAGCTGAGAGGGTCAGTAAGTTTGGCTATCCCTGCTCTGTTAAATCAGCATTATATTCAACATGTGACAACTAGATAGTGATGAATATCAAACAATTAAATAAATCACAAAAAAGGTGAGTCAAATTTGTTGGAAATGGTGTTAAAAACTGCTTTATGTTTGGTCCCATAGTACAACACTGACATATTTTGATCTTTATATTAAACGTAATTAAAAGTAATACAGCAATTGTTATTGCCATCATAACATATAGCAGTAAGAATTGGCACCTTACCAAGAAAGATATGCAAAAGCTGGATGCATTTAATCACAAATGTCTGAGAACAATATTGGGAATAACATATAGAGATAGGAAGACTAATGAAGAAGTCAGAAAAATGATGGACAAGGCACCTTCTCACAAATCATCTACAAAAGAAGACATCAGTGGCTGGGACATGTGCTGAGAATGAAAAAAGAATGCTTACCAAATACACCCTTGAATGGAAGCCAGAAAATGCAAGAAGAAAGAGAGGAAGACTGCGAATAACATGGAAATGAACAGTTCTGAACGACATCAAGCACCTCAACATGAAATGGAAAGATTTGGAGAGAAGGGCAGTTAAATGTGCCTCCCACCCCCAGACCTCTATAACACAACATCCCTGCTGGCTTAACATGACCCATGACACCACATCTTGCAATATAAATTTTAGGTCGGAGCTTCCTAGCAACATCCCAGTGACAAACGTCCCCCAATCCAAACTCTACTGCCTACCAACCATCCCCACACCTACAGTGGCAAACCCACCAATCGCTGTGCCATCAGAAAAAATTCCTCCCTTTTCCCCGTGTGGATTAAAGGAGCCCAGTTAGGGCCTCTGCAAATCTTACTCCATAATGAGCCCTGAAAACCTAAAGGTCAGAAGTGGATTTACATACACCGTCTCTAGTCCTGCAAAGACATCAAATTCAAAGTGTAACTACTCACAGTATATACCATTAAGGATGTGTGTAATTTGTTGCAGGACTGAAGCCTGTGCCACTAAATTCTGTATATGAGATTAATTAGTACAGTTGGTCCAAAAGGTTCCATCAAAACATTTTTTCAAAGAAAAAAAGCTTTTTTGACAAAATGGACATTTTTGTAAAAAAGCTTCCATTTTCATTCTGTGTGTATGTGCATGTGTGTGTTTTGCTTTTCAGGATCTGAATCCCTCTTCCTCCTAAATTTAAAGATTTTAACCAAAGCCAGACATTTTTCAGCTTTTGACTATAAAAACATGAAGTGTTTGTTGTTCTGGATTTCAGTTCTTTGAAAACCCCTAAAATGTTAACAAAACCTGAAAAAACAAAAGTTTTCATCAAAAATGTTTTACAGAGAAAAAAAATGATTTCCTGGTGAGCTCAGTTAATTTGCCTTATGTTATTTAGTATATCATAAAAAATTACTTTCCCCATTTTATTTATCTCCTTTTCCTCCCCCCACTGCATCTCAAGTCTCATTTGGCCACTCTGCATATATAAGAGTAAATACGACAATGTGTCTCGTGATGCAGAGTCGGCAAAGAGGAGGACATAAACTTCCTAGTCACAGTTTAGTATTGTTTACCTGCAAGAGTTTGCAAGATATGAAAATAAGAAAAACATGCTGTTATAAAATCATGTTTCCTCATCCTGAGGAAATTGTATCCAGTTTTGGAAGTACCAGTTATTAAGAAAACCTATAGGAGATCCCCCACCCCTCACCTCCCGCCCCAGTCATTTAAAACACAAAGTTTGATTTCAAGACAGACAAGGGTGGTTTGTTGTCAGGGCAGATGTCTAGTGACGCTGATTGAAGAGTTTTGGAGAAGGGAAAATGGGGCTAGTGGATACTAATTGTATGATCTTCAGGGCAAGGACTGGATCCGCATATGCTTGAAAAGCACTTTGTGTGCTGTGGAAGTTATCACAAATAAATATTAGATAATTTTGGAGCTATTGGAGAGATGTGTGGAAACAAGTTGTGGGCTGTTGGGGCCTGTGGGAAGGCTGTGACAAGGGCTGAGCAAGCCTGGAAAGGCTATTGGAGGCCTATGCTGAGGGGCTGCCACAGTTTGGGATCTATTAGAGTGTTCTGCAGAGGGTATGGGAAGGCTGGTTGGCCTACTGGAGGATTATGTGGATGGGATAGTTAGGCTGGTGACATCTATTGAATGCTATTTAGAGGGGTTGGCAGAGAAACTGGTGAAGGGCCATACAGAAAGGAGGACACAGTTAATGGGGCCTGTATTAGGGTTGGATAGACAAGACCATTGTGATTATCTAGTCTGATCTCCTGTATAACACAGGCCATAGATTTTCCCCAAAATATTGTAATATAATAATAATGACCACATAGAAGCCCTTTCATCTCCTCCTTGAAGAATGCCACTTTGAACTTTCCCAAGCCTTGTAAAACATTTAGTCTCAGTTGAGAGTCTAATCTGTTTAGGGTGACCAGATCTCCCGATTTTATACGGACAGTCCTGATATTTGGTGCCTATACCCCCCACCCCTGTCCCGATTTTTCACACTTGCTGTCTGGTCACCCTAGATCTGTTGTTTATCACCACTGGTAATATAGGGTTTCATATATACAGTACTGAACTGACCAATGCATATTTTGTCAGTGTACCATTGCTGTCTGCTGTATCAGAGTCATTCAGCTCAGTGGCATGGGCCCCATATTAATAAAAACTAAGGAATAATCTACTGAAGGTGAAATGGTAGGGATGCACAGTTTGGGAGCTATCCCCATTACCACTGATATGAATCACCATAGCATACAGTACAGTTTTAACTATGGAGTGCTAGCTGGCCAAGGATTAATGTATATATATACACTCATACACACATACTCACATGAGTGAGAGACTTTTCATATAGAAGAAGTAGAAGAACATGATATGCAAGTAAAATACCAAGATGTGAGGGAACACAGTGGAGAGGTTGATTGATTGAATGGGGTGCCAGAGAGACACAGATAGACAGAAGAACACAGCTAGAGAGGGATACAGATACAATTAGCTGAATATGGCAGAATACATTACAAGAAGAGAATGAAGTAATCCCAAGAAAAGCAGTACCTGATAATGATTTACCTTTCCACAGCACTTTTCACCCAAGACTCTTTACAAACATTTTACACAGGGATCTCTTCACTCATCCCAGAAAAACAGTTACCTCTTGGAAGAAGGTGTTAAAAAAATCAGGTTAGAGGAATGTCACAAAACAAGGAGAGAGAGAGAGAGAGAGAGAGAGAGAGAGAGAGAGAGAGAGAATGATAACATAGAGAAAGAGAGGGAGGAGAATAGTTAAGGCTGATATTTCATTTAAAATATATCCTATTCAAAACAAAGTCATGCCCTTGGACCAAAGTAAAATACTTCAATCAAAACAGTATGATAATGAACTTATAATCGTGTGCTGATTAATGTCTATATTGTAACAGACAAACAGCATTATCATTTCAGTTACCCTCTGAACTTTTATATTTAACTTCCTCAACTACGAACTGTGGTCCCATTTCACTGTGCATCTGATTATGTTCCTAATTATGTTATCCTCGCCAAAAAGTAGAATGAGATAGTATATAGCAAGCTGATGCAATGAGATCTGAATCTTCTCCTCATGTCCCCTTGTACCTTCCACCCCAAACAGAAAGCACCACTCCTCCACCATCAAGACATATTCTGGTGAGTAATTCCATTTTTAAAAAGTAGAAGATGCGCATCTCTCAGCTATCCGTGGCTACATGAAATAAAGATGCATAAGCAGCTCAGGAGATGCATGCACAATCCTTTGTAAATTGCACCAGAGAAAAGCAAATACCTCATGCTGACTGATCCCTAAACTTCCAAATTACATTTCACTCTTAACACATTCAGATTAAAATACTCCCCTCCAACTTTATACTTGGCTTCACAATAGCTGTGCTTGATCTTGTCTGCACTGTATCTATTTCAGCCTTGCTTCTTGATTCTGGGATTTATTCTCTTTATCTCATATACTCTTGTTTTTTGGTATTGGTACTCTACATCATTCGAGCTGACATCCCATTTCTTTGTTCTGCTGTAGTTCATTTTTGTTGATTTCATTCTTATACCTACATCTGTCTATACGCTTAACTGAGCATTTCCATGCCTGCCAATGATTCAGAATCTTTTAAAAGTTAAAACCATGACATTAGACTTTCTCAATGTTTGCAAAGTTTAGATGTTTTAAAGCAACACAAATAAATGTCTAAGGCATCAGGTGGGGTAGGAAGTAGCCCAGAGGAAGATGAGTAGGAGGTGGGCTAAGTGTAGATCATCCGATGCTATCACACTTTCAGGACCCTGGACCAGGACGCAATGGAGTAGGAAGGCCCATGTCCCCCTACCCACTCCACATTCCCTTACCCACTCCAGATTCCCCTATGACTAGCTCTTTAATGGGCAGACTAAGGGGGTTGCTGACAAGGAAGCTGACCCAGCTGAGCCCCATTTAGGGGTTCTTGCCACATTGAGGTAAGAGAGAGATCCTGCTGACCAAACAAACCATTCCACATCAGTCAGGAAGCTGTTAACACTCTTGGTTACCTCTTCACTCTCTAGACCAGTTGGTTTATGTTTTATTCTTTCTTTCTTTCCTAAAATATAGATTCTGTGGGTTCTTCTGAGGAGTCTAAATAGGTGTTTATGGGGAGAACAAAAGCCTATTTTTTTCTTAAACATGTAAATGTTGTTTGGGTTTATTCAGATGCTCGGCCAGAACACCTGAAGGGAGGTCAAGAGTGTGAACCAATGAAGGTCTCCACATGTCAGAGAAATGACAATACTGACGTAGTATGATGAGAAATCACCTCAAGAAAAATACAACCGAATCTTTTGAAAAATAGCCAGAAATTATACTTGTATCTGAAGTGGAGGAGGTTTATCATTATTCTTGCAACAGCAGGAAAGCTTCGTTATGTATTTTAGATGTTTGTTATCTTGAGTAAATCTGCTTATTACTGTACAAAATGATCACATTCAGTTGTTCAGGGATGTTTTTTCTAGTAGACTCATGGTTGTGTAGCAAATTGTGATGTGAGATTACTCTTAATTTAGACCTATTTTAGCTTGTAAATAGATATGGATAAAGCCTTTTTAGATGCTACCCCATGTGAAGAGCATTGTCTTTAAGCTTCAGTTGAGTGCAGTGAAAAAGAGGAGTCTTGTATTCACAAACAACTAGATCAGAGCTAACATACACATAAAGTTACCAATATCAGCAATAGGGTGTGTTTTATTGCAGGCAAATAATCAACATTTGTCAGAGCATTCAGAAGAAAGCAAGTGAGCATAGATGGTGGTAATTGTCACATGCAGAGATTACTTCTAGTACAGAATGGAGTATTGTGACCTCAAGTTCTAGGTTAGTGAAATAAAGAAGTTGGACTAAAATGAGTGAAATAACTGATTTAAAAATCATATACACACACACACACACACATATATATATATATATGTTTATTTGTTGGGCACTAATGAATCTACTAGTCAATGAAGATTACAGGAACTGAAGTGACAAGTATCTTCTTGGTTAATGGGACTTTTAACTGAGTTCAGAAAAATCTGCAAAAAAAGGATGCTAATGAGTCACCAAATGCTGTGTCAGGGTCAGTAAAGCCATTCACAGACTCAGAACTAGACGTCAGAACTTGTTTCACTGACTGAAAATCAAACTGTTGTTACAGAATTTATAAAGGGAACAATCATTATCGGCAGACCTACTCAGTAGCCACGTTCACCAGCCTGTTAAGTCTGATTTGAATCACTCCAGTAGAATGGAACAGACAAAGTCAATGTAAGCGATTATCTGGGAAGTGCTGAAGCATAGGGGAATCCACTGTTGTTGTGGTGTTAGCAGACTGACTTCTTTGCCAGTTCAGATATAGAGAATGACTGGAAAGCCACTACTATTGCCTGATACCCAGCTGCTGCAAATGACCCTTGGACACATAAGCAGCCTAAGTAAGATGCAGCACCTGTGAGGCTGCTCAATTGTTTATACCAGTGGCCCAGGTCTTAAGTCATGTCAGGGCCAGGATCAGGACTTAATGCCAGCTTTGAACTACACAACTTGTACCAAGAGCAGCATGACCGGTGTCGTGAATCTGGCCCTCTGTCATGTAGATTCATCATTACAGGATTACCATTAGTGGTACTGGAACGCTTTTAGTAGAGGAGGTGCTGAAAGCCAGCCCTCTCGCCCGTGTGTGCATCCACCCCCACCAAGCTGAGGCTGGGAGCAGGGCTGTGTCTCTGGGGTGGGGGAACCTGGACAGTGGTAAGGGGGCCAAGGCTGTGGCCACAGCTGGGGGTGGGCGTGGGGCCAGGAGAGGCCCTGGGAAGGGGCCAGGAGCCAGGACCCCACATGAGGGGCCAGGAGCAGAACGCTGGCTCTGGGGCTGGGCGTGGGGCCCTGGGAGTGGAGTCCTGGGAGTAGCGAGCCAGGTGCAACACCCCAGGACTGGAATCCTGAGAGCGGGGGGTGGAACCGGGCAGGGAGCCCCGGGCATGGTTAGGCTCCAAAAAATCATTAGATTCACTGAAAAAATCAGGAGATTTTTTAAAAAAAATCATTAATTTGGGATTCTTTTAATTTGTCTTCTACTTTGAGTCTTTACACTTGCTTCATATTTTCAGTCTTTTTGCGGCAACCATAAGGATGAGAAATTTACTCTTTTTTTTTAAATGAAAGCCAATATTCTTATGTAATCTACTCACTCCGGCATTGGGAGGCTTTATGGAAAAACACCAAATATAACAAAAAATTTGGATAGATGGCAACACTGGATCTATTTCCACATTCCACGATCATATTTTTTCATGTAATATATCCTGTATAAATTGCAAACTCTTAGATTTTTTTCTTCTGGTGCCAGCCTTGAAAACTGTAGATGATTCTATTTGCTGGTCAGGTATTATAGAATAGTAACAGAAGCTGAGACTCATTGGTCTCCTGTCAATGGTCTTGGGGATATGGACATGAATGATGATGCTATTGATGACCCACAAAACTGAAGACTCGAGATTTATATTCTATTCACTTTTTCAACTATTGCCAGTAACCATACATTACTTAAAATCTGATAAAATAACAAAACTTCAAAAGATCCTCCACTTTTAAACTGGTCTTTAACTCTTGTTTATACTTCTATTCTTCACCAGCTCCCTAAGTGTTACTATTACTGACTTAATTATCATTTGTCAATAAGTTAATTTACTGTGGGGGGAAGGGTTTTGTTTACAAACCTACAATGATTTCTCCAAATATATGCATTATTCAGAACTTTATGCAAATCAGTCTAAGTGGGTTGGAGAACTATTCATTTGAATTATTTGTGATCCTTCTTTCATTACATAGCTTGATCACTCAAGCCACATGACATGGTTTTAGTTTCGTTGAAGACTGAATGCTTCTATACATCCAGTAGTCTTGAAAATGACTGACAGCTATAGGCTTGATTTTCAAAATTGTACATGAGCAATTATAAATCCAATGTGTGTCTGCAATTTTGTGCCTAAACTGCAGGTGCAATTAATATGACTGCACATGCAATCAGATCACTTCATGTTCAAATGGCCCTGCCCACATAACTCATGATCTGAACACACACTTATCCATTTATGTGTCTATTCATTACACAAGTGCATGCACAGATTTACATATGTTGCACTGCGAGGCAATGGTCTTTTTTAAACTGGAACATTTTATTAAAGCTTTTGTCAAAATGCAAACAAATACAAATGCACAAGCCCTACTACTAGAGAGTTTTCAGGGGTCTTGAAACGCTGCTTGCACCCTGCTCTGTAGAGTTTTGTGTCTGACTTCTTCAGCATGGTCTCATCCCTCAAATGGACCATAAGGAAAACTTCCTCACAAGGAAACTTGCCCTGGTTGGCATTTCAGCCTGTTCATTTTCTCTCTCTCTCTCACACACACACACATACTGCATTTACATTAACATACTCTAACATTTATATTCTAAAGTGTGAGAGCAACACATGCAAAATAATGCTTCTAGTTTTGAGACTCATCTGCCCAGCTCTCAGCAACTGTATTTGTCTGACTGCTCAAGGAACGAGTTTTTTCCTTGGGACACTGTTCTCATCTAACCGTCTTTTCTTCATCGAAGTTTCTGGAACAAAGCTGTTCCAAGTGGATCATTTTAACCTTCTGATAAGGAGACATTGCACTGACCTTTCAGGATAAAAATCAGCTAAGCCTTTTGTAACTCAGTTTACAAATAAATTGTATCCTGTACTTTGGCAGTCGGGGGGAGGGAGGGCATGTACAGTTCAAAATATCCCTAGGGCATCAAACAAAGAGAAGGTTAAACTAAAGAGCTACTAGAATGGCAGTGGGAATTGCTACCACCATTCTGTCAGCATCCTGTCAGCAGGAAGGGCTAGAATGCAAAGTGTAAAAATGCCTCCTATTTTGTAGCTCAGCAATCTCTGGGACCAAAGAATGAGACAATTTGTAGGGAATTTACTGTTTTGATAACCCTCATTGCCTAATCAGAAGATTTTAATGCCTTCATCTGTTTGTGTTTGTCTGCTTTCAACCTCAGCAAACAGAGCAACTATAGGAACTGGCGGGGGATGGGGGGTGTGGAATCCTGAAATAATAAATGCTACTTTTCAAGGAAAGAGCACTAAAGATGAACTGGATGTGGAGAAATAAATCATGAGTTTAACATACAGTTGTGCACACTGAGGTCTCCTATTTCAAAATGAATGAGGAACTCAGATTGTGCTTTTGACAATTTTAGACAGGTTTCAAATATTTTATTATCCAGTTGCTGTAAAAATTTGCTAGAATAATCAGTTTGTAGAATGATTCCATTTGACATGGGTGAAGCTTCAGGCCATTATTTGTGTTACACTGATGCCTAACTGCCTCAGTCAGAGTTGTGGCCCTGTTGTGCTAGGTACTATGTTTACACATACTGAGAGAGAGTCTCTGTCCCATAGATCTTGCAATATAAATAAAACAGCCAAAAGGAGGGAGATGAAACAGAAGCAAAGTGACCTGCAGGTTAGGGGTAGGGCAGGGATTAGAACCCAGGTTTCCTGCTTCTCCATATTGTATTCTATCCATTAGATGAAACTACCCCCACTTCTTATAATAATCCCAAGTGCTGGATTTTCCATTTGGATCTGAGTTAGCTGAAAATTACAAAGACAGACAGCCAAACAGCTCCCTCTTGACTACTCATCTGAGGAGGCTCATATACACAGTTTATCCCAGCTAGTGTAGAAAATGTGCACACATGAAACATTGGTAAACTACTTTCAGAAGTGACTGTATGACTCTCTTATAGACAGGGATAAAAACTCCCTTTTATTTGTTTCCAGTTCCTCACTTTGGACATTATCAAACACAGATACAGTACACAAGGAAACACTAACTGAACAGGGCTTTTTGATAGCTGAATCAAGGCAGAGCACTTTGTGAGGCGGGGAATTCGCAGCAGGGAGAAGAGGCTGCTGGGAGCCATTTATATGTACAGATAACTCTGCTATTTAGTGCTGTGCTATTTACATACTTAAGACAGAGAACAAGCCATGTGTGCTTTTGCCCTGTATTTAGGGTCCAACAGTTTAAGCACAGAGCTGTAATCAGGAAATCTTGTATTCTAATCCCACTTCTAATGTGGTGTCTCTCTCTAGCCTCAGTCAAGTCACTTAGGTCCCTAAATTTCTCCATCTATAAAATGAGATTGGGAGGCTTTATAAAATTAAGACCTAATTCTTCCCTTGGTTATTCTGGTTTCTAGAAGCACTAGGACCAAGGCTGGCTGCCCGCTAGGAAAGGTTTTATGAGCTAGAGCTAACGTCTACTGACAGAGCCCCACAAGGGAGGTTGGCTATGAAAACACTATCTGCTATGCTCTTGGGTTGAATCTCAACTCCTAAAGTGCTGTGGCTGGTGGGGACTCAAGGGTACAGTATCAGCAGGGGTGCATTGAGACCACTAAGTACCTTGAATGTGAAAAGTGCTATAAAGTACAAACTATCCATATCCTTTCAACTCTCATTAACAATAAACATCCATAGGTGTCCTCTTAATATATCCCCCTATCAATGTTATAAATCCTGGACTGTATGAGAAACCACAGGAATCAAAACCAAAGAATAAACTCTTGAAAACACCTGGGAATCAAAATGGACACCTGGGAATCAAAATGGCCATTAACACAGATTTAATTAAACAGGGGCTTAGACTCAGAGAACTTGAGTAAGTTTGGGGGCTGACTTAACACACTGTTCCAGCTTTGATGCTGGATTAACCATGAATAATGGGTTTTCTGTTTGTTATTTAGATAGACTATTTAATGTTTAAACAATAAATAAAGTTCTACCAGCTATTCAACCAACATAGTGCCACACAAACCACACAAGATTCAATGAATGTCTAAACTCTTGGGTATACAAAAACAGGGCTGGAAATCTAATGTATTCTTCTACTCCCAGCCCTTGCCAAAACTAGAAAGAACAAATTATACACCATTGGGAGAAATACATTTTTCAAACATTTTAAATATCTCAAAAACAAGTTTCAGGTCAAGTTTGTTCTATGCATGGAGGAGACGCTGGGATTGAGGTGGATGTTTGATTTCATGATTACCAATTCACTCTTCCTCATCTAATATCTTAAATTCAAAAATATTTCATAGTTTATATATGGAGAAATAGGGTTCTCACCACTTGCCATTTCAGAATCATGTGAGCAAAATATCTTTAAAATATTATTTAGATTCATGTACAATGTTTTTCTATATATAAAGAACAGCCGTATGTGCTCTGTCTGAATGACTTAGGCAGAGCTAACATTAGCATTCTGAGGTGGCCCTATCCTTTTTGCGCCAAAGCTAACAAATTCTTGTTCCGTTTTTGTACCACTGTGCATAGGGCCGATCCAAGGCCTTGTCTACAATACAAAGTCTTGTCACTGCTATTGCATGTCCTCACTAGCTCCTTGTGTCAGCAGAGTGCATCCACACTAACAGCTCTTGCATCAACACAGAGAGCAGTGGACTGTAGTAGCTATCCCACCCTGCCACTGATGCTTTGGGAAGGGTTGCAATGCCTCATGGGGCAGGCACAGCATCACATGATGCAGGTTTCTCAATCCCATCATTCCAGGGGCATCCTAGTAGATTGTCAACAGCTTTTTCAACGGAAGTGGGAGAGTGGGGGGAGTGAGAGGAGAGTGGTCTGTTGGGGGGCGGGGGGAAGACAGCAGCCCGCTGCCTGACTGACCTATCCTAAGGCAGGCCTCGGCTCTCCCAGAGCAGCTCATTCTGCCTGCCTGCGGTTCTGTGATTCCCTCCAAGTTCTCCCACACCCTCCTCAGCTGCTGGGGGAGCAGCATCCTGAGCAGCAATGTGAGCTCTTGGTGCTGGGGAATGTCAAAGCAGCACAGCAGTGCCCCCCCCAACACCCACACACCCCGCTCCTTGCAACAGCAGTCTGCCTGCCGCAGCATTCCTAGTGCACAGCAGAACAGGAGTATTCCATGCTAATGATTTGCTCTTTGTTCCCCAAATGGCGCAGCATGCTCAGCTGTCAGATATTTCCGGGAGCTTTGAAAAGTGAGGGGCGCATGCCTGCAGGGCAGCAGAGATTAAAACCAGGAGCAGAGCGGACACGGCAGGCATTGTGGGATACTGGTGAAAGCCAGTTATGTCAACAAAAGAAACAGCAGTGTCTACACTGACGCTTTGTCGCTTTAACTTTGTGGCAAAAAGCTTTATGCCTCTCGTTGAGGTGGTTTTATTTCGTTGGCAATACAGCAGAGTTTTGCCACCAAAAGTAGCTTTGCAGTGTGTACACCTCCCCTGTTTTATTGGCAAAAGCTGCCTTTTGCCGACAAAACTTTGTAGCGTAGACAAGGCCTGAGGATTTGGGGGAAGTTCACAAGGTGAGTCTTTCAGATACATCCCTAACTTAATAAGCATGTCACATAAAGAGCTTCATTCAGAAAAAGAGAGAGAGTTCTATTTACCTGTTCCTGGATGGCCAATTAATGAGCGTCTCCTTTCTGATATAGTTGCTCTGAAAGTATCAGCATGATTACATCCATTGGCTCCCCTGTTCTTTCTGAGGCATGGCAGGGAGGGCAGGAAACCCATAGAAAAGCCATGGTACTGATGCTGAGGCAGCCACACAGAGGGCAAATTGATATTCTCCTCACCCTTTCACTGGGGCCATCACTTTCCCTCCCACAGGAAAAAAAAGCTGTCCAGGGTGCAGTCAGCACACTGCCACTCATAGGGACGTAGTTCCACATAACGCTGCTCAGCTTCCGCAATCAATAAGACAGAGTTAGCTTAATAGCTGGTTAACATAGTTCTTCTTGTAGGCTGTCTGATGGCTATGACATGAAGATAAAAATAAAAGGAGGACTTGTGGCACCTTAGAGACGAACAAATTTATTAGCGCATAAGCTTTCGTGAGCTACAGCTCAGTGCATCCGGTGAAGTGAGCTGTAGCTCATGAAAGCTTATGCGCTAATAAATTTGTTCGTCTCTAAGGTGCCACAAGTCCTCCTTTTCTTTTTACGGATACAGACTAACAAGGCTGCTACTCTGAGACATGAAGATAGTCAAGCCAGCTAGGCTGCCTTTACAATGGAGTTTCCACTTTAGACAGACAACCACAGACTGCAGATTGGGTTCCCCTCTGATCCTTGGGTATTTCAACTCCATTCCATCTATTTCCCATCTAGGCCTCCCCTGAAGAGGGACAAAGGGGAAGCTGCCCAACAGCCATGGAGATTTTGGATGATGAGGTTATACATAAAACAGGCAGACAGGAGAATATTGTTGGATTTGTGTAACCATTTGTTTCAGACTAGACAGATTTTCTAATTTTCCTCAGAAACCGCTGCCCACAGGTATAAGTACGAAGCTGTTCCTCTGAAATTGTTTTTCAGAGAAGGGATCATCTGTTCTAGTGTGATGCATAAGTGTATGTGTCTGTTTATGACCAGAGAGTGTCATTTTAAAAAAATATAAAAATTGGGAAAATAATTATGTGACAGATTATACCATTTACTGCTGCTTTTTAAAAAGTTCCCTAGTGAAGATCCTACCTCTGTTGAAAACAATGATGGTTTTGCCACTGATTTTAATGGAAGTAGTCTTGAAAATAGAGCCAGATCTTCAGGCTGGTACAAATCAACGTACCTCCAATGATTACAAAGATTTAACCCCATAGGGATTTTATGTGATGTTAATTTATATCATGTCTCTATACATTTAGTTTCCCCACCCAATTTTCAGCATCTCCAGTCCTTTTAGAAGTGGTAGACACATATTGTGCTGGTTGTTAATTTTTATAAAAAGTATAGTACTACAGAAAAACTTCTCTCTGTTTCCCAAATCCCTTGCTCTCATACATTAATGTTTTCATCCAAATTTTCAAGAAAATTGTGTGTTTCCAAATTCTGGACTCTATGGTCTTGAGTTCCTGGGAAAATAAAAACAGGGAGCCTGGGGAAATGTTCATTACTGAACTGATTTGCACTGGCAGCTTCTTTTAAATACAGCTGTCATGCTGCTAATGGTATGGAAATTTCTTTCTCTCTCAGAGAAAGGCAGTTTTCTTTTCCTACAAGAAAACCCACAACATGATGCAAAATGTCAGGAGTAATTAATTAATTAGTTGTGTCAACCATCAGTAAAATCTCTCTCTGAGAAGGTCATTGGTTATCTAAAACAACGACAAAAGAAATCATAAGGGTATTGTAACTAGAGCTGACTAATTTATAAGATGTATTTAGCCTTATTTTGCTTATGGAATACCTGTGTGTCACCATGATTTCCTTGAACCTGTTCATTTCCTGAATGTCTTAGACAAATTTGGTTTGGTTTTCCCCCTCTGTGGGTTTATTGCAAGCAGTCCTCTGTGTATTTAATATGTGCTATTTGAGCTGTGTTGCCTAGTTATCAATATTCAGAGACATCACATGATACTGTTTCTCTTGCTTGATTGGATGAGTGCATTTGTGGTGAAAATACATGCATGTGCAAATTTAAACTTTGGTTTCCATCACCATTCAGACCAATAAGATCTTATTCCTTCAAATATTCATGGAAATCCATTGTGATAATACAAAAGAGGGATGAGCCCAGTCCAAAGGAATTCATTTAAAAAGCAGGAATGAATATTTGTAGGGAAAAACTTGCAACATTCACTCACTTTCACCCACTTGTAATAGTGATTTCACAGCACTGGCAAAAACGAATGTAATTTTTTTTTACCCTTTTCATCTGTTAGGTGAATAACTGGCAATTTCATTTCTGATAAACAAATTTTAATAGAATCTAGGTGCTAGGTTTTTTTCTATTGTATGTGTCCACCTCTGGAATATTCATCTCACTAATGTTAGATAATTTGAATAAAAAAAAATTATAGGTTAGCTCCTTAGGTATGAACCACCTCTGAAGGGAGGACAAAAGTGGCTGTGTGTCACCTTTATGCCTCCTAATTCTGAGGCCAGCACCCCCAAGCACATCGTAGACCAGCCTCAGGGCTACTTTAATTTGCAACAGCTTCCAAGGAGCCATTCTAGAAACTGAGAGTCATTGGAGTATAGCGGTGTTCTGGTCATGCCACAAGAGGATTCCCCTTGCTATGCTAAGGAAGTCTTCAGTTTGGCCACTTAAACCAGCACTGGAGCAGCAGAAAATGCTTATTCTGGCCCAGGATCTGGCCCTCTGGATCCAAATACCTCTTAGAATCTGATGCATTAGAAGTTGGGACAGAATCCTGGAGTACATCATCATACAAGCTTAGGTGAATCTAAGGACTTGGCCCCATTCTTTCTGAATGTGTTATTAGAGGCAAGGACACATGGGTCCTAGCAACTAGGGCAGACCACCAGAGTAAATCCTCCCTCTCCCTGCCCATAATGACTGAGGTAATACTAGGAGAATGGATTGGTTGTTACACATTTCTTTGTGAATGTGACATCAATATCCAGTGTTTCTGTGGATGCTCAAGGATGGCTTCTACAGCATTATTAGAAGTTCAGCTGGGAGAGAGGACATCCATTCCCAAACAAGAAGAGGAGAGAGACTATCATATGACTATCATATGACTTATGACAATTGCAACTCACCATTGCAGCCCAGATAGATAGTAAATATTGTCTACTCAGTGAACTTTTCATAATCTATAGAGTTAACACTTTTTCAAATTAATTTCTAATGACTAGGTTAAAGGAAACTGAAATATTCCATAGGGGAAATAAAATGTCAAAGACTAAATTCACTGTGAGATTTAATAGATTTGATCTACAGAAGAAAATATAAAAGGAAAAGAGCACACATTTTGATGCTATTCTGGCTTTACAGTCCAGCACTGATTGCTTTGAACCAAAACCTTTTTTTATTTAGATAGCTTATTTAAAACAGTCAGCTCTAAATCAGCTATTGTAGATTTTCACTTTGAGTCTGTAACAATATAAAAGATTGTTGAGTTACAGACTCAGGGTGACAGTACAAAAATCTTTGATTGGTGTCTTAAGAGCAGTGCTTCTGTTCATACAAAACTTGAATAGAGAATTATGTATATTGATTCTCTCTGAAAATAATAAGAAGCATTACATTTCAGAATAAGAAGGTATTTGATATATATTTCAAAACATCAGCACAGTTACCCAGACAAGAACCTTTTTACACAGAATTTTTGTCTCCAGGTATCAAGCCTCTATATTCTTCTCAGGAAAATGTACACTTTTATAAGCATATGGAATAATTTCATTACAACTTTTCAGGATCCCAAATGGGTAAAGAGGATGATTTGCTTAGTGAAGAAGTGGAGAAAGTGACAATTATCTTGATGATGATTTATCGACTAGCTGTGCTGGTCGATTATGAATAATTATCCAGTTAATTGCTGTACATGTCAGTGACTAAGTTTACTTTTCAAAATATAGGTTTATAGTTCATAATTCTTTTAAAATGGGTATAATAATCACTACAGATACTCTCCTATTTATTTTCTTTCTTTATCCCATGGTGACTATCAGATTTTGTGACAAGAATTACAAAGCTTTCTCTTTTCCTTGTGTTAAAAAATTTAACATAATTATCACTTGTCTGAATCAGTTTTATATGTTAATTTTTATTTAAAAGATACATATTTTTGAAGAAAGAAGTAAAGAGAATGTTGCCATTTTAGAGTGTTGTCATAAATATAAAGGGAAGAGTAAACACCTTTAAATCCCTCCTGGCCAGAGGAAAAACCCTTTCACCTGTAAAGGGTTAAGAAGCTAGGATAACCTCACTGGCACCTGACCAAAATGACCAATGAGGAGACAAGATACTTTCAAAGCTCGAGAGGGGGAGAAACAAAGGTTCTCTCAGTCTGTGTGTTGTTTTTGCCGGGACCAGAACAGGAATGCAGGTCAGATCTCCTGTAAAGGGCTAATAAGCAATCTAGTTAGATATGCGGTAGATTGAGTTTTGTTTAAATGGCTGATAAAATAAGCTGTGCGGAATGGAATGTATATTCCTGTTTTGGTGGTTTTTTGTAACTTAAGGTTTTGCCTAGAGGGATTCTCTATGTTTTGAATCTGATTATCCTGTAAGGTATTTCCCATCCTGATTTTACAGAGATGATTCTTTTACTTTTTCTTCAATTAAAATTCTTCTTTTAAAAACCTGATTGCTTTTTCATTGTTCTTAAGATCCAAGGGTTTGGGTCTGTGTTCACCTATGCAAATTGGTGAGGATTTTTATCAAGCCTTCCCCAGGAAAGGGGGTGTAGGGTTTGGGAGGATTTTGGGGGGAAAGACATTTCCAAACGGGCTCTTTCCCTATTATATATTTGTTAGACGCTTGGTGGTGGCAGCAATAAAGTCCAAGGGCAAAAGGTAAAATAGTTTGTACCTTGGGGAAGTTTTAACCTAAGCTGGTAAAAATAAGCTTAGGGGGTTTTTCATGCAGGTCCCCACATCTGTACCCTAGAGTTCAGAGTGGGGAAGGAACCTTGACAAGTGTCCTAATGAACTTTAATACTTGTAAGTGAAGAAATAAAGTTCAAAACAGCTGTTGACATGTTAGTCTGATTTCTCGTTTACTCTGAGGCCCCTTTATTCACTCTGGCAGTATAAAGTATCACCCTTTAAAATGGGTGATAATTATAGTTATAACTACTTTAAGGTCAGTTTTCACTAGTGTTAAAAGGCCTTATTGGAAATGAAAACCTGTTGAGCACTATCATACCATATTAGTAACTTGTTTAAATACAGAAGTTCTATTGTATAAACTTTACCAATATAGTTAAAGTGGGATCACCCTCCTAGTGATGATGCAATCATATTGGTATAAGATACGTATGCCAGTATTACTTATTTCTATACGGGAAATGAAATAAATTACACTAGTATAAGTCATTTTTATGCAAGGGTAATAGTGTCCACTCTAGAGGTTGTACTAGTTTAACTATTTTGGTTAAAAATAAAATACATCCCTATCCAAAATACCAGCACAAAAATTGTGTGTGGTTCAGTCCCAAGGAATGCAATGGAAAGGGATTGCAATTACAGTACTCAAAGTAACTCTGACTACCTGTCAAAGTCATTAGCTAATAAGATAGCCTGCTCAATTGAGTAAGATTTTAATAGTGCTATTAGCAAAAACAAAAAAAGAATTATGCTATTAAATAATTAGCCTCCCAAAATTTCTGATTGTGAGGTAGTTTAGTAGATAAGTCAAGAAGGTACAAACTGCTCGGGAGTTTTCTTCAAACCAGGATGAAATTAAGCAGTATACTTGAAAACTGGTTGAAACCATAGATTGGTTAATAGTTCAGGGCTCTTCATAATGCTACCTTCACTTTGATTCAGACCCAGACACTAGATTCAAGGTAAAGCAGACTCTTGTGAAAAAAATAGTTGTAAAATGAAATAATATTTTCTTTTCTGAAGAAATTAATCAAGTAGTGGTTGGTCCTAATGGAGTCTGCCTCTGCTGTCTCATGCACCATTATCTGGTCTGCTAATTACAGTACATGTCATGAAGAGATGATCAATTCTGCTTCTGAAAAGAGTCCCCCATGGAGACTGCCTAACTGCCTACGGTTTTGATGTTTTCAGTGCCAAAAATGAAAACTGACAATTAAGTCAACCTTCCACTGAACCAAAAGAAAGGACAAAAGGTCCTGTCAGTCATAGTCCAATACATATATGAATGCTTCAGAAACAACTGGGGATAATGGAGCAAAATAAAAGGAACAGAGATGTGAATGATCAAACAGGGACATGGATTGTCCAGCAGTTTGTCCTGAAATCTGGGCTTCATAAAATGTTTCACTAAATCGCAAATGAACAGAAATGTTTTCATGAATTCCCTTTTTAAGGATGTGATCCTGTGGGTATTGAAGTCAAAGGTGCAAGATGAGGCTCTAAGGGCAGATTATTAAAGATATTTAGATACCTAAAGATGTTGATAGGTGCTTATGGGAGTTGGGCACCTAGGCCTCTTGAAAATCCCACTAGGCACCTATGCACCTAAATATCTTTGCAAATCTGACCCTAAATCAATTAGCAGAGTGTTCTTTTACATTTCCATTTCCCCTGGGTGGGTGAAACCTACCAGGACAGTAGTTTAGAGAATCAGTTCTAATAGCTTTGGAACCTCAAAATCCTGTTACTACTAAAATAACTAAACCGATGTATGAATAAAGTAAAGAGTTAGTGTGCAATTAACCTCATCTGCTTGGGGACAAAGATGAAGCTGGCAGCATAGGTTTCTTCAGATTTTGGCCTGCACCAGACCCAATGGAGACAATAGAGCAAGACCGTGTCCAGTCATGACATGAGTGAAAAGTAGGGACAGGGTGCAAGGATCCTCCTCCATTGTATGCTGTATCAGTACCAGCCTCAGTGTCAGTCCTTGTATTCTTGGGTTGAGATTCTGAGAGCTACTAGAGAACCTATACACCCATTTTCCATTCAAATTAACGGGAATTGGGTGTTCAAATCCCTTAGGATTCCCCCTGACTTTAAAAATCTCATCCTTGAAGTGCAAAGACTTTGTAGGGCTTGTATCCCTGCTGGCACTAACCTCTCCAGGGCAGGTAGGGAGAAGAGCCATGGTCCCACACTTGTCAGCAGAGATGGCCATGGAAATTTGGAAGTGAATACCATACCTGCTTAAAGGGTAGCACAGTCACCATGCCCTTCTAGTGCCCCTTGCAGCCAAGGAAACATTGTGCCTGCTGCAGGTCCATTGCTTTCCAGAGCAACTCCTAGGGTGGTTGCACTTCTGCACCTCCCTCACCAAGAGATTGGGTCTACCTGCCAGAATCCATGCCAGAGACTCTGCCAGCTCATACTGCCAGCACTTCAAAGACAGTTGCTGAGAATAGCTCTGTAAAAGAAATGCTGGAGCTGATCTTTCTTTGGACAAATTAAATTTAAAACTTCCTAGAAGGGGAAGATTAATTCCTTTGTGTCCAAACAAGCAGAAGATGCCACCCTGTAATGTTGTAGGAAAAGTAATTACCCCAAACATTAGTGAGAAAAATCATCTGAAATGAAAATTCTTTACCCAAAAGAACAAAGCTTCTTCCATTTGACAGGAGTCTAAAAGGATAGAAAATAAAGTCCAGTTACAGAATATAAAAGGTCTTGTGCTCCTCTATTCTATTCTGGTTCTGATGCCATACTTAGCATTGTGGTATTTTAGCACCTTAGCATCTTGTTACCTACAATTCTTTCCTTCTTACTCTCTTCTTACCCACAAGGGAAAATTTAATGTGGATTTTCTTGATTTGCATTTTTTTGACTTTTGTTTTTTAAGTGTGCTGTTTTATGAGTTATTAGTGAAGGCGAGGTCAAAGTAGCACACTTTGCATTCAGTCCTCAGATCTTTCTGTCTTCATGGAAAAGTCTCTGACTGGTCTATCCGGTCTTGAGTGCTATAAAATTCTTATTGTACACACAGAGATGGAGTACATTACAAAGTTCTCTGTGCAGAAAGATCAAAAAACAAAAGAAAAAATATGATAGACATATGGTTGCAATGAACATGCTGGCCACACGTTTTTGTTTTGCCTAGACAGTTGTCAGTGTTACACAGTCAAATTTCTCTTCTCTTACCCCCTTCTTCCCTCTCTCCCCCAACCCGCCGACCAGAGGAGACAGTTTTGTTATGAGTTAGGGGTAAGTATAGTCAGACACAGTTTGGATGTATCCTGATTCTCATGCCAGTATGAAACGGGTATGATGGGGTGAATTGCCCGATACAGTCACAGAATGGAGAATAAAGGTCCTTGTTTAAATCTTGGCAGTGCCCCTTTAAGATAACTGCATTAGATTTACATCACTTTGAGGCAGAAGTATCATTTTGGTCTATATTATGTGAAAGTTTCTTTGGTCTGCTTGACGACACATACATGTCAAGTGATTAAGAGCATTCCTTAGAGAAGCAATGATGACTTTTAAATTTGCCTGGAAGCAGTGCCACTTGAATCACCCAATTAATTCTTACCATTCCATCTTACATACCAATGTTGAGTCCCCAGATACTATATTTTCATTATCAGTCAGTTTGTGTACACAATGAATGCAACCTATGCACAAGAATTAATCAGCATATTTATTATTCTTTAGCAAAGACATTTTCAGAGCTGAAACAAATAGAAGCCTATCTCAGCACTAGAGGGCACTCTGTAGTTAGGCACCAAGGGCCTGATTTGTAAAGGTACTTAGGAGCATAAAGGTGCATATAGTTGCTCTGTGGGATTTTCAGAAGTGGCTGGCTGTGTATCTGTATTTTTAGGAACCTGAAATACCTTTAAAAATCTGGCCTGAAACACCAACTACTCTCTTTAAATTGTTTAAATGTTTAAATTGGGTGGGGAAAAAAGCAGTGCAATGCAGAAACACTCAGGTGCTGGCAGGACAGGGATTAATTAGAATGTTACTTCTAATGTGGCAGATGAAAATGACGCAGCATTTTTTGGAAAGTGGGTCTCCATATAAAGCTGATCCAAACAGTTGTGGAGTGCTGTATATTACAATGCTGTTCCTGCACAAAAGAATCCTTTCTGACTTGACACAACTTCACAAATAAGAATTGTCATCGTGTATAAAAGACAGGGAGTTCAAGAATGTTTAGAGCTTCCCTCATGAAAGACCTGATTTTGATCTCAGCCATGCCCATTTAGAGCTCTTGACCTCAGTGGCATTCACACTAATGTGAGGTAAGAATTGGGTCACAAACTGGGTTCAGAACAAGGATCTGAAAAAGGACTACACAAGAAATGGGAATATTTGCTGTGCACAAATATATGAAGAAGTTTGGCAATTTCTCAGCTACTGAACAAGGGGAAGCCTGTCCTGGCTGGAGCTACCTTTTTTTAGAGTCCCTTTAAACCATTGCAGCCCTTTCACCCACCGCAAAGGGGCTAGAGCAGGGATGAGGATTTCACAGGTATTTTCAGAGATCCAGCCTACCTAGGAAAGGCTGCCAGAAGAATTAAACAATGAAGCTTGTCTACACTATTATCAGGTAAATTCTGACTAAAATGAATATTTGGCTATCATGACTAAATGGAAAAGAGGTAGGATAAATATTTAATTTTCAGAAGAGAGAGAGGTAAGTAGCAGGGGAAAATAGTTATCCAGGTTGTTAGTAATGGAGTGGAGTTGTCTGCAGGTGCTATTTTTCCCCTTAGAGTAGGTAGTTGCAAGCAACACATAATAAATATGAGCACTTGAGTTGTGAAAGTGATGAGAGCCCTGGTGAATTAATAAGGAAAGTCTTTGCCGGTGAAAAAAATTTTCTCTCACGATTTCACTCTTTCCCACTTACAAATCTTGGTATCAGAGTAGCAGCCATGTTAGTCTGTATTCACAAAAAGAAAAGGAGTACTTGTGGCACCTTAGAGACTAACAAATTTATTTGAGCATAAGCTTTCGTGAGCTACAGCTCACTTCATCGGATGCATTCAGTGGAAAATACAGTGGGGAGATTTATATACATAGAGAACATGAAAAAATGGGTGTTAGCATACACACTGTAAAGAGAGTGATCACTTAAGGTGAGATATTATCAGCAGGAGGGCAGGGGGAAAAACCTTTTGTAGTGATAATCAAGGTGGGCCACTTCCAGTAGTTGACAAGAACGTCTGAGGAACAGTGGAGTGTGGGGAAGTGGGGGATAAACATGGGGAAATAGTTTTACTTTGTGTAATGACCCATCCACTCCCAGTCTTTATTCAAGCCTAAGTTAATTGTATCCAGTTTGCAAATTAATTCCAATTCAGCAGTCTCTCGTTGGAGTCTGTTTTTGAAGTTTTTTTGTTGAAGAATTGCCACTTTTAGGTCTGTAATCGAGTGACCAAAGAGATTGAAGTGTTCTCCAACTAGTTTTTTAATGTTAAAATTCTTGACGTCTAATTTGTGTCCATTTATTCTTTTATGTAGAGACTGTCCAGTTTGACCAATGTACATGGCAGAGGGGCACTGCTGGCACATGATGGCATATATCACATAGGTAGATGTGCAGGTGAACAAGCCTCTGATAGTCTGGCTGATGTGATTAGGCCCTATGATGGTGTCCCCTGAATAGATATGTGGGCACAGTTGGCAACAGGCTTTGTTGCAAGGATAGGTTCCTGGGTTGGTGGTTCTGTTGTGTGGTGTGTAGTTGCTGGTGAGTATTTGCTTCAGGTTGGGGGGCTGTCTGTAAGCAAGGACTGGCCTGTCTCCCAAGATCTGTGAGAGTGATGGGTCGTCCTTCAGGATAGGTTGTAGGTTCTTGATGATGCATTGAAGAGATTTTAATATGGGGCTGAAGGTGATGGCTAGTGGCGTTCTGTTATTTTCTTTGTAGGGCCTGTCCTGTAGTAGGTGACTTCTGGGTACTCTTCTGGCTCTGTCAGTCTGTTTCTTCACTTCAGCAGGTGGGTATTGTAGTTGTAAGAATGCTTGATAGAGATCTTGTAGGTGTTTGTCTCTGTCTGAGGGGTTGGAGCAAATGCGGTTGTATCGTAGAGCTTGGCTGTAGACAATGGATCGTGTGGTGTGGTCTGGATGAAAGCTGGAGGCATGTAGGTAAGAATAGCAGTCAGTAGGTTTCTGGTATAGGGTGGTGTTTATGTGACCATCGCTTATTAGCACCATAGTGTCCAGGAAGTGGATCTCTTGTGTGGACTGGTCCAGGCTGAGATTGATGGTGGGATGGAAATTGTTGAAATCATGGTGGAATTCCTCCAGGGCTTCTTTTCCATGGGTCCAGATGATGAAGATGTCATCAATGTAGTGCAAGTAGAGTAGGGGCATTAGGGGACAAGAGCTGAGGAAGCGTTGTTCTAAGTCAGCCATAAAAATGTTGGCATGCTGTGGGGCCCTGCGGGTACCCATAGCAGTGCCGCTGATTTGAAGATATACATTGTCCCCAAATGTGAAATAGTTCTGGGTGAGGACGAAGTCAAAAGTTCAGCCACCAGGTTTGCTGTGACATTATCGGGGATACTGTTCCTGATGTCATTACACAAAGTAAAACTATTTCCCCATGTTTATTTCCCCCCCACACACACATCCCCCATTGTTCCTCAGACATTCATGTCAACTGCTGGAAATGGCTCACCTTGATTATCACTACAAAAGGTCCACCCCCCACCCCGCGCTCTCCTGCTGGTAATATCTCGCCTTAGGTGATCACTCTCATTACAGTGTGTATGGTAACACCCATTGTTTCATGTTCTCTATGTATATAAATCTCCCAACTGTATTTTCCACTGAATGCATCCTATGAAGTGAGCTGTAGCTCACGAAATTTATGCTCAAATACATTTATTAGTCTCTAAGGTGCCACAAGTACTCGAAATCTTGGTATGTTTGTTCCATCTCCCCTTACTTCCAGCTCAAGTAGCTTATCAAGTACATTACACACTGTTCTTGCAACCTTGTTAAGGACTGTTTGCTTCGGAGGTTTAACATAAGAAATGTCAAAAAAAATGCTACACATTACACATGGGTCTAGTACTATAACTGACTGATGAATGATCAGACCTATGCAAACATGATGAAAACATTTGATTTATCCGTTCTAGATTTATGAACTCCAGCCTAATCATAAAGGTACATCTTTAAGAAACACAGTAAATTATTCCTAACTTCTATACCTCAATGCAATGAGCATATAGTTAGAGTGGAGTTGATTTAGACATTACCTGTTTTTTAGGAGCCACATAGTTTTGGTTATAATGTTGATTCCTTCAAGTCCCTCCTCAAAGGTCACTTCTACCTTAACACATGCAGAAAACTGCCATCTGATAACAACCAAGCAGGTGGTGAGTGTGATCAGGGCTACTGATTAGCTATACAATTAGCCTGTGCTAAAACACCCTATCTTTTTTGTTATCCCAAAACCTGTTTCTCATTCACCTCTTCTGTTGGGTCTTAAGCTCTAATCCTCTGTTGACTTCAGTGGGGTTACATGCATGGGCAGCAGTTAGCTCATATTTTATCAATTGCAGGATCAGAGCCATAGATTGTAAGATGTTTTGGGGGTAGGGACTATCATTCACTATAGCTTTATACAGTGCCTGGCACTCTGGTGTCCAAATCTGATTGAGGCCTCTAGGCAGTGCACAATTTAAATGTTAAACAACAAAATAATAATGATACCCATGATTCCCAGCCTTTTATGTATCTCAAATCCAAATACGCACAAGTTTCAGCACGCAAAGGAATTATGCAACTGACTTGGCTTTAAGGCTGGTGAATGTTTCTTTTCTGAGAATTTACTAAATGGAAGCATGTATATTAGGCTATGCCTACTCTGTATTCGAGAGGAGCAATTACAGCAATCTTTGATGTAGCTTGATCCCAATTGCAATGTAGACACACTCTTAAGTATCTATCTCTTTTTTTGTCTTCCTTGACATGTTTTTATTTAATAGGCTAGTTTCTCCATCACCACAATCTATCAGACTTTATTTTATGCTAAACAATCTTAATGGGTCGTTCCTTTCTTTTCCATTATTTAGCCCTATTTAATGCTTGATTTCCTAATCCTCTCTGCTGACCATTGATATTGTTATGGATAATTTTGCAGCCTAACGACATAGCTTGTAGGTAAAGTATCATATCTGGGGACCCTTGGGGCCTAAGAATTTGAGCTCTCTGTCTAATTCGGCAACAGGATTACCTATATAACTTATATAAATATATACCTATATGACAAGTCACTTAATCAGCTTTATTACAGATTACTCATTTGGAAAATTGTGATAATTGTGGAGTTAATACCACAAAGTTCTCATAGAGGATGTGTTGTATGAGGCTCTTAATAAAGCGATGGCTTTCAGGGTAATAAAAAATAAAGTATAAAAATATTAATCATATTGAACTACCTGCCTTGCTATGGTATGATGGGTGATGTGGAGATCTGAGTATTATTAGTGCATTTCCATAGGCAAGGGAGTATGACCAGGACATGCAAGGTGACATTTGTATAACACTATAGATGAGGTATTGGAATGAGAGAACAGGCATTATGACAAATGTATGCTATAAGAAAGTCCAAATTGGTTTGAAGTGCTTGAATTTAGTGTGTAATGAGTGAGGTTACTTTATAATACAAGGTAGTATTAAACTAGAAAAAGAGAGACAGCACTTTTATGGGACAGCTTGTAGATATTAGTGCAATGAAACAGAGAGATGCAGTATCCGAAAAGATGCACATCAGAAGATATTAGTATTTGGCCCATGTAAGTGTAAAAAATTCTCTTACAGCTATAATAAAATGAGTGATTTGAGTCAAGTGTTCCATTAAAATAGATCATAAATCTTCCTCAGCTCACAAGAGAGAGTTAGACATAGCTGAAGGAAGGGTCATCTCACATAAATGGGATCTGGTGAACTTGATGTGGATTTGGCACTTTAATGAGTAGGCAGGAGAGGGGCAAAGTAGAAAATATTCTGATACTTATAAAAGCTTTCTGCAGAAAGTGCCCTGTAAAGAAGCAAGGCAGAACCCACTGACATTGCCTCTTGTTTCTAGCCTTCATGTGATAAACTGATAAGTTTATCCCAGCAAACACATCTTGACAACCAGATAAATAGAGATGTGAAATGAAGCTGTATGGGAAGGAAGTGCTTTCTTTTGCTTAAGGCACGGTACTGGGAATCCAGAGAGCTAGTTTGTGTTCCCACTTCTGCAACAGATTTCATGTGTGTCCTTGGGCAAATCACTTAACCTCTCTATGCCTAGGTTTTGTTACGTGAATCCTTGAAAACTCAGGGCCATTCCTTGTACACAAAATCAAAGCAGGAGTGCATTCATTCTTAAAGAGAAAACTTCATGATTTGATTAATCAGTTCTAGATACATGAACTCCAGCCTAATCACGAAGGTACATCTTTAAGAGACACAGTAAATTATTCCTAACTTCTATACCTCAATGCAATCAGCATGTAGTTAAGAGTGGAGTTGATTTTCCAGTCCTTTAAATCCTACCTTTTTTCCTGTGACATCTGTAGAGAACTGTTTGTGCATTCAGTATTTTAGAAATAAATTCACCTCATTTACACCTTGAATATTTATCTCCCTCTCCTCTAGTTTTATTAACGAAAGGTGTTTTTATATCAGTGATCTTCTCTCTATTCATATCCATGGGCTAGCAGCACTCACCGATCATAATAGCAAAATTTCTTGTGAGGACTTTCTCAGGTTGACACCATTCTGACTGTATATGTTATGGAACACAAAGAAAATAGCTGAGATAAAGATTGTCTTGTTTATCTGTGCCACAGGCCACCAGAGGCTGCAGCATTAGGATGAAGACTATCTTGGACTGTAGATGGTCAAACATATACATGGGAGAACAAGGCTGCAGGTTACTGAATGTAATAGATTGAGGCCTTGCGATGTCCCTTGTAGCATGTATGCCCCCTGCAGGTCTCACAAATCACCACTGAAGCCACTCTTTCAAAGAGCAGACCATGTTGGAACTCCTTCATTAGCTAAGAGCATTCCAGTCCAACCCCAAACCACAGTTTTAATGAAAAGTCCACAACAGCAGTGGCGGATTTAGAGTTAGTGGGGCCCTGTGCGCAGCTTCATTTTCGGGGGCTCCCCTCAGGACCCAGCCAAGAAAAAGAACATTCTCTTTTATCTCCCCCCTGTTTTTCATTCTTTTTTTCTTCATCCTCCTCCTATATTACAAGTAATGGGAAGTAAATGAAAATAAAGTGAGGTACCTTGATTGGGGCAGGGGGTTGGGGTATAGGAGGGGGTGGGGTTTGGGAGGAAGTTTGGGTGCTGGGTGAGGGCTCTAAGCTGGGGCAGGGGGTTGGTGTGTGGGAGTGGGTGAGGAGTGCAGACTCTGGGAGGAAGTAATACTGATTGTGCGTATCTTAGATGCTACTCATAAACAGACAGTTCCTGTCCGTCCCTATAACTATTGATTCAGAGATCAAAAGGAAATATTAACATTTGGATGAATCGTGGGTAAAATAATGTCATTGTCTGTAAGTCTCTTTGAAGTTTGTAATAGACTGCCTAATGGATAAATTGACCTATGTTAATTTGTGTAACTAATTACTGGTGGTGTTTAGAAAGTAAAAGGTTACATCAAAAACCTATTGTTTATCCAGGACTGTGTGGTCAAGTGGATGCTAGGACACTGTAGAAAAAGACCCTTGAGTCCTGATCCCATTCATCTCAGATCTGCTTAGGCTTCATCAAGGGACATTTGAGTTGCATGACTGGGGTTCCCAGTTATGCTGGGATGCCCTGAATATGATATTTGGATATTGGACTATAACCTATGAACTATTTCTGAAAGAACTCTTTGCAACTACAAAGCTAAGCATCTCTGCTATGAATCTGCATCTCAATGAATTGAACTCATGTCTGTATGTATATTAATCTTTTAACCATACTTTCTCTTCTCTTTTACTTTTTAATAAATTTTAATTTAGTTAATAAGAATTGGCTGTAGTGTGTATTTAGGTAAGATCTGAAACATTCATTAACCTGGGAGGTAATGTGTCCAATCCTTTGGGACTGGTAGACCTTTTCTTTTATATGATGAAATATGATTTACAGAAATTTTCATCAGATTTGACATGGGTACCTGGATGGGGATCTGAGGCTGGATCACTTTAACAGAACTATATTGTTTGAACTTCTGAGTAACCAGTAAGGTAATAAAGAAGCAGTTTTGTGCTGATTTGTTAAATATAAGTATTGGAATATCCACCAGCTTTTTGGGTATTATCTGCCCCATTCTTTGCAGTTCACCCTAATTGAATGACCACAGCTCGCTCCCCACTAGGACCCCGGTCACAAAGGGGCTTACATAGTCCTTCTCATCTCTACGTTAAACCAAATAATTATAACCCTACCCTGCCTGGGTTTCTAGAGCGCTATGGAAGATTTTGGCAACCCTTTGTGTCTGCCTCTGCCTGAGCCTCCTGTCTTCTCCTGGACTCTTCTTTATATGAGGGGTTCCTAGGTCTTCCCCAACTGGGACTGATAGTTCCAACTGAATTAGCCCCTGGTGTATTCAAATGCAGGGCCACCCAGAGGATTCAGGGGGTCTGGGGCAAAGCAATTTCGGGGGCCCCTTCCATTAAAAAAAGTTGCAATACTAAAGTAACATGTATTTGGTAATGTAAAAAATAACCAGTGAAATACATTAAAAATTAATTTTTAATAATTTGAAAATACACAAAATACATTATTTAAAACATTAAATGCTTTAATGGCATGTATACATTTGCAATTATGTAATGCTTCTTATGAAATCTTTTTTTTTCAAATTGTTCTGAACATTAATTATACAGCTGCAATTTTTTTTTCCTCGCTTTCATTTCATAATGTCATCAAAACCTGTGTCTTTGCCATTTCATATTCTATGCTCAATGTGAGCAAATGGTTCAGCCTTTCTTCCCCGGTGGCTGACGCAAACGATTTTTAATCAATGGTAGCTTACTAAATGCATGTTCGCCTGATGCTACTGACACTGGCAACACTGTTAGTAGGCATAAACAAATACAAATCTGTGGAAACATTTTCCAACCCTTTTTTGAAGAGAGCATTAAGAAGTGTAAGTGCAGAGGTTATATGTCCATCAACTCTTAAGTTGGAATCTTCTTTTGTTTTGTAAAAGATTCTAAGTTCCTCTTTACAATCTTCTCTCTGGAGGTCTTTAGGATATGCTGTGGCCAAAGTGTCAACAAAATTTTCTATAGAAGATTCATCCTCTTTATCTGGTGGACACAAAACAGTTGAAAATAAATTAGAGACTTCAGCCATTCTTTCATCAAGACCTCCTACTCGATAGAAGTAAATCCATTGTTGGGAAGAACACCTGTATTTTGAACTGAATATCAGGAGAGTCAAACAGGCCAAATCGGTCCCCCCAAGAGGCAGTTACCTAGTCACAGATACTGGTCTTGATCCCTCTTAAAGGGACCATGTACCCTGTGACACTACCAGCAATTATTCCCTACCAATTGATATAAGGAGTAGCTAGGGAGTTGTAGAAGATTTCTATTTACTTTCCTTCTGGGTGATATTTTCAAAGGTGCCCAAGGGATTTAGGCATCTAACTTCCACTGACTTTTGAAGGGAATTGAGTGCTTATCTCCTTTGGGTGCTTTGGAAAATCTCAGCCTTTGTCATTCATAGCAGCATGGAAGAGAAAAAAAACTTCAGTCTTGAAGTACATGAGACCTGGTGCAAAGCTTATGGTGAGTAAAAAAACTTATGAACCCACTCAGAGCACCTTAGGCATATGTATTATGTTCATGGCATATACACAGAGGAGTTAAAAAACAAACACAAAAATACTCTTTCTGGAAGGTTGCAAAGTAATATTGCTTTATTTCTTAGAATCCAGAACCTTAAGCCTACCTTGCTGCAGCCTATCTTGCTGCAGTCCCACCGAAGACTCAGAGCACATGGTGTCCCTCAGACCATGCAAATCTACAAACAGGACGAGGATACGTCTTACAAATTAAAATGATCACTTGTAATTTTCACACAGCTTTCAATACACCACAATATGCTTTTAGTCAGGGTGGTGAGCAAGGGCTAACTCTTGTTCAGGTGCCTTAAAGTGTCTGACCACATCTGTGTGCACTCAGAAAAATCTTAATATGCTACTGCAAAAATAGCTACTGTATGATTTCACATAAGGAGGGTTATGACCTTTCTGTGTGAGCAAGTGATAGATGAAGTGCAAAACAAGATTGGAAGGAAGGACTTTCTATGATTGGGACTGGCAAGGAATCATAAGTGAGAAAATAGGTTTGTATCTCAATGCCATTTTCATTGCCCTTTGACTGAGCCTGAAAGAAGATAAGTTTATTTAAAAAAAATCAATCCATGAGGATATTATCATTCTAAAAAGGCCTCTTTAGGCTCAGGTGGATGCACTGTGGAAACCAATGTCCTTTCCCAGCTTGCTTACACCTCAAGGAATAAAAATAGTCATTCTATTTGTCCTTCAGCTCTTTATTGAACCAGGCCTTCAGAGTATGGTTCACTTTAAATTTATGCTTAATGAAGCATAAATTGTATTAATAGCAGCTATTAAATCTAGATAGCTTAATAGGTTATTTGGACTTAACACACTGAGTCAGACAATGCTAAGAGTGGCCTCATCCAGTTTGTGATGCACTCCAGAAATTTCATTTCAATTCCTAATGCCCCTGGCTATGAATCATAGTCCACCACAGAAGCCTCATTCTGTAGAAGTAATCTCCTTTACAGGGAAGAAAGGATGCTCTTAGCAACAGTTATCAGTGAATGATGAAGCCCACAACTGCTAGAAGAAGTAGGATGGAAAATAGGAAAGAAAAACTCAAACAAATATTGTGATGTTGCACTACATAATGTTTTATGAAAATATGCTAATGAGTGTGCATATAATGTAACTGGAATATACTTTATGCAAAAGGTCTCTTGTATGGTATCATTACAAATATTCTACTGAGTGTGTTCATCCTATTTGTATGAATGTATCATTCTTGTATCTGAAGCTAGAAATAGAAGTACAACTCAGGTCCTATCATAATTATGCGAAGTGTGGGCCATTGATGGTAGTTTAGAATCTTGATGGCTCCCATTGACTAGGACAATTGGTTGTAAATGGCTCTGTTGACTTTCAAGCCTTCCTGTGTTCATGTAAGCCAGCCCAGGAAGAATGGTGGAATCCATCTTAAACCTGGTGCTTTTCCATTTAGAAGGAGGGGTGGGGATCCAATGAGACAAAGATTCCCGCCTTGTGCCAAAGCTATAAAAGGGGGTGGAAGAGAACAAAGGAGACTGCTAGTCATGAGAACACCTCTAGTTTCCACCTAATATGTCTGCTGGAAGTCACAAGGACTGTGCCGAGGAAAGGATTGGGCCCAGACTAGGAAGGAGTCTGGTCTGTGAAAGAAGCTTATTGGAACATCCCTGAGGGTGAGATATTACCAGTATCAGTTTCATAATGTATTAAGCTTAGACTTACATGTTTTTGCTTTATTTTACTTGGTGACTTAGTTTGTTCTGTCTGTTATTACTTGGAACAACTTAAATCCTACGTTTTATTCTTAATAAAAACACTTTTGTTTATTATTGAACCCAGAGTAAGTGATTAATAAGAACATAAGAATGGCCATACTGGGTCAGACCAAAGGTCCATCTAGTCCAGTATCCTGTCTACTAACAGTGGCCAATGCCAGGTGCCCCAGAGGGAGTGAACATAACAGGTAATGATCTCTCTCCTGCCATCCATCTCCACCCTCTGACAAACAGAGGCTACGGACACCATTCCTTACCCATTCTGGCTAATAGCCATTAATGGACTTAACCTCCATGAATTTATCCAGTTATTTTTTAAACCCCATTATAGTCCTAGCCTTCACAGGCAAGGAATTCCACAGGTTGACTATGCACTGAGTGAAGAAGAACTTCCTTTTATTTGTTTTAAACCTGCTACCCATTAATTTCATTTGATTAATACCCGGAGGACCAAACAGCTGTGCATATCTCTATATCAGTGTTATAGAGGGTGGAAAATTTATGAGTTTACCCAGTATAGGCTTTATACAGAGTAAAACAGATTTATTTGGGGTTTGGATGCCATGGGGAGATGGGTGCTGGAGACTGGTAACCTGCTGAGCTGTTTTCAGTTAAGTCTGCAGCTTTGGGGGAGTGGATCAGACCCTGGGTCTGTGTTGCAGCAGGCTAGCATGTCTGGCTCAACAAGACAGGGTTCTGGAGTCCCAAGCTGGCAGGGAAAACGGGCTCAGAGGTAATTTCAGCACATCAGGTGACAGTCCCTAGGGGGTCTCTGTGACTGAACCTGTCACAAATATTATAATATCTTGCCAGCTAAGAAAAGGTAGGATATTTTTAACTATCCAAATAATATAACAACTGCCATGGCACATTCACATTGTGCCTTCACATTGTGCCTTCTATGCAAATGGTCCAAAAATGCTGGACAGCATTAACAAAAAATATATAAACTGCATTATACAATCTATATGCAAAACTCACTTCTTCCACTACTGAAGTGGTATGGAACATACCTAATGCTACACTATACTTAGTGGTATGAAACATACCTGCATGAAACATACTGAACGCTACAGTATACTTAGGTTTCAGAGTAGCAGCCGTGTTAGTCTGTATTCGCAAAAAGAAAAGGAGTACTTGTGGCACCTTAGAGACTAACAAATTTATTAGAGCATAAGCTTTCGTGAGCTGTAGCTCATGAAAGCTTATGCTCTAATAAATTTGTTAGTCTCTAAGGTGCCACAAGTACTCCTTTTCTTTTTACAGTATACTTAGGATCCTAACAAATTCATGGGCCATTTTTTCAGTTTCATGGTCATGAGCTTTTAAAATTCATAAATTTCATGAGTTCAGCTATTTAAATCTGAAATTTCACAGTGTTGTAATTGTAGGGGTCCTGACCCAAAAAGGAGTTTTGGTGGGGGGTGGGTGGGTCGCAAGGTTATTGGGGGGGTGGGGTTTGCAGTACTGCTACCCTTACTTCTGTGCTGCTGCTGGCGGCAGCTCTGCCTCAGAGCTGGGCAGCTAGAAAGCAGTGGCTGCTGGCTGGGATCCCAGCTCTGAAGGCAGATCTGCTGCCAGCAGCAGTGCAGAAGTAAGGGTGGCATGGTATGGTATTGCCATCCTTACTTCTGCGCCGCTGACTGCAGTATTGGGCCCTCAGTCAGCAGCCAGCAGTCTCCAGCTGCCCAGCTCTAAAGACAGCACAGAGCTAAGGGTGGCAATACCACAACCCCCCCTAAAATAACCTTGCGACCCCCCCCGCAACTCCCTTTTGGATCAGGACCCCCAATTTGAGAAATGCTGGTCTCCCCCCTGAAATCTGTATAGTATAGGGTTAAAGCACACCAAAGACCCTGATTTCATGGGGAAGACCAAATTTCATGGTCTGTGATGTGTTTTCATGGCCATTAATTTGGTAAGGCCCTAACTATATTATTTGACTGGATGGTAAGAAGAATAGCATATAGAACAGCTGAACCTTCCAGGGGACTTTAGGTAGGCAAAATGTCATTTTCCCAACTGCTATTTTGTCCACATGGCTAAGGTTAACATCTCCTAGATCCATCAAGTCCAATATGCTGCCTCACAGAGTCACACATGGCTGCTGCTTCAGAGAAAGAAAATAATACAGTTATCTGAGAATAGGCCTGGGAACAAGGAATTTACTGGGTGAAATCTTGGCCCTATTGCATTGGTGAGAGTTTTGCCATTGACGTCATTGAAGCCAGAATTTCATCCCAAACTTTAATCCCTGCTCTGAGATTGACTCCCTCTGTGAGATTGCATGAGTCATTCAACATCTTGGCTTCATTTCCTCATCTTTAATAACCCCTACTTACCTCAAAGGAGCAAAGGGAAAATGATCGGGAATTACATGAAAAATACATATGCTACTAAATTCTAAATATAATGAATGATTATAGGATTAACAACACTCCATCCCCATCATGCATCTGACCAATTGTTCAGTGGTGTACTATAAACGTTGAACAATAGTTGCTGTGGTGCATATTCTCTCTTGACAAAGCTAGCTAGGTGCTGAAGCAAGAGAATTATTATTTTCTTAAAACCTTTTAACTGTCCTCTTAGTTTCCCAATGTGGTTTAATCAGACTTTTGTCTCTCTTTCAGATTACATTACATCTCTGAGATTTCAGCTCGTAACAAATTGATATGAATAAAAATAATTAAAATGGAAAATCCACAATGACTAATTCACCTAACAAATTTAGACATTTTTTCTGCTCCTGAAAAATTATTCTTAGTGAATTTTACCATTATTCACATTTTTTCATTGAAGTTTTTTACTCTGTGGATCAATCGAAGTTACTGTGCTTCCTTGTTTCAAATCTGAGCTATAATGTCAAGTTGTGATTGTTTCTAATATATCTATATATCTAATTGGATATATATCACTCCTATAACTAGGATGATGGTTTGGAGAGGCCACTGGGACAGGCAGAAAATAAGCATGACAAAGGCATTTTAGAAATATAAACCATTTTCCTTTCTGGGCTTTTGCCCTCCTACCACAGGGTTTCTTGGCAGAGCATAAAATTAGCCATTTAGAAGAAGTAACTGCATGTGATCATAGTTGCTAAGGGGCCAGTCAGATGCATGTGGGGTCCCATCTCATTTCTGCATTCTGGAGTTGGCTTTTGGGAACTCTGTCCCCCTCCTGTGTCAAGCAGCATCACACCCCGTATAGAGTACAAATATCCAAGTGCAAATATTTCCAGTGTAAGCTTAACACTGCTTTCATGTAAGCAAAACTCATTTGCTTGAATGTTGCACAAAAGAGATGTGAATGAGATCTGAGCAAAATTCACTTTTCAATCAGATTTAATTGTCATAGAAAATTCTTTGCTATATAAGCCCTACTCTAATAACAATGAATATAAGCTGTAATATCAGTCCATTTATTTAAAGCCAAGCTGTGCTATGTATGTTGCTAAAGAAGCTTAAGAAAATAAAGGAGACTCTTCCCTAACACAGAGTTAGATTAGCATGGCCACATGGTCCACTATGTTATGTCAAAAAGAAAAGGAGTACTTGTGGCACCTTAGAGACTAACAAATTTATTTGAGCATAAGCTTTTTTTGGATGTATCCGATGAAGTGAGCTATAGTTCATGAAAGCTTATGATCAAATACATTTGTTAGTCTCTAAGGTTCCACAAGTACTTCTTTTCTTTTTGCTACTACAGACTAACACGGCTGCTACTCTGAAATATGTTATGTTAGTAAGTCTGCTCCCTAGTGCTAGCCCCACTTTCCCCTCCCCAGATCTCCAGCTTATCTCCCTAGTGCATATTCTTTGAATCTAAAGAGGCACATTCTTTCCTCCTTTAAACCCCCAAACATCCAGATCCCCAGTAAAGCCAGGCATGTACCTTTATTTCTTCCTAAGTGCTGGTCCTGACTGTCTCTGGATGGTGATGAGAGGTGATGAGATAAGGTGGTTAGGAGGCAAGCATGAGATGTGTGTCTCAGTGCTGATCTAACCTGTGGCCCTTTCCTAGAGCTGGAGCTCACTAAGGAATAGTGAATGCACTGCAAGTACAGATGCCTATATCATAGAATCATAGACTATCAGGGTTGGAAGGGACCTCAGGAGGTCATGTAGTCCAACCCCCTGCTTAAGCAGGACCAATCCCCAACTAAATCATCCCAGCCAGGGCTTTGTCAAGCCTGACCTTAAAAACTTCTAAGGAAGGAGATTACACCACCTCCCTAGGTAATGCATTCCAGTGTTTCACCAGCCTCCAAGTGAAAAAGTTTTTCTTAATATCCAATCTAAACCTCCCCCACTGCAACTTGAGACCATTACTCCTTGTTCTGTCATCTGCTACCACTGAGAACAGTCTAGATCCATCCTCTTTGGAACCCCCTTTCAGGTAGTTGAAAGCAGCTATTAAATCCTTCCTCATTCTTCTCTTCTGCAGACTAAACAATCCCAGTTCCCTCAGCCTCTCCTCATAAGTCATGTGTTCCAGTCCCCAAATCATTTTTGTTGCCCTCCGCTGAACTCTTTCCAATTTTTCCACATCCTTCTTGTAGTATGGGGCCCAAAACTGGACACAGTACTCCAGATGAGGCCTCACCAATGTCGAATAGAGGGGAATGATCACGTCCCTCAATCTGCTGGCAATGCCCCTACTTATACATCCCAAAATGCCATTGGCCTTCTTGGCAACAAGGGCACACTGTTGACTCATATCCAGCTTCTCGTCCACTGTAACCCCTAGGTCCTTTTCTGCAGAACTGCTGTCTAGCTATTCGTGTGTAGCCTAGCTACACAGGCTTGTGTAGCAGTGCATGGGATTCTTCTGTCCTAAGTGCAGGACTCTGCACTTGTCCTTGTTGAACCCCATCAGATTTCCACAATCCTCTAATTTGTCTAGGTCCCTCTGTATCCTATCCCTACCCTCCAGCGTATCTACCTCTCCTCCCAGTTTAGTGTCATCTGCAAACTTGCTGAGGGTGCAATCCACACCATCCTCCAGATCATTTATGAAGATATTGAACAAAACTGGCCTGAGGACTGACCCTTGGGGCACTCCACTTGATACCAGCTGCCAATGAGACATGGAGCCATTGATCACTACCCATTGAGCCCGACAATCTAGCCAACTTTCTATCCACCGTATAGTCCATTCATCCAGCCCATACTTCTTTAACTTGCTGGCAAGAATACTGTGGAAGACCATGTCAAAAGCTTTGCTAAAGTCAAGGAACAACATGTCCACTGCTTTCCCCTCATCCACAGAGCCAGTTATCTCATCATAGAAGCCAATTAGATTAGTCAGGCATGACTTGCCCTTGGTGAATCCATGCTGCCTGTTCCCGATCACTTTTCTCTCCTCTAAGTCCTTCAGAATTAATTCCTTGAGGACCTGCTCCATGATTTTTCCAGGGACTGACGTGAGACTGACTGGCCTGTAGTTCCCAGGATCCTCCCTCTTCCCTTTTTTAAAGATGGGCACTATATTAGCCTTTTTCCAGTCGTCCGGGACTTCCCCTGATCGCCATGAGTTTTCAAAGATAATGGCCAATGGCTCTGCAATCACATCCGCCAACTCCTTTAGCACCCTCGGATGCAGCGCATCCGGCCCCATGGACTTGTGCTCATTCAGCTTTTCTAAATGGTCCTGAACCACTTCTTTCTTCTCAGAGGGCTGGTCACCTCCTCACCATGCTGTGCAGCCCAGTGCAGTAGTCTGGGAGCTGACCTTGTTCGTGAAGACAGAGGCAAAAAAAGCATTGAGTACATTATCTTTTTCCACATCCTCTGTCACTATGCCTCCCTCATTCAGTAAGTGGCCCACACTTTCCTTGGCTTTCTTCTTGTTGCTAACATACCTGAAGAAACCCTTCTTGTTACTCTTAACATCTCTTGCTAGCTGCAACTCCAGGTGTGATTTGGCTTTCCTGATTTTAGTCCTGCATGCACAAGCAATATATTTATACTCTTCCCTGGTCATTTGTCCAATCTTCCACTTCTTGTAAGCTTCTTTTTTGTGTTTAAGATCAGCAAGGATTTCACTGTTAAGCCAAGCTGGTCGCCTGCCATATTTACTATTTTTTCTGCACATCGGGATGGTTTGTCCCAGTAACCTCAATAAGGATTCTTTAAAATACAGCCAACTTTCCTGGACTCCTCCCCCCCTCATGTTATTCTCCCAGGGTATCTGCCCATCAGTTCCCTGAGGGAGTCAAAGTTTGCTTTTCTGAAGTCCAGGGTTCCTATTCTGCTGCTCTCCTTCCTTCCCTGTGTCAGGATCCTGAACTCGACCATCTCATGGTCACTGCCTCCCAGGTTCCCATCCACTTTTGCTTCCCCTAATAATTCTTCCCAGTTTGTGAGCAGCAGGTCAAGAAGAGCTATGCCCCTAGTTTGTTCCTCCAGCACTTGCACCAGGAAATTGTCCCCTACACTTTCCAAAAACTTCCTGGATTGTCTGTGCACCACTGTATTACTCTCCCAGCAGATATCAAGGTGATTGAAGTCTCCCAGGAAAACCGGGCCTGCGATCTAGTAACTTCCATGAATTACCGGAAGAAAGCCTCGTCCACCTCATCCCCCTGGTCCGGTGGTCTATAGCAGACTCCCACCATGACATCATCCTTGTTGCTCACATTTCTAAACTTAATCCAGAGACTCTCAGGTTTTTCTGCAGTTTCATACTTGAGCTCTGAGCAGTCATACTGCTCCCTTACATAAAATGCAACTCCCCCACCTTTTCTGCCCTGCCTGTCCTTCCTGAACAGTTTATATCCATCCATGACAGTACTCCAGTCATGTGAGTTATCCCACCAAATCTCTGTTATTCCAATCACATCATAATTCCTTGACTGTGCCAGGACTTCCACTTCTCCCTGCTTGTTTCCCAGGCTCCTTGCATTTGTGTATAGGCACTTGAGATAACTCGCTGATCGGCCCTCTTTCTCAGTATGAGGCAGGAGCCCTGCCCTCTCACACGCTCCTGCTCGTGCTTCCTCCCGGTATCCCACTTCCCCACTTACCTCAGGGCTTTGGTCTCCTTCCCCTGGTGAATCTAGTTTAAAGTCCTCCTCACTAAGTTAGCCAGCCTGCTTGCGAAGATGCTCTTCCCTCTCTTCATTAGGTGGAGCCCGTCTCTGCCTAGCACTCCTGCTTCTTGGAACACCATCGTCAAAGAATCCAAAGTCTTCTCTCCGACACCACCTGTGTAGCCATTCATTGACTTCCACGATTCGACGGTCTCTACCCAGGCCTTTTCCTTCCACAGGGAAGAGGAGAGAAGACCACTTGCACCTCAAACTCCTTTATCCTTCTTCCCAGAGTCACGTAGTCTGCAGTGATCTGCTCAAGATCATTCTTGGCAGTATCATTGGTGCCCACATGGAGAAGCAGGAAGGGGTAGCGATCCGAGGGCTTGATGAGTCTTGGCAGTCTCTCCAACACATCATGAATCCTAGCTCCTGGCAAGCAGCAGACTTCTCGGTTTTCCCGGTCAGGGCAGCAGATAGATGACTCAGTCCCCCTGAGGAGAGAGTCCCTGACCACCACCACCCACCTCCTTCTCTTGGGAGTGGTGGTCGTGGAACCCCCAACTTTAGGACAGTGTATTTCATGCCTTCCAATCGGCAGAGTCTCCTTCTTTTCCCTTCCCTCAGATGTGTCATCTAGTCCACTCTCCACATTAGTACCTGTGGAGAGAACATGAAAACGGTTACTTAACTGTATCTGCATTGCTGGTACATGGATGCTCCCCTTTCTTCTTCTGGAGGTCACATGCTGCCAAATTTCTTCACCGTCCTCCTGTCCCCGCAATGCAGCCTGTTCTGAATCTTCAGAACGTTGTGTCTGTAGAAGCATATCCTGACTTCTGTCCAGGAAATCTTCAGTTTCTCTTATGCAACGCAGGGTCGATACCTGTTTCTCCAGACCTTGAACCTTCTCTTCCAATATGGAGACCAGCTTGCACTTTGTACAGACAAAGTTGCTTCTGTCCTGTGGAAGAAAGACAAACATGGCACATCCAGTGCAGGTCACAACAGCTGAACACTCCCCATCCATATTACCTTCCTTCTCTTGTAGTTGTAGTAACTACTCAGAGAAGCCGGCAAGATGTAAGCCTCAGTGGGCTCTCCCCAGGCAAACTCCCTCTGTTAGCCTTGCTGCTGTTCGCTGCTCAGCTGGTTCCCAGCTGACTGGCTTTTTATAAGTCAGGCCCACTCCAGGCTCACCTGGAATGAAGCACTCCCAATTCACACTTTTCAAACAACCAATCAAGCATACGGTCAAACTGTCAAACTGTTCCCACAACAGACACTCAGATACTCACCAACATAGCCCCCTTAATGCAGCCCTTAGCATACCTCCTCTCAGGCAGATCCCAGGCAAACTCCCTCTGTTAGCCTCTCTGCTGTTCGCTGCTCCCTCTGTTAGCCTCTCTGCTGTTATCTGTATCTGCCTAGTGGTCAGAGCTGCCCAAAGCACAGAATATTACTATCTTCCATATTTTATAGTTATAAGATAAAGATTTTGAGAAGGGAGAAGTGATTTTGGGTGCTCAACTTGAGACACCTAAAAGGGACTGATTTTCAGTGGGTGTGCACTCAGCATTTTCTGAGCATCAGCCCCTTTAAGGTGTCTCACTTTGGGCACCTAAAAATCATTACACCCTAAATCACTAGTCACTTCTGAAAATCTTAGCCACCCCTCCCACACGTTTTAAGAAAAGCTGTGCTTAGAATGGATTTGCCTGAACACAAAGATGCTATTCACAGCAGAGATCTTTACTAAATGGTACAATGAACATCTGTCTTTCACTTCACTAAAGCCCAACAGACAACATAACATTAGACTTTTGATATAACAGAAATGAAGTTGATGTTTCTCACCTGAAAAGGCTTTGCCTCAACATTTATTTTGGCTAAATGCCTCAGCTTTGCCTTGGCATTTTACCGAAGCATCAGAGGAGCAATATTCTATGTCACTGTTCTGTTCCACTGACTAATTCTTAATTATTATTCCAAATGGAACTGAGACCAGCTAATCAGGGAGCTAGAGGATGACTGACCTTTATTTATTGCTGAAAGGAACCCAAAACCACACTGATACCATTAAACAGGGGCAATCTCTAGGATATATCCTCAGATATCTGATAGCTTTTCCTAATAGTAATAAAAGCATTTCTATAACACTTCTCATCTTCAGAGCACTTTACCAACTATAATTCTTTTGGCAGCCATGAGGTTATTAATGTCCCCTAAGCTAGAAATGCATTTGGCTAGTGGACCAAAAAAATGTTACTTTTAGAAGTGAATTGTGCTACTAACATTTCAGCAAACTCACTATACTGGTGTGCCAAGCATATCCCTTCCTCCTCCTCCCCATAACCCACCCAGGATTGGCTCTAGGTATACTGTGTCCTAGTCAAAGGCATGAATTTTCCATGTCCTATTGCTCCCCAGAATAATGAGCCCTGTCTGAAGTGGGGAATCTCACTCTCAGATATACAGAATCAGTTGATATTTAAACTTTGCTTTTAATTTTTGATATGAGAGGCCTGGAAAGAGCAAGTTCATGAGAAGTATCCAGATCTGTCCCTGTCCCCCTGCTGTTCTGCCTATAGCTCATCATTTGTGTCTCTGCTAAATTTTTGCATACCAGCAGACTGTCATCTTTCCCCTCTTGAGATCATGTTCTTTTGATTTCTTGTTGATCCAGCTTGCCAGAAGGTAAGAAACCTTTCAGTATTAATACTATTCCAGTTGTATTATTCCTTATTAGGTGCACCCTAGGCAGTCACCCATATACCCTACACAATATTCAACCCAAAATATTGTGGGTTGAACCATTTTTTTAAATGTTTTAGCAAATAGAAAGTTGAAAAAATTTGTTTCAGGTTGAAATGGTTCAAAACCTCCTCCCTCTTACAGTGGTGTAATTCCACAGTGTGACAGTGCACTATGTGGCTTACAATGTTCCAGCTAGTCCTGGCAGATCTGAGTATGCAGTGTGGCTGTAGCTGTGTCAGTCCCAGGATATTAGAGAGACAAGGTGGGTGAGGGGATATCTTTTATTTGACCAACTTTTGTTGGTGAGAGAGAGAGAGAGAGAGAGAGAGAGAGAGAGAGATGCTTTTGAGCTTACACAGAGCTCTTTGACAGAGAAACAAGCCTTGTGGATGGGGAAAGCAGTAGATTTGGTATATCTTGATTTTTAGTAAGGCTTTTGATACTATCTTGCATAGCCATCTCAAACAAACTAAAGGAATATAACCTAGATGGAGCTACTATAAGTTGGGGGCATAACTGGTTAGAAAATCATTCCCAGAGAGTAATCATCAGTGGTTCACAGTCAAGCTGGAAGGACATATTGAGTGGGGTCTGGCAGGTATTGGTTCTGGGTCTGGTTCTGTTCAATAGCTTCATGAATTATTTAGCTAATGGCATAGAGAGTACACTTACAAAGTTTGTGGATGATACCAAGCTGGGAAGGGTTGCAAGTGCTTTGGAGAACAGGATTATAATTCAAAATGATCTGGACAAACTGGAGAAATGATCTGAAGTAAATAGGATGTAATTCAATAAGGACAAATACAAAGTACTTCACTTAGGGAGGAACAATCAATTGCATGCATACAAAGTGGGAAATGACTGCCTAGGAAGGAGTACTGCAGAGAGGGATCTGAGGGTCATAGTGGACCACAAGCTAAATATGAGTCAACAGTAAAACATTGTTGCAAAAAAAACTAACGTTATTCTGGGATGTATTACCAGTTTGTAAGCAAGACACATGAAGTAATTCTTCCGTCCAGTTCTGAGTGCCACATTTCAGGAAAGATGTGGACAAATTGGAGAAAATCCAGAGACGAGCAACAAAAGTGATTAAAGATCTAGAAAACATGGCCTATGAGGAAAGATTGGGAAAAAATGGGTTTGTTTAGTCTAGAGAAGAGAAGACCGGTGGGGGACATGATAACACTTCTCAAGTACATAAAAGGTTGTTACAAGGAGGGTGATAAATTGTTCTTCTTAACCTCTGAGGATAGGACAAGAAGTAATGGGCTTAAATTGCAGCAAGACAGGTTTAGGCAGGACATTAGAAATAGCTTCCTAACCATCAGGGCAATTAACCACTGGCACACATTGCCTAGGAAGGTTGTAGATTCTCTATCATTGGAGGTTTTTAAGGACAGGTTAGACAAACACCTGTCAGGAATCATGTAGTTATTATGTAATCCTGCCTTGAGTGCAGGTGACTGGACTAGATGACCTATTGAGGTTCCTTTTGATCCTACACTTCTATGATTCAGGTCTGGGAAACTTATTCAGAGCGTCACAGCTAAATACAAAGTGGAACAGATTGTTTAGTACAAGTAAACACATATTTCAAAGGACCATTCAAGGTGAAGTAGCCAGTGAACACCCCTCTAGTCATGGGGAGAAAAGAAGAGAGGGGAGCAGGGACCAGCTGGGAGGGGAGATTACAATTGAGTTATACATGATTGTAATAACCCATGAATTCAGTGTCTGTTCAGCCCATGATTTTTATGACCATGATAGAGTGCTGGGTGTTTACAGGTGAGGCAGCACTGTGATTACTCTGGGCGAGTCTACACTTAAAGTGCAGTACAAAGCAGTGCAGCTGCACTGATGCCTCTTTGGGGCGACAGTGCTTTAATGAAGATGTTCTAAGCCAGTGGGACACAGCTTTTCCATCAGCATAGTTAATCCATCTCCCAAAGAGGTAGTAGTTATGTTGACAGGAGAAGCTCTCTTGCCAACATAGTGCTGTTTCTTCAGGAGTTAGGTCAGAATAACTATCTCGCTCAGGGGAGTGGATTTTTCACACCCGAGTGATGTAGTTATACCGAGACAGTGTTGTAGTGTAGGCCAGACCTTAGGCACCAATCAGTTCCCCTGGAGAAGGCAGAGTGAGGGTATGCAGCTAATTAGCTGATCAGGCAGGATAGGCTGATGAATCAATTAGCCATCAGCTGAGGGATATAAAGGAAGATTCTGGGGCATCCCAAGGATGAGGCTAGAGCGTGCCCCATTACAATGACACATTTGGGATGGAGTCAGCTAACTATTATGGGTGAAACAAGCTCCAGTCTTGAGCTCTCTCACTCTCTGCCATATTGATCTCTTGTCTTAAACTTAGATTATAAACTCTTTTGGGAATGGCCCTTTGTGATGTGTTTTCATAGTGCCTTTTGAGGCTCTGGCCTCTAGGCACTACTGTTATACAAAACAGTGCCAGTACTAGCCCACTGGGGGGGGCCCAAACAGGAATATTTTGACCCCCACCCCCAGTCAATACTAAAATTAATAAGGGGGCCCCTTGAGCTACTTGGAGTCCTAAACAATTGCTTAGTCTGCAGGCTCTGTGTAAATAAATACATAAAAACTTTGTTTAAAAAATGCCACCTTTTTTTCAGTGATTTTTCTCCTTTCCTTGCTACCATGGCTTGAGTTTGTAGAGGGGGCTGGGAAGCACACTCTGGAAACATTGTGAGTCTGTCTCAGGAACTTTCCACCTGCTAAACAATCAGAGGCCAACATCTTAGCATCTGAATAACTAAGACTTGTTTTTTAACTGAACCAAACCTCTGAATCTGGTGAGAATTGCCCAAAGCCAGGAAGGGTGAACACTGATTGTGTTAACATGGTTCATACAGCCATCATAAAAGTGTTGATAAAAATTAACAGAAATAGGTTTCTGACTGAGGATATATGTTGCCTCCTGCACAGATATCTATAACGGTATATTTAAAAAAATACTTACTAGATTATATTACAGCTGTTAGTTCAGAATCACTCAAATTTTGCACAGAATAGAATTAATACATCTTCATGCAACATGCTATGACATCACCTCTTACCTTTTATTAGGAAACAAAATTAGTTTTGGTAATCACTTCTAAATCGTCAATTAGGATGAGAATTTCACACACATTTCAATGGGAGTAATTAGGCTGAGGGCTTTTGATCATCCCACTCTGAAGAACTCATATATGTTACCAAAAAATGTAAAGTGTTGCCAATAAAATGGGTTCAGGGTTTGAGTTAGGTTCATATTTTCTCTGAGTTCATTGCTTAGTGGGCTAAATATGTTTTATTAAGCAGGAACAAAAAGAGTTAATGCTTATTCTGGCGTGAGTTGGGATGCAATTCTGTATTTTTTTAAAAACTAATGAAAAAAAGAATAAAAACCAATTGCTTTCAAGGGATAGAGGAGGGAAAAGGAGGAAGGAACTGCTTTCTAAGGAGAGGAGGATCATTCTTTTTTAAAAGGGGCTTTTTCTGTTAGAAAAAACACACTTTGGAGCTATGTCCTTATGCCAGTTTTCAAGGCTTTGTTCAGGTGATATTATAGCCAGCCAGTATAGCTACTGCTAACTAATATTCCAGGCCCTCATGATGTTTTATCATTAAAAATTACAATGATTTATTTTAATCATGCGGTGTCCTGAAGGGTATAAGCTTTCAGGAATGCAGAAAAGAGCTACATATGCCACACCTTCATAACCAACGAGAAAATGGAATCTTAAACCATAAGCTTGGCCAAGCCTAGGTTACGTGAATTAGAGTATGAAGGAACCCATCTAGCTCTGGCTACTGTAACACCAGGCCCTATGTAGGTTAGCAGCAGCAGGGATTGAAGCTTGGACTTCTGGCTCTTAAAGCATGAGTCTTTACTACCTGAGCTAAAAGACTCACTGTGTTAGCCGCAGCTGTAGCTGGCCTGTTGACCTCTGTGTGGCTCAGGCACCTCCGGAGAGGGTGTGGGGTACAGCCCATAGCAGCCTTCATTAATCTATTGCTTGCCTGTCACAAACCCGAATATGTGATGATCCGCTCCCCCACTCACTTTTATGTGAGGCTCGATAGCATCTGCAAGAAACACTGGTGGTTGAAGGCTGGAATATCAACTAGGATTTAGAAGACAGGATTAGAAAATAACCAATTGAGAGAACAACCCAAGAAAAAAAACCTACAACATAATTGGAGACATTGTGGCTGACAAACCAGGTGTTAATGTATAAAACCCTAGAAAAAGCAGGAACCTGGGTCATCCCACAAACAACATAGCCCAGAGTTGATGCTGCTGGTAGTATCATTTTGTTTAAAACATGAAAAATGTGGATATTGTGAAAACTGAAAAGCTTTAAAAAGTAAAACAATTGGAGTTTTACAGGTCCTTCAAAATTGGAAGCAATTGCTCAGATATATTTTTCTCCTCCTTTTACCTACAAAATAGGCTTTATTATGCAGCCTAAATAACAACAAATCAATATAACAATGGAACTAGTATCCCTGAATTGATTATACAAGTGTGTTTGCTCCAAATGAACCATTAACTATTTTCACTGTTTACTGTGGGAGCTTGAAGTATGGGGAGGGGGTAGATAAGTGGAGATGGTGTGTTCTGGGGTTGTTGTAGATGTTTGTTTATTATTAAGTGTTGTGGTGGCTTATATGAGTTACACACATGTAACTATAGTTGGTAATTTTAATCTTCTTTGTGTACCATAATTGTGTAAGCAAATGGAATTTTATATTTTAATCAAATGGTTCTCTCAGTACAGGAATCACCTGGTGTTATTATTTTTATTTATTTATCTGGGATTATCAGTCCATCTTCTACAGTCTTGGCCCCTTTGTCAGTCAGATATCTGTTGTGTAGTATGCCATCTTTCAAAGAAAGAAAGAAAGAAAGAAAGAAAGAAAGAAAGAAAGAAAGAAAGAAAGAAAGAAAGAAAGAAAGAAAGAAAGAAAGAAAGAAAGAACAATGGATCCAAAATGTTCATCAAAACAGTTGTCTTTAATCTCTAATCCTTTACATTTCATCACTCAATTAAAATGGGATACATAACAGGACCCTGTTGAAAATAATTTGTATAGATTATACTCTAAATAAATTTGTTAGTCTCCAAGGTGCCACAAGTACACCTGTTCTTTTTACTCTATAGTCTGAGTGTGAAAAGTTGTCATAAAGGTGTTTTCTCATTCCTGGTGAAGGAAGCCAGTAAAGAAATTGTAGTCAACCAATAAAGATGATGAGTAATGATTCCAAAAGTGTGTTATGCTCTTAGGACTTTCAATGAGACTTTTGAAAATAATACTTAGACACTTTTGAAAATTTTACCTGATGTAAATGGAATCTTGAATGGACACCTAAATATCCTTATTTCTTCTTTATTACTAAAAATCAAAGGTGTCTATAAATATATAAAAAGAAAAGGAGTACGTGTGGCACCTTAGAGACTAACAAATTTATTAGAGCATAAGCTTTCGTGAGCTACAGCTCACTTCATCGGATGCATTTGGTGGAAAAAGCAGAGGAGAGATTTATATACACACACACACAGAGAACATGAAACAATGGGTTTATCATACACACTGTAAGGAGAGTGATCACTTAAGATGAGCCATCACCAGCAGCAGGGGGGGGAAGGAGGAAAACCTTTCATGGTGACAAGCAGGTAGGCTAATTCCAGCAGGAATTACCTACTACAGGACAGGCCCAACAAAGAAAACAACAGAACGCCACTAGCCATCACCTTCAGCCCCCAACTAAAACCCCTCCAACGCATCATCAAGGATCTACAACCTATCCTGAAGGACGAGCCATCGCTCTCTCAGATCTTGGGAGACAGACCAGTCCTTGCTTACAGACAGCCCCCCAATCTGAAGCAAATACTCACCAGCAACCACACACCACACAACAGAACCACTAACCCAGGAACCTATCCTTGCAACAAAGCCCGGTGCCAACTCTGTCCACATATCTATTCAGGGGATACCATCATAGGGCCTAATCACATCAGCCACACCATCAGAGGCTCGTTCACCTGCGCATCTACCAATGTGATATATGCCATCATGTGCCAGCAATGCCCCTCTGCCATGTACATTGGCCAAACTGGACAGTCTCTACGTAAAAGAATGAATGGACACAAATCAGACGTCAAGAATTATAACATTCAAAAACCAGTTGGAGAACACTTCAATCTCTCTGGTCACTCGATCACAGACCTAAGAGTGGCTATACTTCAACAAAAAAGCTTCAAAAACAGACTCCAACGAGAGACTGCTGAATTGGAATTAATTTGCAAACTGGATACAATTAACTTAGGCTTGAATAGAGACTGGGAATGGATGAGTCATTACACAAAGTAAAACTATTTCCCCATGGTATTTCTCCCTCCCACCCCACCCCCCACTGTTCCTCTGATATTCTTGTTAACTGCTGGAATTAGCCTACCTGCTTGTCACCATGAAAGGTTTTCCTCCTTCCCCCCCCTGCTGCTGGTGATGGCTCATCTTAAGTGATCACTCTCCTTACAGTGTGTATGATAAACCCATTGTTTCATGTTCTCTGTGTGTGTGTGTATATAAATCTCTCCTCTGCTTTTTCCACCAAATGCATCCGATGAAGTGAGCTGTAGCTCACGAAAGCTTATGCTCTAATAAATTTGTTAGTCTCTAAGGTGCCACACGTACTCCTTTTCTTTTTGCGAATACAGACTAACACGGCTGCTACTCTGAAACCTATAAATATATATTCAGCTTAACTATAATCTTTCATCTCTCTTTCAAAAATTTTAGCACATGTTCTAAGCTCTGGGCACTTTATAGCAATTTGTAAAAAAATTAATATTTAATAAAAAAATTAAAATGTACAACACACTTAAGTGAATCCAGCTCCCATTAAGTGCCCTAATTTAGCACAGCACTTGAACACGTGCTTAAAGTTAAATAGATGCTTAAATTCTTTGCTGTATCAGGGCCAAGTGAACAGAAAAACTCATTGACTTCAAAGGGAGTTAGAGTGGTTCTTACTGGACTATCTGACTCAATAACACTAAAGCCAGCTCCCTCAATCCCAATAACTACAGCTGGCCAGAAATTTTCCCCCAATAGGTTTCCCTCACACTCTGTGGGAGGGAACCTGACAGCTCCCAAAACTGTGAAAGTCCTGTCTCAAGCCTGGGTTCCTGGCTCCGAGCTGCGCTGCAAGGATCCTAGAAGCAGAGCTACCAGATCTCCAGGCTGCTTGGAGAGCATCATCAATTTCATTTTGAAAAGTCAAAACAAAGTGTTGTTTTGATTATTTCTAAATGAAATTTTGGAATTCCCATTCAATGGAAAATGTCAATGTTCCATTTGGATTTTTTTTTTCTGGTTCCATCCCGCCATAGCACTAACCCTTCAACAGATCCTCCACATTACCACCTCAGATCCTCCCCAAATTCACAAAAAAGTGTTGAAATATTTTATAACCATAATGAGTCTTTTCATAAAGGCCACATTACTCCAAAATATAGACTAAAAGGTGTAGCCAATTGTTTGATTAGCTACATTCATGGTTCATTCTTAAAAGTGTTCAAGAGAACAAATACCCAAACTCAGACAATAAATTTGGCTAAAGACGAAACTGTACAATATGAAAAGGAGACATGCATACCCCTTCTTCTGAGAAGAAATTCTTATCTCACAGCATGCTCACCTTATGCAGAAGATGTGCTTCAAAGATATGCATTTGAGTTAGTAGTATTTATAGTAAGATTTTACAAGTTATAAAACTTTACACGTCACTGAAAGTTTAACCCACTAATTGTGCCAGTTTTGTCCTTGATATCTCCCCCTCTATTTTTCCCATCTCTCATTTTGAATATTACATTCAAAGCGTTGATGAGTCATGAAAGCATTCCCTAACTCTACTTGATATCAAATATTCATGCATCTTTGTTTTGACAAGTTTCCTATTTTCTAACGGCAAAACAGACTTCAGCTTTTCAAAGTATTGTGGGATGCTTGACATGGATGAACAGAATTGTGGGAAGAGCATAATACATTAAGTTAGCATAACTTCCCAACACACACACACACACATATATATATATATACACACACACACACACATACACCATGCACATAACACCTATCAATGTAGTGTTTATGTTGCCTAATATATAGGCATACAATATATATGGCTAACATATAACAATATGGTTAAGGGCCGTAGAGATACAAACCTATTCTTTTTTCTTGCCACAAAGGTCTCTCGTGTTCCTCTTGAATGGGGGTTACTGCTCATGCAGTGAGACAATCCAAATCTTTATTTGGTGAAATAAAGACTACAGAACATCACCTTTTATGTGAAATTCTGAAATCATATTTATTGGCCAATTCACAGAAAGTGCCATAGTGACCACAAAAATGAATCTGTTTTTAATACATGTACAGACCAAGGTTTAAAATAACAGGTCTATTTTCAATATGCATTTAACAAATCGTGGGGAAAATGCCAGGATTTTAGCAATCTCAAAATCAGAAATGCTTGTTCAAAGTGACATGGTTTCCATGGATTATACCACAATGTCAATGCGGGGAGGGAACACAACTTATTTCCACTACATATAAAGTTCATTTTCAATGCACTTTTCTGTGTATCAATTTTTACTGAACAATTTATTAAAGAAAAAATGAAAAAAAATCAGTAATCAGATTTGTAGTAAATGTTCAAAAAATCAATAAAAACAAAAATGTGGAGTCCAGTGGCACCTTAAAGACTAACAGATTTATTTGGGCATAAGCTTTCATGGGTAAAAAACCCCACTTCTTCAGATGCATGGAAGAAGTGGATTTTTTACCACGAAAGCTTATGCCCAAATAAATCTGTTAGTCTTTAAGGTGCCACCAGCCTCCTCATTGTTTTTGTGGATACAGACTAACATGGCTACCCCTCTGATACAAAAAATCAATGTCAGTTCATATTCACCTTTTTAATTGCATATTAATTTCAACATCCTGCAAAAATTGTATAGATCCTCTCTTCCATACGCATTTAGCACTTGCAACATGACATTTCTAGGTGTGGTTTTGATCACTTCATGTGTACAATAATATATATAATATAATGAGCATCTCTCCTATGCTGAAGAGATTGTTTGAGACAGTAAAAGGCTTAGAACAATCATACAATATGTGTCTGATTCATTTGTATCCCATCCGGTATATTCCGTATTGCCTACAAATATGGTCACAGTTACACAGAGATTAAATTGTCTAATTACTAGGAAACCTCCCAAAACTGGAAAAAAATTGCTATGGCTAGAATTATTGCTTACAAGCAAGAACTAATGCACCAATATGGAAGCAAATCTTGCAAATTAAAAGTGCATTTTCCAACAAGGAAAGGTATCTTTTCCACTATTCAGTTATTTTGAAATATAGTGACTATAGAGAATATGAAATACAGTGAAATGAACTCACCCTGTCAGCCAATTAGAGAAAGGGGATATTGAACTCAAAACGGTGTGGTTATTTCCTGGTTGTGCAAAATCCTGAACTCTGATTGGCTTATAGGTATGATTTGCATAACTATATTGTTATATCTGAATAAAAAATGCCCACAAGAAGCACAAATGCCTGAACTTTTGCCTTTCAACCTATCCATTCATCCCAGTTAACCCCATTCTTTGCTGTTCCTCCCCCTTGTCCACTTACAACCCCTCATCAAATAAGATTAATCCTTTTTAAATTGGATTTAATGTGTGGGGTCAGATGGGGGTGAAGAGCCATAAGAAGCTGAAAAATGAAAACAAACACTGTTGAGAATTTGCTTACCATTTTCCAGCCAGCTCAAAAAGTGGCCACGTTTGTTGTAACCTGGGAATTCTGAAGCCAATAGCAGCTGTGGGAAATATAATAACCAGAGGTGATTTGCACTTTCACTGCAGAAGGACCATCCATGGCTAGATCTTGCCTGTTAGGTACAGACCTGCACTAGGGGAAGAATAGAGCCACTTCACACCCAGATGAGCAGTGGAAAGCCGCCTTCTTCTCTGAGGCACAATGCCACCCTGACCTCCCAAGCAACCAATGGGGTGTGCATCCATTATTGCAGCCTTTATGAGGTGCTCTCTACTTCCCCATTTCACACCACAGATCATATTGGGGGTAGCATGGTTCTACCTCCTCCTTTCTGCCCCTTTTGGAGCTCTATATGCCATATCCCCACTTCTCCAGGTGCAATCTCTACTCTCCCCTGAACACAGACTACAGAATTGGGTCACACAAGGTTGGGATGGGAGGAAACGCTCCTTGTACCCTGCCTTCTCCCCGGTAGACCCAAATAAAAGCCAGGCACAATTTGGGCCATGATGATTATACACAATACTTGAATCTGGTTGGCTAATAACTCCAAACCAGAGAACAGGGAGTTGCACATTCTATGGTTGAAAAACAACCATACAATTATTATGCCATGTGTATAGATTTGGGCCTGTTGTAGTGTCCCAGAGCTCCAACAGATTGACACAATTCCATTTCACAGAGCAACCTCAAGTACTCATCTACATAACCAAGCACATTCAGCCAATCAAATCACATGAATGGATGAAAGTTTTAGTGTCTCAAAGAAATAATAACCATGCACCAGTAATGACAACTCTTGACAGTTATTGTTCAGAGGGCAGGGTATTTCTTTCATCCCTTTTACAAATTAGAGTGTTTAATAACATAGTCATGTGCACCAATGATGCCTCTCTTTGTATTTCACAGTCTAAGCTGTGACAAGCTACAACTGCTTAACCTTGCCTCCTGACTCTTTCAGTCTTGCATCAAATACACATTGATATGAAGAGAGACTGTCAAGTTCATATCTGGCCATATATATATATATAGTAGTATCAGAGATTATCAGTTTGTTACTGTCTAGTTTGTTAATAGAGAGTTTAATTATAGGTTTTGTATTTGTTTAAATCTCTGAGATACTACACAGAAGTACACAGCACTAAGAGAGTGAACTGACCATAAGTAACAAAGGGAAATATTTTTTTAAAAAGATTTTGTGGTAAATAGAAATTCATGAAAAAGGCAACAAAAATGATCTAGGGATTGAAGACCATGAATAAAGAGACATAATTAAAAGAACTGTGAATGACTCATCTCATAAATGGCCAATGGAGGAAAAGTGATAAACATCTACAAATATGTGGAGGGTATAAATCATAGTTAGGGAGAAGATTGATTTAGCTTAGGGTAAGAGGGTGTAACTAAGAGTAATGGGGGGAAATTAAGAAAAGGAGAATTTAAATTGAATACCAGGAAAAGCTTCCGAATGATGAATTCTATTAGACTCTGAAACAGTCTCCCATGGGAAACAGTGGAAGCCCCAGCCTTAGAATCATTAAAAAAAACTAAACTGGGGGGAGGGGAGAGCATTAAAAATATATTATAAGGAACAATCCTGCACTGCTAGGATGATAGACTAGTTAGACTATTTTTTCCCTCATCTTCTGATTTCTATGACTAAGATTTGATGAGCTAATATATGTTCTAAAAGTAACCTTTAAACAAAGTGGTATTTTTCTTTTTTTCCTACAGTTTGGTATCTTTGTACAGGGCCATGTATATCAACAGGAATCACTTGAATGTCTGTTACTCTCTAAAGCAATGATCCACTTCAAATCCATGCTCTTTTGTCAACACTGTTCTTATTTTCTGAACTACTGAATTCCCAGTTAGGTACTAACTGATATTACTCAGATTGTGGTGGTGCACTATATATATCATAGCATGGCCATTTCAAACATTTTCAGAAGTGACCACTTATTTTTGATGCCTCAGTTTTTGGGTGCCTAATGTAAAACTTTAGGGACCTTGTTTTGTGAGGTGCAAACTATCTTCAGTTTCCCCTGGAATTGTGGGTAATCAATATTCCTGGAAAAAAATATTACACCTAAGGTTTTCAAAATTGTAGCACCCAAAATGAGTGCATACTTGGACATTTGTAGCAACTCTAGAACTGTTTAATGTAGTAGTTAAGACGTTTGTATTATTGAATGCAATCTTTATACAGTGCCCCCTGTTCTTTATGTAACAACATGATTCTTTTCCACAGCTCTCTGAAATATCTTAACACAAATCTGAGTGCTGAAATGTCTCTGAATCTTCCCTTAATTTTAATAACACAATCACTGGAAATTTTAATTATCTGTGAATACCTACAGAATTTGCATTCTCACAAATCAGAGAAGACCTACTTTGACCATAAAACATTCCCCACACAATGCAGGCATAGCACAGTGACATTTGTCATGGTTCTTTTGCCTTCCTGTCTCTGCTGGAGGTGTTGTAACTAATGTACCAAACAAGCCACGGGCAGCAGCAACCAACTTAAATCACTCACAGTTTTAGTTCATTACCACAATAGCCTCCATGCTGTGAATGATTAAATATTAAAGCAGAAATATATGTATTGTCATTTTAGAACACCTGTCAATTTGATATTCAGCTTCCTTCCTAAAACTGCTAATTGCAGATAACTGTCAATCCAGAAGGGATTATAGTTGATGTTTCTATTCTCTCACCATTTGATACTCTGAGGATTTGAGCCTCTAGTTCTTGTCTCTTTCACACCAACCTGATAACCCTGTTTAGCTCCATGTCCACTATTTACTTTCATCTCTGCTGTGTCACCACTCACCATTCATTTCTTAAATATTAATCCTCTGTTTCCTACATTGCTCACCTAACATTAGCCTATATTCTTTTCACATTCCAAAAGATTGTACAGCCAAAACATCCATATAAATCTTTCCCAGCACCACAGGGCCTCACTCTTTGCAGCCTACTGAAAATAATGTATCGCCAGTTTTATTTCCAAACTTCACTTTAGTGACTAACATGGTCAAAATCGTCTGAGTAAGCCTTTTATTCAATTGAATATTCATTGGGGGGGAAAAACCATTAAAAATAATCAAGCCCCGGAAAACTTAGCAAAAGGTCTGATAAAGGATAAGATAGTCAAAGGAGCTAAAGAAGCTAGGTGCCCAACTCCCATAGAAAGGTTAAATTCTTTTGAAAAGCCCATCCAAAACCAATGGGTCAGAAATTTGCTCTATATTCAGACACATTTCTAAAAATGCACCCTGTCATTTTACAGACATATAACACACTGCACAGCCTGACAGATTCTGCTACATGAAAAAGGTCACAGAATTTGCCACCTAAATGAGATCAGATATTTAGCTGACAAAATTAAAGTCTCACTTCTGTGAAAGAAACATGTAAAACTTATGCTTCTTCCCTAAAAATTCTTACCACAAAAAAACAGCTGTACCTATTGGCCCTGATGGAAGTTTTGGGCCCATGTTGGGCCCAATATTTTCTAGCTCAGGTGCCTAAAGTTATTGTCTAAATCTATATTTAGGCACCAAAGGGCTAGATTGCTGCTTGCCTTCAGGGAGCTGCACAAAGGAATTGAGGAGCACAAGGCTCCTTGTCCTTCTCCATTAGGCTACCCAGATCTTGGGCTGGGGTCCTGTGCACAGTGTAACACAGCCATTGCTCTCCCTCACAAGTGGAATATGAATGGAGTCATCTGTCTTCTGGAGCTGGCTGGATCTGTGTTGTGGGGGTGGGGTGGGGGGAAGCAAACTGCATCCATTCCAGTATCCTAGGAGGAAAAGTGACTCTGCAGGGCTGATTGTCCACTACCTCATGCAGCCATTTATACCAGTGCAAAATGAATACAGTGTGGGTATAAAGCACTGCCAAGTCAGAACTGTACTGTTTTACATTCATTTTGTAACAGTGGAAATGACTGCAGCAGGCACAGCACTAAGAGAATCAGGCCTGATAAGTCATAGAACCTTCTGGAACTCCCCTGGGACCAGCACCCTGTATTCAGAGCTTCATAGGTGGCTAGATTTTCAGTGGTGCCCACAAATCTTTATTTTCCACAAAAGGAAAAAAAATCCATGAGACATTCCTTTTAAAACAACAACCCCCTCCTCTCCCCCCTCATATTTACCTTTTTCTACAGGATCAGTATAAGCTTTTAGCATTACATACTTTCTCTCTCTTTTTATTAGTATTTTAAGTGTATTTCATTTTATTAAATATCCTCTTCAGAAAATCCAATTAAAATGGACAAGAGAATAGACCAAGGACACTCTCTCTCTCTCTCTCTCTCTCTCTCTCTCTCACACACACACACACACACACACGCACTCTTCCTTGTTTTTGGCAGGATTTGTGCCTCCTGGGCCCAGAAAAAAGCTTTTTCATCACACAACATACATCATTGCAAATTCATTCCTTGGTCCCTCCTCCCACACTTAGCAGACAGACACACTCCATCCAACATGTATGCAGTAAACAGAGTTCTTTTATCTGCAGCTGGTAAATGTAAAACCTCTAAAGAAATTAGGAAAGTTAAAAAAAAACGGGGGGGGGGGGGGCTTTAGTTAACTTTGTTGTAAATGTGCATTTGCTCCCAAGGTTTCAATAGCCCAAGTTTGTCCGGGTTTTGGTTTCTTTTCAGAGAGCATAAAATTACTTCAAAACAATTATTATTTCCCCTACAGTAATAATTAAAGAAGTAACAGTGCTAGCAGGGGCTAGCAGGGGCAGGGGATTTCTTTCACTGTGTGCGCATACAGCAGTGCCTAACACAATCAGACACCATCCCTGTCTGAGGCTTTTAGGTGCTTCTGGAACACAAGTATTAAATAATAATTATAATAACTAAGTTCTCATGAGGCTTGTTCCAACACTTATTGAAGTCAACAGAAAGACTCCCAATAGATACTGCATATCAGGTCCATGCACAACCTACTTTTTCAATCACCAGGACTCTTGCAAACTCTTGTAATCCCTGTGTGAGAATGTTGACAAATCTTTGTGTCATTTTTCTACTTGTTATATAACAGAAGCTTCACATAAGATGATGGTGGTTCTTCCAAAGTATTTTCTGTGGTTCTTTCACCCTTAATTACAGTCAAGAAATTTATGGAATGAACATGAAATGTTTTTATGCAATTCAGGCTCTATTAATTTCTGTTTAATCATCATGGCTCTTTTCCAGAATAATAAAACACAGCAGCTCAGACACAAGGAAGCTTAGCTGACTTGCTAGACATCACTGGTGAAGTTTTGCTGCTACATCAATGTTATTTTAGCAAAAATATTTCTCAGGTTTGATGGAACGTGCTGTAACAATAGCAGTTGTCTCTTGGACAACTCGGTCCAACAGGATGTCTTTCTGCCACTCTCCAATCAAAAAGGATGGCGCCTCCAGCTGGTATGGTCTAAAAGAAGAGTTAAACCATTACAGCATGGTCACAAACTTGCGTTCATTCCTTCATTCCAGGATGCCATTTCCTTTATTAAAAATATTATAATATTCTACAGCAATAGTCCTAGCCCACTCTGGCTTACAACTGTTTTCCTGCTATGTTTACACTGTAAACTGCAGGAAACATAGCAATTCTTAAAGAACACCCTGGCTCCTTATTTGTTTTGAGTGCAATTCCAGGCACTGATGCTGATTTGTGAATCTCTATGGAGGTTGGGCATGGGCATAGAAGTCAAGGTCAGCTGGAGGTTCTTTTGTTGTCAGTCCTTAGACATGGATTTCTGAGGGCTAGTGGTTGAAGGGGTCGTCAGTGGAAAGCAGTTGGATCGGGAATTTTTATGATGTCTGGTGTGCAGAGCCAGAGTCTCTGGTGGACATTCAGGCTTTGGTGTATGGTTCATATCTTTCCCTTGGCTTTATCCTATGAAGGCAGCATGACTGTGAGGGTCTTAGGGATGAGTAAAAATGTTTAAAGTGGTCAAAAGGTGAGGTATGCTATCTTTAAATAGCATAGAGCAGTAAGACACTATGGCCATTGCTGAACCCTCTGGCCAAGTCACATAGTCAAAATGGACCCCTTTCAGGATATAAAGAGTTCACCAAACTGTCTACCCTCACCAGTGTCTTCAGCCCCATATATGAGCCCTTTTAATCCAGTCCTTTGCTCAGTTTTCTAAAAGGGCCTTGTCCCATTCTCCTGACTTAGGCCACCTGGCCAGTGATGAGGGGACCCCAGACTTGTCCACTACTCTGGGTTCCAACCCAGGGACCTACAAACAGCAGCCACATACTGCCTCCTTGAATTAGTTGCTGTTGAATTCCTTGGACCTGGTCCCTTTACCTGAGGTTTAAAGTTCTCAGGTCCTCTGTCTCCCCCAGTCCCAAGTCCAGTAAATGCACCCCATCAAGATCCTTTGGTCAGAGGGGAGTACTCTTCTTCATTCCCTCTGGCTCCAGCCTGGAACTGAGCTGCTAACCCCTGCAGCTCCTTTTATCTGAGCCTGCTGAGATCTGATTGGCTGCTTCCATGAGGCTCTCCAGGCAGGCCGAGAGGACTCACCTCCACTGCTCCTTTCTGGGGTGGGGTATAGTAGGACCACAGAGCCTTCAAACATATACTAGGGAATAATCAATAGTTACACCGACTGGCCAAAGATGCATCAATCCCAAAGTTTATCAGCATGAATCTCCTACACTGAAGTGCACAGCAGTAAGAAATGAACCATCAGAGAAATGGTTCAATATGTTTTAAAATTCATATGAATCTGCCACCATTAGTAACAGACAGAGTGAGTACTGTATTTCCAAAAATTCCAATAACAAAAAGCTTACATGTGTAACGGTGGTTTACTTATCAGTTGCAAATATCAAATTATGAAATGCCTCAGCTGAGAAAGCTAAAATGAGAAAACACCAGGATTTCATCTGCTATATAACTGGCAGAGGACAAATACCTAACTATATTTAAAGTGGTAAAGTACACACTATGACACCTTTATTTCCTATCCAAAGTTTAATTCTCTTGTTGCTTCTGCCATTATTGGCTTGTTTTGGAAGGGGAGTGGAAAACCACTATACAGAAAACAGAGGAAAAACATGACCCATAAAGGTGAAACAATTATAGTTGGAGAAACTAAGATGTTAATCACATATAAGACATCAAGATTTACAGCACTCTGTTCCTTTCCCTCAAGCTAGATTCCTACAAATTGGGTACATGAAAATTAAATTGTGCTACAAGGTTTATATTGTCATTTTCAATAAACATACAACAACTGGCATAGATATGCTTAATCTAATCAGCAATTATGTATTGTAATAGGGAAGATGGGATTTCTACTGGCTTGTAGATCATCAAGACCTCAAGACTTGTATTTCTCCTCTCTATAAACAATCAAATGCTTTCTAGATGTTTTTAATTTCTGTGATTTATGGTATATTTCCCAGATAGCATCATGTTTGAATAAATGAATATTCAGAACAAACACCAACATTTTATTTTAGTTAATACTAAGATTTAATAAACCCTTATTTGAACTGGTGTCAGCTGGTGCAGTACATCTTGATATTGATCTCAGCAGCCATATGTCTTTAGAATCATTTGTATAGATATAATGTGTGGTACCGTTGGAAGTGAAAAAGAAATCTGAGCTATTGACCATGAAAAGCAACGTAAGCAGCAATATTAGTGCAGATAACACATTGTGCAACTGGACTGAATTTGCATTAGTAAATTTTGCAGCTTTTTCCAATCTGCCTCTATCCTCAAAATGTCACAAGAGAAAAAGTAAGTATCTATCTTGGGGCATTTTTAATGCCCCATCCCCACAACAGCCAGATGCCATATGAGGAGGTCTCACTTTGGTGGTTTTTCAGGGACTTTTGGGGCCTAATCCTGCTGCTTTTAATAAGGTAAAGCTCTCGTCTTAATGACATCAGTGTGAGTTTGGCTGATTAAGGGTCACAAGACTGGGTCCATTTTGACACTTGCTACTGGAAAATGAGGACTTGTGTGACTTGACCCAGATCTGTATTTGGAGTAAGGGGATATGCTTCAGGCAGCCAGATTATTCAGGGGAGTGCAAAAGAGTAAGGATATTCTACTGCCCTTTTAAGAAGTTGTACAATAGTTCCTACAGCTGCGGGTGGGGAGTGGGCACCACACAGCTTCCTCATCTTAAAGACTGCAGTTTTACCAGTCTTCTAATAGGAGATACATGGATGCTCCTTGTATACAGTCTCCTCCTGTGACATGAACCTGTTCAGGGCTGGGTACAATCTGGCCTTGAATGAAATATAGTCTCTAGTCTAGCCACATGATCAAAGTGATAAGATTGAGGGTCAGGGGAAATATACTTAGAAATCTGTAAGGAAGTAAAACTGAGAGAGCCCCTATTAGAAATATTATATAGTATTTTTCATTATTCAACCAATACAGTCATGTAAATTGTAGTGTGTTGTAGAACTGGTTGAAAGTTTTTAATGTAAGCATATTTTTGACAAATACTTTTTCAACCAAAGTGATTTTCCCCTCCTCCCATTTTGGATGGAAAAAATGGCAACTGAAAACAAAACACAATTCAGTAAAAATGTTCTGGCCTTCATAAAGTTTTTTTTACGTTTAGGAAAAAAAATCTATTTTTACTAAAACCAAATGTTTTTTGGTTTTTATTCATTAAATGAAACTAAAAAAAATTGTAGAAATATTTGGAAAAAAAATGAAATAATGAAAAACAATTCCTTCGGAAATAGATTGTAAAATGACAGTGTTCCAGTGTTTTGGGCCATTGCTACAGAAAACTGTAGTGATGTTTTGTATGTGTGTGTGTTTTATAAAGGAATATCCAGTTCACTGAAATTTTGTAAAAATGACGCTCCTGATCATTTGAATGAAAAATGCTTCATAACCTGCTCAGATGATTAACCTAAAATAAGTACATTTTAGTGTATAGACTACAATCTTGTAAAACTAATATAGAGATAACACAGGCTCTGCTTTTACTTATCTTACTTCTATAAATTAGACATTTACAATATAGAATATAAAATTATTCATGTTTCCTCCTTCTGTAATGTACCAGCATGATCTGAATAGATTTGCATCCAATAACCAAAATGTAAATATTTAACAAATGTTCTTATATTCAAGCCATGAATAAGTTATAAAAAAGTTAGACTATTAATAATGTTGTAAGTTGCTGTTTAAAAAAAAATGGTGAAAATCATTGACAAAAGTTGAATTTTTCAATACAAATTTAATTTTGAGATTGATTTTTAAATTTAATTTTTACTTTCTGTCTGACCAGAAAGCTTTGTTTAGTTGTGTGCTGAAAACAAAACCACAAATGAAAGGCCTGCTTCATATTATTGAAAAAAAAAAAAAAGAATTATGCCTTTTCACCAGGATTTCCTTACATCATTCTCTGGAAGGAAGAAAACACAATATATATACTTTAATAATGAGTTGCTTGTACATACACCATCTAAAATGCAAAACAGTAAGTGGCCTAAACAATATCTTGCTATTCAAAATAATTAGTGAGTATAAAAATAAATTAGGGGACCAATCCTGCTGTTCTTACACCCTCAAGTAAATGGGACTGTAACACATGAGAAAAGTTCCATATTGCCAACACCAAGCATTCAAAAATCATGAGTCAGACTCCCCAAAATCATGAGGTCAGTCTAAACCATGATTTTTTTAAAAAAAAGGAATAAATTTGGGACTGTCTTCATTTACCTTTCAATTTTTTAAGCTTGTAGGGCCCACTCGGGTCACATTTTCAACTTTTTTTGAACCCATAAGAGCTAGAAACTTGATTTAAAAAATGAAAGCTGAGATTTTCTGTATTCACATTACTGTAAGAGCTGAGGCTTTAAGAAATATACGAAGTAGCAAGAGAGCTGGCAACCCTGAAAGTTATCCATATGAACCCAGAGTGAGTAAGGGTTGCCCCCTGCAGGATTAAGTGCCATGACTGTGCATGGAGCCATGGCACCTTAGCAAAGAAAAAAGATTGACACATGTACTTTTTTGTCCTGTTACACTCCATACTGTACTGCTACTGAGCTTCTTGGGGGCACACAGGAAAGATAGGAGGAATGGCTCACTCCAAACAGCAAATTACAAAGCAAAATCCAACAAACAAAATCTAAAGAAGATGGTTGGAAACGGGTGAAAAGCCACAGGGCAGCATTCACTGTCATGCCAGTTGGTTTGTCTATTTTAATATATAACTGTTACCTAGGAAGTGCTGCCTCATTTGTTGTTCATGTCATTTTGAAGATGCAAAGGATATTAAAGGGAGGAGGAAAAAACAGAAACAGAATTACCAGCATATTTTGTGTATTTTTTCTTTGAACAGTGTTTAGGAAAAAATATGCCACATTAAACCAATACTTGCTCAAGTTCTCCTTGTTCTTTTACTTCTTTTGGTTCCAGGTGGATTTTTGCTTTCCTTGTTCCTATTTTATTTTATAGACCCCTTTTCTCAAAGAATAAAGGGTTCAAGAAGAGGAGAAAAAAAGACAGTTGTAGGTGCAAAGGAGAGCTGGAGAGTCTAGGTTATGTCAGTTTTTTCCTTTGCCACTGTTTGGTTGGTAAAAGTATAGCAAAAATGGGGGACAATATTTTACAGAATAAAGTCAGACAAATTCCAGCTGGAATCATTTAATCAGTCTTTCTACAGGCAGAAGGGAACATTTCCCCAAGACTATATTTCATTTTCATGCATAAATGTAAGTACCTGTCTAAGTCCCAACCAGAGGCAACTTGAGTATACTGGGGTTCATTGATTTTCTGTTACTGCAGTAAGATACTGCATCAAGATAATGATTTACAATGCAGATTACAAAACACTGATTTGCAGCAAATTAATGAATCTGTGGCTAATGATCAGCCCCACAGGTTTCAGCCAAAGCCAAGTTGAATTACAATTTATGTTTCACATAAGAAAAATTGTTTAATCTGTGGGCAGAAGATCTTTGAGACTTAAAAGAAAAAAAGTTTTTTTCTGGTGGTTTTACATGATAGTAGTCAGGTTTCAATAGGTGGACTGGATAAAGATTTTATCTTCAAGGTCATGACATTAGCAGATAAAATGTATTACCCATTCCTATTCTCATACACCCTACATGTGAAGCCTTAAATATCCCTTTGTAGAATGCAATTAGCATCCAAGAAGGCAAAAAAGGAGGGGTAAATGGCATTCAGCCTTGACACCTGTAGCATTAAACCTCTGCTTCCTCCCCCCCCCATTCCTGGAGACACTGCAATACCAGGTCAATTTGAAGGCAGATTTTTTTTAGACATACAATAAAGTGAAGCCAAATGGCAACAGCATTATTTGGATCCACAGAAATCATAACAAGCTGAAATCTCTCCTATATGAAAAAATAGCAAAGGCAAAACCTCTATGGATTGAGTGACAGGACTTTTATTGGATTATTTGGAACAGAAACTGGAAATTGAGGGAATAAATCGATGGTCCAAGCTCCAGACTAGTGTCATTACCATAGAGGACATTAAAGTTGGTACCCTGTATTTCACAAGGCATTGTAAGGAAAGGGACAATTCTATCAATAGCAACTGATACAACTATATCAATTTGGGCAATAGAACTATATCTATTTTAGGCAATAAATTCAAATCCTGTCAGTTAATTCATAGACAGAGATTAACTTGACTCAGAAATAAATTGTATTGGTGTTTACAAAAGGAGCAATAGGACTGGCAGGTTCTAGTAAGGAAGTGTTGAATCATCCCACTCCAACTGCTCTTGCCTGGTGGCATTCTGTTTGTCTCCTGCATTTCCAATTTCTTCTTCTTCTTCCTCCTCTTCCTCACTTTCACCTGATTCATCACTGGTTGTATCTTCTTCCTCTTCACTCTCCTCTTCTACATGGCGAGGCTCTTCATATTTCTACATTATGTTAGAAAACACAGAAGGAAAGGGACTGTTCATTAACCTAGCTAGGGGAGCAAAGCAATTGAACCAATAGTTTAATACCTCCTGTAACACCCATGAAAATAGGTAATGTAGCTATGTAATGGTTTACTCCAGAAACTAATTGCTAATATATTGGGAAAGTGTGATTTACATGGCTACCTGGTTATATGAGAGAGAGAGAGTAGAATAAAGTAACAAGTAAATTCTAAAGCTTGAAGCTATTGTAACAAAAATGGAATATTGGTAAATGATTGTCCTTGTTTAGCAAAGCTACCCATAGTTAGCTCTTAACTTTTGCTCATGTGTCAGTTTCTCTAGACAGGTGTTCAGTTTTGTTGCTCTCTTCTGAACCTCTGCCCTGGACTTCCTCTTGCCTTCAGTTTGTCAATTTTTAGTACCAGCACATTTTAAAATGGACAAATTGCATTGTTGTGGGTGCTTCAAATTGCAGGTCTATGCTGGGTAGGAAGTGATAGGGCAATGCTCCTCTCCCCCCAAGCCAATTCTTCACCATCCCATCAAATAACAATCCGATATAGGAGGACAAATAAAATAATAATCAGAAGCATCATCATCATCATCTGTATTCTAGCCGTGCCTACAGGCCTCACCTTAGATCGGGGACCAATTGTGCTAGATGCTGTACATACACATAGTAAGAGACAGACCCTGCCTTAAAGAGTGATCACACAAACAAAGTAGCAATCTTTAAAGTGTTTTTAAACAGTAACTAAACAAGCTACCACCCAAAATGCTAACTCCTGGAAGTGCCATAGCAATCCAGCTTTTTTGCGTACCTCCATGGGGTTGACAGTAATGGTTAGAGCAGAATCATCCCAATCCATTTCATTTTCTTTACTTCCTTCATTTTCTGTAGAGCTGGGCTGATGAGAAGTCCGAATTCTGTAGATGCCCAAGGCTATGATGAAGACTAGTATACTGACACAGATTATTATAACAATAGTAGCCACGCTTGGAACAACTGAAAAAAAATAATGGAATCATTTCTCTACAGATTTGCCTACACACCACTAAATACATTCTTTCCTTCTGTTTTTTTCTTTTCTTATGCTGAGATTCTGCGACCTGCACATCACTGGTAATATTTCCAATAATTACATTTAGTGATCACAAATGGTAAGAACAATGCAGAACTCAATGTTAGACAGTTGTCTGTTGTTGCCAGAAGGTTAAACTGTCCTTCATCCATATTGTCCCTTACTGCTAAGGGCGGCCAGCACGTCCCTTGGCCCGCGCCACTTCCTGCAGTCCCCATTGGCTTGGAGTGGCAAACCATGACCAGTGGGAGCTGAAAGCGACCGAACCTGCGGCCGTGGCAGGTAAACAAACCTGTTCGGCCCACCAGGAGCTTTCCATAAACAAGCGGCGGACCAGCTTTGAGAACTGCTGTGCTAAGGGACAAATATTCCCAGATATTCCCAGGATTCCAATTAGAGAATTAACTTATTTTCACAAATGAAGTTATGTCTGGAATTCTGCCATTTGCCAGTTTTAATTTTTCAACTTTCTGGTCTATTTTAAAAAAAAAAAACTGGCCTCACAATTTCCAATAGTGTATTTTTTAACTAAAGCACAACTTCTCAGGAAGACAGAGGGGGACAAATGTTACTTTCTCTTACATCTATGCAATGATTTCTTTTGGGTTGCCCAGGGTATAAGTGGGGATTCTATGTCTTCATTGGTTGACTGAACTGAATCACAACAGAAACACTGACAACACCTTAAGTATTATGAGCAATTTCTGTATAGTTAATACCTGAGCCAGGAATGCTGTTTATGCTTTCCTCTGGGTGATGGATAGACTGGAGAAACTGTGGCTGTATTACCATGTGATTTACATGCTCCATAAAATTAGAGTTCGAGTTGTGTAGGATATTAACCTGGAACAACAAAAGAACAAGCATGATACTACAAAGTGCTGTAAATTCCAATACCATGCCTTCTGGTGTCTGAAACTGGTCTGATGATGAACTTCACAGCAAAGAATATTATATTGATCTTGGTAGAAGATTCATGTTCATTTTGTAGGCACTGGAGACAAGATCAAATGTCTCCAAAGTCAGTTAACCTATCCTGGGTTATTTTATGGTTTGGCTGGGCCACTTTGTTATTGGTAGCTCTTGAACAGACTCAAAGAATAAAGAAGCTCTCTTTCTTACCTGTATGAACCAGCTCTTTGTTCATCTTTCTATCGTAAGTTAAATGCACTATTGAAGTCAATAAGAGTTTTATCATTGTATTTAACAGGAGCAGGTTTGGGCATTTGTAGAGCCCTTATTAATTTTTGATGGAATTTTCTAAAGTACTCTAGAGAACTGTCTTGAGGGCACTCTGTTCTCTGACCTACTCTAAGTTTAAGCACAGCCTCTTGTTTGAATGTGATGCTATCTCTGTTATACTCCAGGTTAAGTAACAAATGTGGAATGTTTCTTTGGGGTTCACTGAGCTCTTTTCTATTCTGCTTCTATGGGGAATGTTATGGCAAGTTGGCAGTCTTGCAGTGTGGGGAGTCATCCAGTTATTCAGTCTGCTCCCTGTATGTATATCTGCTGACATTAGTGACTGATACATTTTATTACTCTTGCTTCTGTTAGCAATTGATCCATGCCAGCTGTGGGAAAGTGGGCTGAATTCTATTTTGGCTCATTCAGTAACATAATTGTTAATTAAGTTGCAAAGGCATGGTCAAATTCAGTCTTCATTTACACCTGTGCCACAACACTAAAGGTAATGGAGTTAGGCACACAAGAAACTCTAGAGAATCTGGCCTAGAAAATCTTTATGGAGATGATCAATGAGCCAGAAGGAACAAAGCTTGATTTTCAGAACCCAGATTACATTTACAGGACCAGCAACTAAATTCAACCTTTTTTCTTGTAAACCAAGACAAACTGTTCTGAAAATCATTGAGACCCCAACACAGAACTCTCCAATGACAGATTTAATGTCAATTTGCACAGTGCAACTGCATTTGAAAAATGTCCAGATGAAAACCCAAAGAATCAACATGGTGCTCAAGAAAGTGTTTCACAAATGTAAGTATTCATGGCAATGTAGCACGATGGTGTGCACGATGCTTGTGTTCCTACTCCTTGCCCCAAAATGAGATATGAGCCCAAGTTAACAATTTTCAAACACATAGTAAAATAAGCAATATATCCAAATATTGATTATATGTTCCATTTACCCGTGACAAATAGCATCCTTTGTAATAAGTCCCCAGATTTTAGAAAGGACAAAGATTTCTCACATGACAGCACATGTTGTATATGAAAAATTCTATTTGTTTCCTCACAGAACTTACTTCTCTAAAGGTTCCTTCAAAGGAAGGAAGGAAAGAATGTAATTCATAGCATAATGCAACTCTGCTAACCCCTTCTTTTCTCATAGTCTATATAAATACCAATAATAGGCCAGGAGGAAAGCTGAGAAAGGAAAGCAAAAGGCAGAGCAGAGGTGACAGGAATTTGTTTTTTCCATAGCTCATGCATGCATTTTTTAAAAATTTAATTTACTATTTTATTTTAAGGGCCTAATTATAGGATCTCTGGGCCTGGACCTCCACTACTTTGCAGTATGTCCAGTCATTTACACCTGTGCAAACTGGATATAAAATGGTATCAATGCCAAAAAAGTCACTCTCCAACAGGTTGCACTCACCCTTTAAGGAAAACTACAGGCTCAACACAACATACTTCTACTTTTATCCCCAGAACAAGAGAATTCTGGGAGAGGAACCAACCAGATGGATTCTGGGAATTGTAAATTGGACAGAATATAAGAGGCAGCCTTTCCTCACTGTGTGAGAAAGATGTGGAGTGAGGAAGGGAGGGTGGCAGGCATGCTGGGGAGATTCAGCAGAAGCTGGTGAAGCTAGCAATTTAGAAGGAGCTATGGAAGCAATCTAGAAGAGGTGAGTGGATAAAAAAAAGTATAAAGAACCCAAGGGAGATGGGAGTTCTGTGACTTTTGACCTTGGGGTGGACAGAAGTAGAGGATGGTACCCAAGGGTTGTGAAGTACACACAAGGAGGGATACTATTAGAAATAGCCAAGTCCCAGCTGGAAAATCAAGGGATTACCAGAGTGAAAGAAAAGGCTGTGTGCAGAGAGAACATACAAAGAATGGGGCACTAACTGATTGATAACTTATTGATTTGGGGCCCACCACTGGACTTCCAGACAGTGAGAGCAATCCCTAGCATCAGTTCCCTGCAACATGAGAAGAGAAGAATTGTAGACCCTCAAAGAAGTCCTGTGGCTCAAAAGGAGAGACTGGATGAAGTGCTATTACATTCCAGAGAATGGAAAGATGGACAGAAAGGCTCATGACCCAGTAATGGGACTGCATGGAGCTTTTCTGTTCGTTTTTAATTTGTACTCTTGTTTGGGACTTCAGTTACCCCAGGAAATATGGAATCTTTCTGAGTTAGTTGGATGACTTAATTTAATCATTGTACCCGCTTAGAGAGAAATTGAGGCACAGCTAGGAAAGGGAAACTGATGCAGTAACCACATTATAATAGGACACCTCTGACCACAAACACCAGTCCTTACTGCATTCCTCCCTCCCCTCAAAAGCCTATGTGAATAAATATGCCTTGTAGAGTGACCTAAAGGGAAAGAAACATGGGCTATTTCGGATGAAGGGTGGTTGTTAGTTGCAATTGAAGGCCCCTTGTGAAAAATAGCGATGCGAGTAGTTCCCTTTCATTTATTCTGAGTGGGCTCCAGCTCTTTAATCTCCACTGACTAACTTTAGCTCTATTGTGCAGGAAGAAAGGCAGTCTCTCACGTAGGCAGTCCTCATGCCATTCAAGGTCAATGCCAATACTTTAATTTCCTTTCAGAAACCAAGAGATATCTATTGCAAATCACGGCACAGAATTATCCTGTGCACTAGCTTTGTCTCCAGTTTGGTTGAAGGTGTAGCTCCGATGCTGACTATATTGCAGTAATCTAATTTTGAGGTGATGTGGCCACGGATAACCACCACAAAGTCTGCCTCCCACCAATAAGGCCACATTCTCCTGACTAAGTTGAAAACCGGCCTTCCTAGACATGTTATATGGCTGTTTGGTAGCAGCTGGGGATCCAGTAATTCCCCCAAATTCCAAATTCTATTTTAAAAAAGTAGGCATACAACATGAAGAAGGGCAGGTATAATCCTTGTTCTAACTTCCAACGGCTTCCCCCAACCTACCAACAGCAAATCAGTCAGCTAATTACCCATTCTCCTTTGCCAGAGGGTGAAACAGTCAAGAGCTGCTGCTGTTCTTAACTGAGAGCAGGGAGTGGCATAGAAATGCTTAAAGATAAGTGCTGAAGCAGTTCAGTTTCTGAGAAAAGCACTTGCGAAACTTTTGAAAGAGATGAAAGACTTTGAGAAGAGGTGAAGCTGTAAACTCAGCCAGACTTGATAAAAGAGAAAAACAGAATATTAGCACAGTAGCAGCCTGTTTTCTAAATGCAGGATTTCATAAGAGCTTAAAAATTAAAAGGAAACTATGCCAATTGTGCCATGAGCTGAAAGAAATGAAATTCTTCGTGGCATTACAACAGCCATACAAAGGAGACACTGGAGAACCATGTATCTGGCTGATTAGGTAAACATATGGGAGCATCCTGTAGCATATTTTGCCATAGAAATCCACCGTCAGGCTAAACAGGCATTCAGAATTCCAATAGAGAGGACCCATTCCAAAGACATAAGGAAAAGAATAGGACAGTCATCCCAGGAAATGGGAGATAAATGGTGAGCAGAAAGGATTTCAAGTATATAGCACTTCTGGAATTACTCCCAGCAGCTGTGGCCCCAGTCAGTCAGTTTGGGTGTCTGCTCCACAGTCACCCAGTCACCTGCTGAACAGCTCACTTGTGTGAATGTAGTGCCTCTAGGTCTGGTTTTAGTAGGCAGCCTCCAACTCCGTAGCTGAAATTTTTGCTAGCAATTTTGAATCCATAATCAGTTGTAGGCACAATTTATTCTATTTCTGCATTTAACAGATTTATCGGTGCAAAAGCAGGAGCAACTGTTTGTAGGTGAAAAAAATATGTACTCAAAACGGGAGTGAATTTTTAAAAGTATTGACCTTTCCCATAGTACTGACTATTTAACCTATTTTATAGGTGTAATTTGAGATCCTAAGGTGGGAAAACAAAAATGGAAATACCCAGCCCTGGAACAGCTGTGAATTACATCTATAACTGTCAAATAAAGGTGCATCTTTCAAAGTGCATGAAAACCCAAAGTGCAAAACCCAAAGGTTCAAAAAATATGCATTTTAGAAGGGAAAAGGATCAAATAGAGTGACCTGGTCCAATGCAACTGCTAGTGTAATTCATATTATCTCTATTAAAACAGATTGAGTTATTAAAATGCAATATTTCTTTTGGCAGGATTGGACTTTCTGTGAAATTTCATACCAAGGACTACTGCCTCCATCTGTAGTAAATAAACCTGGATATACATGTAAGCAGAATCTTTTCTACAATCCTATTAATCCAATTCCAGTTCCTAATGAACAAGTAGCCATATATGTTACAACTTGCCATATCAGATTGGACCTGAAGTGTATCTGGTTTTATATTCTGACTCTAGCAATCTCTAATACTGGATTATACCATGTAAAAAAAGCACCACCACAATTGGCACCAGACTAAAGAGGATTACATCAGCATGGAAATTGAGCAAAACTGCCCCTCTCACGTGTGAAAGTTTGACTTGAGCCCCATTACTGGGTTAGAGTAAGGAGGCTTACACCACTGCGCTTGTTTTGTGCCTCACAGAGAGCTTAAGCCCTGGGATATCAATCTGGCATATTATACCAGCATGGTGTTCACTTTAAAGAAAAAAATTGTAAACTAGAACAGGTGCTAGTGGTGTTGAGTGAGATCTTTGAAGTAATGCTGCAAACAAGAATGAAAAGGGCTCTCTCTTTCATGCTGGAACAGCGTGCTGGTTATTAGGCAGAGCTTGCTTGCCTATGATTTGTGGAGACACCTGCAGTATCTCACATCACTGTACATAGAAGCAATAGTGTTCTGCCTCATTTGACGGAGACAAAAATATGTGGACTCTCTGCTTTATATGCAATTATTTAATTGTGACTGACTATGTGTGAGCAGCAAATGCTGTAACACAGAGTGTTGATCCTGAGGTTGAAAGATGCAGTACATCTGATGCATTAAACTATGAAAGTCAAGATCCTCTATAAAAAAAAAACTGAATTGAACCCTATCCTCATACTGACTTAGGAGGTGCAACTTAACCTGGAATGATTTCCTACTGATGAAGAATACATCATTTCACTTACTGCAAGTTGGTAACACTTGGTGGCAAACAAAAAAGCAGCATTAACAAAAAAGAAACCATACGTGAAGTTGGAAAGCAATGAGCTTGCAGCATGGTGCTTTTAAGTAGCAGTATAATAGTTGGAACATAGGTTGGAGCTTGAATGTGGGAGGCAGTTCATGGAAAAATATTCATGGTAATTAGGCCCAATGGCCTGTGATAGGATGTTAGATGGGGTGGAATCTGAGTTATTACAGAGAATTCTTTCCTGGATAGCTGGCTGGTGAATCTTGCCCATATGCTCAGGGTTCAGCTGATCGCCATCTTTGGCGTCAGGAAGGAATTTTCCTCCAGGGCAGATTGGAAGAGGCCCTGGGGTTTTTTTTTTTGCCTTCCTCTGTAGCCTGGGGCACAGGTTACCTGCTGGAGGATTCTCTGCCCCTTGAAGTCTTTAAACCATGAATTGAGGACTTCAATAAGCTCAGACATAGGTGAGAAGTTTATTGCAGGAGTAGGTGGGTGAGATTCTGTGGCCTGCACTGTGCAGGAGGTCAGACTAGATGATCATAATGGTCCCTTCTGACCTTAATATCTATGAATCTATGAAAAAAGTAAGGATGACCTACACTTCTACTATGCATGGGAAGAATGTGGTTCTGTATATTATGTGATACAGCATAGCCAGAGGGCAGCAGGAGAGTACTAAAAGGGAGCCTTATTCCCTATAGAGGGAAGAAAGTTTGCAAGAGACTAATTAAAGCCAGTTGCATGATAAAAAACCCCTGCTTCAATCAGACCAGGAGGATTTGGAGCAGAGAGCAGTTTGGAGCAGTGCCGTGGCTGGCTAGAAGATCAAGACCCTAGGTAAAGAGACCCCCGGCTTGTGGGGGAGGAGAGAGAGGGGGGTGGGAGCAGGAAGTCCCACAAGCTGAAGAGCAGGAGAGGGAAATAACCCCGGGGAAGGAAGCACTAGTTCAAGTGGTTTACCACTATCCCTAGGGAACCTGAGCTGGGACCTGGAGTAGAGGGAGGGCCTGGGTCCCTCCCTCTCCACTACCCTTCTCTGGGTTAGTAGTGGGACAGTAGATACCCTAGTTCAGGGGCAGCAAACTGTGCCCTGAACCACTCCCCCACCCCCCAAGCAGAGGAAGTGTGGGACCCATCATAATTGTACTGGCAATTTGCCACAATTAGTATCAAGTGAGAGTTCATCTTGTCATTATGTACCACTGAGTAGGCTAGGCAGATCAACATCTATTCAGTATTCCCAGCTAGAGATGCCATACAAAATGAAAGTGACCTATGACAAATGTAGAAGTTTTCCTCTTGTAAGTTATTACTACTCTTTCATTATAGCACCCAAAATGTGGTAGGTACTGTACAAACACAGGAACACTCAATCCCTGCCCTGAAGGATAAGGAAAGAAATGTAGTTCAATAACAGAGGGAAAGTTTTCGTAAAAATGCATCTTTTCATTACTCACCTCCAAGTTAAAGTCATTACTGGTATATCGGCCATTCAGCTCTGAGCACTTGATCCTGAACTTTCTATCAAAGATGTTGAAAGTGTGCCAATTGCGATATCGAACTTGTCGAAGCACCAGTTCATAGTTTCTCATTGTGTCCACACCTGAATCAGTAACACAACATGAATAAATACCAAAATATGCTTAAGAGGCAAGCATTGTAGAAACCTGTGTGTTTACTACAAGACTAAAGAACAGGGAAATCACATGTTTTAAATAAAATAAAGTGGATAGAACAATCTGAATTTGTCGAAGACTCCAGTTCATATCAAGTTAAGTGAGAAATGTTAGGACTTCAGGAACTGTAACAAAAAAACCCCCTTATTTTCATACTAGAGAAAAAAATATACAGATGTGGCACTAATAATTTAGTAACTTCAAAAGTTAGTGTGGCCTTCAGAGGGTCAGGAACTGATTAGCACTTGTGTGAGAACACCAAGAAATCCCCTCACTGACATATGCCATAAGGCCTTGTCAAAGGGAGAATATGTTCTGTGTCCCCATAAGCTCCTGGGGGTTCACTTTACCACATGTGGGTATAAAAGGTGGGGCTATGGCCATGCTGACTCCTACAGGATGAACCAGTTACCTGGTGGAGCAGGCGTCCATCTGGGAGCTGAGGTGGAATTGTGCTTTTTTGAGGCACAATCCCTTATTCAGCTTCCTCTGGATAGTGTGATTCAGATTTGCTCTGTCCCTAACATAGAGTGGTACCTTAAAGGCAAAAACTAGCCCTTTCCTTTTAAGAATGTAATTGAAATGTAAATGGCCCATTAGCATACCATAGATAGAATACCCTGCTGTGGAGTTGGTGGCATCTAGATGTTTTCCTTGGTACTCCTTACGATCCAGTTCTAAACACTCCTGTCTGGGATCTAATTCCACACCAATGACCAAAATGTCACAGAAATCCAGGTTGTGAACCATTTCCTCTAACACAACTGGCTTATGGACTGTAAACAAAAGGAATAGACCATACCAAAATAAGAAACAAAATCAGAGAAAAAAAGTCACAAAACAGATTTATATTCTAACATGGTTTGCGCAGTGCTGTCAGCTTCCAAAGGGAATGGCTGAATAGTTCTAAGCATGTATTAAACATTGACTATAGCATGCAAGTCAAAAGCAAGAAATCTCCAATACTCAGATGTGACTATGAGGGGGGCATATCAGTACTTAGATGAATCCAAAATATAGCAAACCATAATAAGTACTCAAGAATAAGTCAGAAATATAACATTGAAACATGATTTTGGAAGTAAATTCACAGCTTAACAATTTCGCTTTTCAATACTGTATTGACATCAGCCTGGTACTACTTCATTCAGTACATTACTACACATGCCAAGGAGCTGTGAACATAAGTCTTCCTTTCTATGATTGCACAATTCTCTCAATTATTCTATGGCCCATAAAGAATTTTGTATTAGAGGGGATGCTATACTAATCTATCCAAGAACTAGCAGTCATAAACTGGAATATCAAATGATCACGCTTTTTCCAGGCTCAAAATAATTGAGTTGTAAACTGACTGTCCTTCAGTGAGTAGTATAAAAATCTATCCTGTCTCAGAAGAGAAAGTCAGATGCATATTTAATATTTTAATTCTTTGGTCTACTTGGCACAAAGTGGCTGGAACGCTGGCTTAACTGGCTCGCTGCGCATACCCTTTGCATAATATAAATCTCTGGAATCACAGCAACTGTCACCTCTCCTTAGGGTCCCAACTTAGAGGGCCCTCCCAGGAAGAAGGGATTAAAGTCAGAACCACCCTATTCCCTGGCAATCTTCAGATGCTGGAATAGCCCATGAGGGCTGTGGATTGCTGGGCACAGCCTTAACTGTTGTGCCCAAAATACACCCAGCCTCCAGTCAGCTGCAGAACCGGGGGGTGGGGCAGAAAGACACAAAGATAGCAGAGTTACCTTTGCCCCATCTCCCTCAGCTGTGCCAAGTGCATCTCTGCTGCAGCTGGGGATCTAGCTTTACAGAGTCCGTTAGGCAACTTTTCTAAAATCAGTGAAAAACTTCATTAAGTTAGCAAGAATTCACAGGTTTCATAGTGGTAGCCGTGTTAATCTTTATCAGCAAAAACAACGATGAGTCCTTGTGGCACCTTAGAGACTAACAAATTTATTTGGGCATAAGCTTTTGTGAGCTAGAACCCAGAAAGCTTATGCCCAAATAAATTTGCTAGTCTCTAAGGTGCCACAAGGACTCCTCGTTGTTTTTTCAAGAATTCCGTTACCTTTGCTCTTTGATCCATGGATGAAAGTGTCCAAATGCAAGAATGATTCAAGCCACAAAACATGGTACTTATAATTATAATTCAATATTGTTTGCAAAACCAGAATCTTTTCCAATAAGAGTTGCAACAATTTAACAGATACTTTATCCAGCCATTTTTTTTTACTACTGTTAATAGATAATGGTAGGAGGTAACATTTTCAAAAATGCTTAAGTGATTTGGGGACCTAAATCAATTGGACCTAGATTCCTGAGTCACTTATGGACAGGGTGTATTAAAAATGATGAGTTTCAAAAAAATTAAATCTGATTTTAATTGAAATTAAAAGCAGGATAATTTTAAAAATATTTAACAATTAAATTTGAAGTTGACAACCTATGTTAATCCCTACATTTACTATAATATATTAAAATTTAAATTAAATACAAAAAATAATAAGCAGTAAATGTTTGCTCACAAGTTCCAAAGAAAGTCAAACCACTGAACTGGTCAAAGCCACTGACTGAACAACTGAAACCAGAGTTTGTTGAAATATTAAACAAGCTTTTGACAGCAGTAACCTCTTCTGCATGTGCAAAGAGAATATTTTCTTCATTTTAATTTATTCAACTAGTTCTATGCAATGACTAGTTCATTCAAAGTTAAGAAACCCATTGGAAGCTGAAAAAACAGGGAACCTTGCTTTCCTCTTCCAATCTATGAAGAAGAACTTGATGGGAGAGAATGAGATCTACTAGTTCTAAAATTTTGAAGGACATGGTAATCCATTTACCAACGACAGATAATACTTCATTTGTTTAATACATCAGTTTTAAATGCAAAATGTCTTTTGATAAACAATCTTTTTCCTTATCTAGCACATTCAAAATAGTTTTAAAAAATATTGTTTTTATACTAATTAATTGGATTTGAATTTCTATCCATATAGAGATGGACAGAAATTACAAGTTAAAATGAAGCATCATCTAATCTAGTAAAAATGTAAGATATATTACTCAAATAAATGTGTAACAATATAGAGTATCCTCCTGATTATTAATAAGCACAACATTTCAACAACAAACTATTTAGTTGCAAATCAAAAATTCTATTGGTTACCCATCAGTGTGGATCAATCTTCCCTTAGCAAAATAACTAAAAAGTACAAATGCAAAAACACAATTAAAATCAATCACTTAAAACAAGGTTTTCTGCTTGTTGATTTAAATTACAATTAAAACTGGTGATTTAGATTGCTTTGATTTAAATCAGGGGTCTCAAACTCAAATGACCACGAAAGCTACATGAGGACTAGTGCATTGGCCTAAGGGCCGCATCACTGACACCCCACTCTCACTGCCCCAGCCCCGCCCCCACTCCACTCCTTCCATGAGGCCCCTTCCCTGCCCCCATTCCAACCCCTTCCCCAAAGTCCCCACTGCAACTCCGCCCTCTCCCTGCCCCCAGGGGGTGGAGGAGGGGTGTGGGGTGTGGCAGGGGGCTCAGGGCAGGGGGTTGGAGTGCAGGACGGATTTGAGATGCAGCAGGGGGCTCAGAGCATGGGTTTGGGGTGCAGGAGGGTGCAAGAGGGTGCAGGGTGTGGCAGGGGTCTCAGGGCAGGTAGTTGGGGTGCAGGAGGGGTTTGGGGTGGCAGCAGTGTGCACTGGGGCCAGGGCAGGCTCCCTGCCTGCCTACCTGGCCCTTGTGCTGCTCTGCTCAAGGAAGCAGCCAGAACCATGTCCCTGTGGCCCGGGGTAGGGCTGAGGGCGAGGGCACAGGGCTCTGTGAGCTACCTTGCTGCTCCTCCAGGTACCTCCCCCAAAGCTCCCTGTTCCCAGCCAATGGGAGATGTGTGGGGGACGGTGCCTGGAAGCCATGGCAATGCACAGAGCCCTCTTCCTCCCCCCCCAGGCCACAGGGATGTTGTGCCAGCTGCTTCAGGGAGTGGTGCGGGGCTCGCGGGGCAATCCCGTGGGCTGGATTCGGCCTGCAGGCTGTAATTTGCCCACCCCTGACCTGGAGGTAGGCTGGGGGCAGGCTGCAGGAAACAAACACGCGGCCCACATGTTTGAGACCCCTGATTTAAATCAATCTGTCCTGTTTAGGACTAGATTTTCAATGGTATTTCGGTGCCTAAAGATGCAAATACATGCCTTGTGGGATTTTCAAAAGCATCTAGGCACTTAACTCCCAATGAGAGTTAGGCACCTAAGTACTTTTGAAAATCCCACTGATCACCTAAATACATTTAAAAATCAGACACTTATGCATTTTTACTCATAATGCACAGGGATATGAATGAAATATCAGAGTTCCTAACATGCAAAATGAACATCTCTTTTCTGAAGAGGTATCCTTTTATATATTACATTGCATGCAGTGAACACTATGATCTAGAATACTTTCTGGCCTTTGGAGGGCAGATATAGTTTAAGGCAACTGATAATTAGGAAAAGAAAAGAAGCTTTAGAGAACCAGTGCCCCTATATATCATTAGCAATTTCAGCTTTTCTGAGAGATGTACAAATAGTTGCTTATTATTCTGGTCTGAGAAATGTAGTTGAGGATGATTCCTAAGACAGCTGGTTAATGGCTTTTTAATTAAACCTCATAACAGCAGCCAAAAGGAAGACTTTTTTTAAAACAATTTTTGGTGATGCCTTATTGACATTTCCTAGTGTTTACCTACCACTGAAAAAGTCAGGATATTTCATGTTAACTTTGTTGAGCACTTCTAATAAGAAGTAGGCTCTTCAAAAGCACAATGTACAAAAAAATTAAATGGTTTAGAGAAACTGTACTTCATGTACATACACACAGTAGGCCTGTAAACTTGTGCCTGAGGATCTGCCTGTTTGTTTCAAAAATTTTTTGAAATACACATTAAAATAGTCTAAATACAAGATTGTGAGCTCTCTGAGGCAGAAATTGTCTGTGTTATTTCTGTGTACTGTATCTTGTACAATAAGGCTTTAACTCCTGCTTGGGGCAAATGTGGAAAACATACACACAAACCTCCATCATTTTCTTTAAAGTCCACAGAATGTTCCACTTTGGTGACTGTGCTGACAATTCTGATATCTGGTAACAGAGTCACTCCTCTTTCACTTTCAAATTGCGTAGCTGGTCTAGCAAAGTGGTCCATTCCACTTATTGTGATCTTGGGCTCATTGGCCTGAAACACCATTACATAGGCATCTATATCTGGGATGTTAATGCAGACATCTTCACCAAAACACCTGAAAAATATATTCTTTAATTGCATGGAATAGTTGTCAGGTGAAATTCCTCCCTTGCTAGCGGCATGCAGTGTAAAGCAAGCTAACGTGGCTACCTCACCCACCCTTTCTGTGCATGTTTCTGTTTTCGCTTTCTTTTGCCCAATGCCCAACTAATTAATTTTTGTGCTTATTTCTCCTTGTTATTTAAGCTGCCTTTGCCCCCAGATAAGTCCATTTCATTCTGTGACCCACCAGTACATATGCACATCTTTCTGTATTCTTACTGCCATGTGAAAAAGTTAGCAATGATACTAACAGTTCTGGGTTGCAAAGTTCACATGGGCCTATATACAAATATTCACAATTACTGGAATTACCTTTGAGTAGTTTAACACCTCAGTGGCAAGTGCAATCATTAGTAAGGTCAGTAGGCAATAACATTTAGACACTTAATTAGCATTTAACAAAAGAGTCAATGGTTAAAAAATAAAGTTAATTAGATAGCAACTAATCATTGTAAGCTTAACATTAGGGGCCTGTAATAACCATACAGCTAAGGGTAGCCTAGAATTCCTCCTTACCTGTAAGGGGTTAAGAAGCTCAAATAACCTGGTTGGCACCTGACCAAAAGGACCAATGGGGAAAGAAAATGCTTTCAAATCGGGGAGGGGGGCGCGGAATGCTTTGTTATGTGTGTTCTCTTGGGAAGCAGAGAAGCATCAGGTCAGAAAACTCCTTCACCTATAAAGGATCCTAAAAGTCTCCCATATTACAAAAATTGAGAGTAAAAGCCAGGCAAGGCATGTTAGATTATCTTTTGTTTTGCTTGTGAATTTTTCCTTTGCTGGAGGAAGGTTTATTCCTGTTTTTTTGTAACTTTGAAACTAAGCCTAGAGGAAGTTCTGCTGTGTTTTTGAATTTTTTGTTACTCTGTAAAATTATTTTCCATCCTGATTTTAAAGAGGTGATATTTAATTTTTTTTTTCAATAAAATCCTTCTTTTAAGAACCTGACTGATTTCTCTATTGTCCTAAGACCCAGGAGTTTGGATCTGTGATCACTTTGTAACTAATTGGTTAGGATATTATTCTCAAGCCTCCCCCAGGAAAGGGGAATAAGGGCTTGGGGAATAGTAACTCCAAGTGGTCCTTTTCCTGATCATCACTTGGTGGTGGCAATGTACCCTCCAAGGGTAAAAAATTTGTGCCTTGGGGAAGTTTTAACCTAAGATAGTAGAAATAAGCTTAGGGGGTCTTTCATGCAGGCCCCCACATCTGTATTAGACTTGGAGACTCAGGTTTGGGGCAAGACGAATTCTTATAGGTGGCACAGGGTCCTGCTACTCTCCTCTCCTCTGTCAGTCCCTTGTGCTTGTTTTCCTTCCCTTTTGGGGAGCAAGTGCAGCCTCCCTACTGGGAAGGTTTGGTATCTTGCTGCAAACAGCCTACTGGCAGCTTCCCTACTCCCTCACTACCACCCAGCAGAGGGTTTTAAAAGGTCCTAATTGGTTCCCTAGCAACCCCTTTTCCAGCTGAACCTTATTGCCCAGTGGTTATCTCTCCTCACTGGATAGGGAGGGGCCTTTTAATCCCCTGGGACTAATTACTACCCCCCTTTTGTAGCTGTTTGTCCTGGGTTTACCACACATAGTTATCTTGTTATGTGAATCAAGAACCTAACCATCCATTAAATGGAATGCATCATGGGCTCAGTGCTGTTCTTCCTGAACCCCAACAACTCCAACTGAAGTCTGTGGGTTCAAGGAATGGAGGACTGGTCCTTTACCATGGAGAAATGTTATTGTTGCTTATGCTATTCTGTGATAGTTGTATGATAATAGTAGGACACAGTAATTTCTACTTTGTCCAAGATGACACAATTTTGCAGTGATTGTGGCCCTATCACAATATAGGCAAAGGCTATTTCTAGCAGAGAGGCATTGCCCCTGTAGATGTACTATCTATTCATTATAAAAGGCCTGATTTAAAAGTTATGGATCTAAGTATGTCAGAAGAAACTTTAATCAATTGGACAAATGGGAATAAGTACTCTACTGACCTTCAACTGATATATAACATACACACAGACTCTTCAATATAGACCAAATGCTTCACAAATTGTACACAACTAAATTACATTTACAAGAAAGACACCATAAAAGCAAAACATAAGAAACCCACAAAGTAATTCAGTATAAAAGCAAATGCAACTCATGCCTTATGCTAGATAGCGTAAAGGCATAGTTTATCATATATATAAAATCAAATTCTATTTTTACATTTCCAAAGAAAAAATAATTAATGTATTTAAAAATATAACTGATCTAATCAGTTTAACTGAATGTAACTTACTGGACTTTAGACGAGACTTTAAGACGCCGTACGCCCATGGTAGGGAACTGTCTAGAGTTGATATATGAGATCTTTTGGAGAGCTTGATTTATATTCTCAATATCATCTCCTTCCATGACAAGGACTGACTGGGAAGGGTTGAAGTGATACTGGGGAAAATGCATATAATTAGTATTTAGGGTAACAGATGGATAACACACGTCTAAGGAATTATTTAGAGAGACTGGCTAAAATCTAATAATTTAAGAAACAAATGCTGTGAGTAGTCAATATTAGTTACATACATATATAGCTTTTAGAAACAAGTACCCACCAGATGCTCATCTATCACACATTTTAGTAATTGTTATTGCTATAGTTAACCGTACAGTAAGTGAGGAGCTAGTCAAACTACTGTGAATCTACACTATTTACTCAGCTGCTCATATTTTTGAAATGCAACTTTTCATAAATGCATTATCTTATTATTATTATTACAGGATATACTAGAAAAAAATATTGCTGGTAGAAAAATCATTGACTTTAATAAGAGTTATACAAGAAGAAAATTTGTCCTGCCTTGTTTTTACTTCCTCTGTGTATTTTTATGCCAGTCCATCTTTGAGATATTTTTCCACATGAATGAACAAAGCAATTAAACTTTCCTTACCACAACCCCAGCAATGACAGTTACAATCAAGGGTATTCTCCTCCCTCTATCTCATGATCACTGGAGGGATCACTATATAAACTGGGGCTTCCTCCTGCATAAAACCAGCTGCTCATCTGAATGGATAAGTCTTATTAGAGAATCATCTGTTGTCTTTGTAGCTGTGCTAACCTTTCCAAAGCTCATAAGACTGAAAACAAAAATGTAGCAGCCTGCTGACAGAGACAACCTATCTATGTGAATTGTAAATGCTGACTGGTTTTATCACCACCAAGACTGTGAGGCTTGTCTACAGAATGGGGTAGTGCACAGGGGTGTGATTTCTAAAGCACACTAATGCATTACACATGTAGCTCCCACTCATGTGCACTAAATCTTCCTGACTGTGCTTTAATGTCATGCTGTGTGAAACAGCACGATGGTAAAGCACACTAGTCAACCTGTTATATACAGCAGCAGAGTCTACATGGACCAATTAATGTGTAACACATCAGTACACTGTGGAAATCACACCCCTGGAGTGGGCACTACCCCACTGTGTAGACAAGCCCTAATTCTGAACTTCATTTAGGACAAATAAGTTTGTTTTCTACCTTTTTTGTTTGTTTGGTGTACGTGTGTGAGAGAGTGAGAGTTTGTTGTTGTTAATTTCCTTCTGAAAGATGTCTGTTAATCAGGTCAGTGAGCCATCTGTGCGGCACAGAAAACCAGATCAACTTTCTGAGTTTACATTCTCCCACTTAGGCTCCATAAAACATAAGGAAACTAATACCAAATGCACTTTCATTCCATGCAGTCATTTCCTGAGGCTGACTGTTGATTATGGAACATACTTTATAGTTCATCTCACACAAACATCTACATTTTAAAAGAAAAAGGTTTAAAAGATGAAGATTAAATAGAATGTGCACATGAGAGAGACAGGGCAAGCTTTGAGCTGAGTAGGACAGGGAGACTTAGGTTCAAGCCTTGTGAATACACATCATGAAAAATATAAGAGATTTTCTGCAGAAGAATGTACTAATACTACACGTGATCATGCATATCACTCTTTTTACCTGTAGACTATCAACAGCAAAGAATGACATTAGCAAGGGGTCACTCAAGCTAGCTAGTTAACTTAATGGCTCAGGTGCAAGAGCTCTGAAATGCTGCCAAAGGGAGTGGAAGAAAATTCTAGCCCTAGTCTACACTACAGAGTTAGGTCAACATAAGGCAGCGTATGTTGACCTAACTATGAAATTGTTTACACTACAAGGTTCCTCCCGCCACTTTAACTCTTGCCCACTATGCCAATCTAATAAATCCACATTAACCTAAGTGGCCACCATGAGGTGTCCCACAATGCCCTACCATGACTGCTCTAGTAGCCATTTGAACTCTGCTGCCCTATGGCCAGATACACAGGTGCACGACCCTCCCCTTTTAAGGCCCGGAGAATTTTTGAAATTGCTCTTTCTATTTACTTGGTGTGGAGAGCAAACATAGCATCTGCCCAGCTGATCATGCTGGCTCCATGCAGCAGTGCAGGTGCTGTATCTCCTGGGTGCAGGCATAGCTTTGATCCAGTCATAGGAACATTGACATCTATGGCCAGATCGCTCGGAGAATGGAGGAGAAGGGCTACAATAGGGATACGTAGCAGTGCCATGTAAACATCAAGGACTTGTACCGGGCATACCGGAAGGCAAAAGAGGCAAACAGTCGTCTGGTGTGGAGCCGCAGACATGCCAATTCTACAGGTAGCTGCATGCCATCCTCTGTGCCTACCCCACCTCCACCACCAAGTGCCCAGTGGATACTTTGCGGGGACCTGGAGTCACAAGCCACCAGAGTGAACCCTGAAGATGAGGTGCTGGACAAGGAAGAGGAGGAGGAGGATGGAGGATGGGCAATACGGGCATCTGGTAGACTGGCAAGCCAGGATCTCATTTTGACTCCTGAGCAGTTAAGCCACTCCCAGCAGTCCAGCACTGGAGAGCCTGATGCAAGGGAAGGAACTTCTGGTAAGTACTCAGTTTGCTTCAATATTGCAGGGCCACATCTGTGAAATAACCAATAGAGGTAGAGTCACTATTTGCTTCTCATTCCCCTGTACAGCTGGGTAGAGGGGGCCCTGCCAAACAGTTTGTTTAGGTGTACTGGATGTCCCATGAATCCTCTGTAGAGATCTTTAGGAAACTTTCCTGGAGGTAGTCTGCAATCCTCTGCCAAAGATTTCTTGGGAGGGCTGCCTTGTGTCTTCCCCTGCAGTAGGACAACTTGCAGCTTTCTGTACAGGCCCGTGCTCTTAAAGATGCATGCGTCATGCACCTTCCCTGACCAGTTCATATTATGTCAGTGAAACAAACCCAGTGATCCACCAGCGCTTGTAATACTGTAGAAAAGTAGCCCTTTCTTTTGATGTATTCTGTCGCAAGGTGGTCTGGTGTCAAAATAGGGATGTGTGTGCCATTGATTGCCCCACTGCAGTTCAGCAACTCCATTGCTGTAAAACCATCCACTATTTCCTGTACATTGCCCTGGGTCACAGTCCTTTGTAGCAGGACACAATTAATGGCCCTACCTACTTGCATCCACAAATGGTGGATTTCCCAACACCGAACTGATTCCCCACTGACCTGTAGCAGTCTGGCATTGCAAACTTCCACAAAACAATCGCCACTCACTTCTTCACTGAGAGTTCAGCTCCCATTTTGGTGTCGCTGCACCAGAGGGCTGGGGCAAGCTCCGCACACAGTTCCAGAAAGGTGGCCTTGCATATCCAAAAGTTCTGCAGCCACTGCTTTTCATCCCATACCTGCATAACGATGCAATCCCACCACTTGTATCTCAGGCCCAGAACAGACGGTCCACCATGTGCAGCTGCTCCGTGAATGGCAACAGCAATCTTGAATTGTTTATTTTCCTGGCGCATAGCAAGGCAGAAACCAAGGCATCATCATCAGACTCACAGCTCAGTAAATACTGCTGGATCAGGCATGTTGTGTTTGTGCCGCTCAGCACAATACTGAAGAGCAGTGCAGGATCCATGCTTTCTGACAGAGATGGTGGGCACTCAGGTTACCACAGCTGTTGAAAAGTGGCACAAAACGTACTAGAATGCCCATGGAATGGAGAAAACCTAATCAGGAGATGCTGAACCTGACCCCATGAGGCATTACAAACCCTTCCCAAAACACCCTGTGGTAGATTGTGGTGAGTTGCACAGTGGGATAGCTACCCAGGGTGCACTGCTTTCTGTGCACTGCTTTCTGAGTCAATGCAAGAGCTGCTACTGTGGATGCACTCCACCAATACAAGAAGGTAGTGTGGACATGCAACAGTGGTTTAATTATAGCGGCAGCTGTACACTGATATAACTTAAGTCGACTTAACTTTGTAGTGTAGACAAGCCCCTACTCTGGGCTGTTTACATCTCGCTCTTGGAGGGTGGGGAGAGGGGAGAGAAGTTAAAAATAGCATAGACAGTGTCTGCAAGATTTGTTGTGTATATATGAAAATTAGACCATGGAAGAAGCAAGAAGATAAAAATTGCAACATAAGAAATCGTGTGACAGTATTAAACTGTTCTTTTCTAGATAATATAAAGAGACCACAGGGACCAACTGACAATCCTACTAACTTTTAATATTCACTAGTCAATTTCCTTCCGGCGGTGGTACCATTCAAATATCCATATTGCCCATGGATATGTACAGTCACATACAAATATCTGATGTCATCAGGTGTGTTTATTTTGGGACAATGTACACTATCTTCCTCTATTAATTTTCAACCCAAGGTCAGGCACCAACTGTGCCTCTTTTATCTGTTCCTCTCCCTCTTGGCACAACCAGAAAATCCTGCCTGGTGTATCTCCGACTGCTTTTTTCCATTTTTGCCTCCTGCTGTCAACTCTGACTGTCAGACTGGCTGGGGAGGTAAAAATGAAAGAAGCACCTTTAAAGAAACACCACGCCACTGTAGTAATTCTGAAATTGAAAACATTTTGAAGTTGTGTGGGAAGGAGAAAAAAATTCCCTGGACTTCATTTTTCCTCCACCTACTGCTGGTTCATAGAGAGAACCATTCATCCGTGCTGGAGCAGCAGTGGGAGGCAAAACTGAAGAGAGGTTTTCCACCCACACCTGAAACCACAGGCTATTATAATAATGTCAATTTCAAAATGACAACAGGAGTGCAACGACTAAGTATGTTTTTAATCAGCATGAGCCAAGTATAAGCTGACTTATGACATACAAATTCCAACATACATTTATTGGTATATATTTGTGAGGAAACTGGATTTTCTAGTAAACAGTCTTATGTTACATTCATAATCTTAATTTGTAAAGGACATTGCTAAGAAGCATGTCATTATAATTTACTGAATTGCTGGGATGGAAGTCCTATGAAATCATTTACGTTCTCACTATAATAAATAAAACAAAATAGAGTACTTTTGGGGCTCTTTGTTCAGTATATAAAGGTACTACCACAAAAAAAGAAGGTTTAATGCAATATGTTTTACCCAGGAAAGAATGAGGTGGTGAAATAGAGCCATTCAATACTGACATGAGGGTTAAAGTAGAACAAGGTGAATAACTGGGGGTCTTTTAGGTCTTCGGAAGTTCCACAAAAAACATTGGTTTGACCCAAACTGAAACAGATTTTTTTTTTCAGTTTTTTTCAGCTAATCAAAAAAGTTGACAAATTTCATTTTGGGTTAAATTAAACAAAATATTTCATTTCTGGGTATTTTTAATAAAAGCAAAGGAAAATGAAGCACTAGATTTAAAAAAACTACTGGAGGAAGTGGTGGTGGTGAAAGTAGGGGTGTTCCACTTTATATAAAATGCTTGAATAGTTTTTGGTCCAAAGAAAGTGAGAATGAGGACACTTATCTGGAATGTGGGAGACCCAAACTCAAGTCCCTGATTCTATGCCTACTTAATTATGTATGCATGCAACAGGAAAGACAGAGAGTGCCACCCAAGAATAGCCAGTAGCCTAGTGGTTAAGGGCACTCACCTAGGAGATGGGAGGCCAGCGTTCAAGGTTATTGAGTATAGGGGCTATGACTACCTCCTCCTCTGGTACTTTTGTGATTGGCATCTAAATTCCCTTGTCAATCTAAAGTCCCCCTCCAAAAAAATGTGTTTTGTTGAAAACTATTCAGCGAATTTATATCAAATTTGTGAATAGCTTCAGCCAACCTGAAACTTCATTTTTCAGCGAATAAATTATTTGTCCAAAAACTTTAATCAAACTCAAGTTTAAAGACAGTGAAACAATCTTACCTTTACCACATAAAGCTAACACCTGCAGCTGTTACTGATGTTGAGTATTACCTATTCTCACAAGTAAAGGTTGAAGAATCTGGTCCTAAGCTTGCACATGAAATTTAAATTTTGCCCTCTTGTCTGCAGATACCATAAATCAAGAGTACAACATAACCTCTTGTCTAGATTCACATGTGTATCTTCTTGCAGCTCTGTGTATTACTTAGCATATGCCAGATTTGGCATATGTCAAAGCCCACCCAAGTAATTTCCCTGAAAAATACACATAAATAGTACCTTCATAACATTCTCTAGATTAAAATATAACACAGAATAACAATGACAATTTGTTGCCAGGTGGAGGCCACATAAATTTGCAGTTAAATTACCTCTCTAGTTAATTGTTTAATTCTCTGTTCTGTTCCAAAGGAAGGTTGTACTGTGATTATCTATACTGCTAAAATAACTCAATATTAGTGAACTGGCTGACTCCCCAAAATATGCCAAAGCAAGATTGTGTTGCTGATTAAAAAGAAAATGTATAATACTTGGGAAATGACAAATTTGTTAAAATATGCAGTTTAGAGAGGAGTATTTGTTATCTAACAAGTCTCTTAGTAACTAGAGCTGTTCTGGAATATTCTGACAAATTTGTGTAAGCATAAAAGGATGAAAATTACATTCAAGAGGCTACATATGCATATCCAAGAAAGTAGAGAAAACTATGAATGAAGTCCTGGCCCCACTGAAGTCCTAGCAATTTTGCCATTGACTTCTATGGGTCCAGGAGTTTACCCTATATTGTATTACTTTATAATGTGATTATGTCATTAAAGACCATAAGATAATGGATATGTACAAACACAGTTAAGGGTGCATATGCAAATTTAATCTTTGCATTTCATGACTTTTGCATACTTAATGGTCCCATCTTAATGTCCTATTAATGTAGTTTGCCTTGTGAAATATATGTTAAATCTAACACACAGCCCAGTTTGCTGAGTTGCCACCAGATTAAATGATATTTCACTTATGTTTCCTTTTCCTTTAAAGCTATTTCAGATCAAAATTCAATAAAATACAGCAGTCTGTAGAAGCGTGCCCATTTTTGTAAAGAGTACCAAAACAGGGCTTTGACAACATGACCTGGAAATTCTTAGGGACTGTGAAATACCTGCGGCACCTTACTTTCTAAGTGTGTATTGTTGAAATAATGGAAATATTTTTCTTTGCATTATCACAGCTCCTCTCCTGTTATGCTTTTTCTTTGCATGACTTTATGGGAAATTATATTGCTTCTAGGAGTACATTTGTACTTTGTGTACTTTACCTCTGGCTCTCCACTTCATAAATCAGGTCTAAATTTTATCAAAGATGATGTCAGTTCATCCCTCACCTTTATTCCTTGGCCAAGACTCTCAAGAGAATTAATATCCAGACCTTCCTTGCAGGCCTGCAAACAGGAAATCACTTTCTGACTTTCAATTTTGCCTGGACGGATAGTGAGGCTGGCAAGGCTGCCATGAAAATACTGAGCAAATCTGGGTTTAGCAACTTCCCCTCCTAGAAGAAACAGAATGCAAAATTATTCTGTTAATAATACCCAAATACAGATATTCTAATAACTCATCTTACAATATTGTAACATACAAATATAGGTTTGATATCCAATTTAGTCAAACACTGTTAAACTCCTGCAATCCCAGTCACTACGATCAAGTGAACGGAATCCCAACTAGGATATGCTTTATGCATTGTTGTGATGGCATCCAGGAACACCACTATATTTAAGGTTTTGTCAGCATTTCCATTATTGTAAACTGCTATTTTCAGGGATTTCGAACATGTACTTGTTGAAACATAGCACACAAAATCCCTGCCCAGGAATGTATTGTTGTTTCAGAATGTGGGAATAAAAAGCTATTTGAGCATTTTTTAATTTAAACAGGATGCAAACAACCTAAATTAAATATAACATTTTTATGAGATTTTGTACACCATTTTATGCTTGCACAGACTAAACACGGGTTTCAATGTATTTGTTTGTACATATATTTATTTGTCCTTTTTCTAAACACTTGTCCATCACAACAATCTCTGGCAGCATGTGCATTTCTTTAAAAAAAAAAAAAAACAAAGCAACTTTATACAATGTTAAGTAAAAGTAGACTCCATCCAGAAATTTAACTTAGCTATAGATTAACATAAGCATTCCCTGACTTCATCCCGTTAGGCAAATCCTAAAGAAAAGATAGGGCTATCACTGTATCCTGGAAGTCAACAAGACTTGGCCTCTTGGGAACTAACATGAGAAATGAATTCCAGAGTTGAGGTCCTTCCTCTGTGTACACCCCGCCTCTAGCCTCCAAACATTCGAACTATCACTGGATTTGATTGAGTTGGCTAACCAACTGCCATGAACGTGAGGAAATGAACAGAGCAAAAAGAGGCAGCTTCTCCAAATTCAAATCCTAAAGGGTTTCAAACATCATGAATTGCCACCAGAAGTGAATAGGAAGTCATAGATGCATTGGCATACTATAGCCAACTCATTAGGCAAACGGGCCACTTTACTCAAATGCAGCATGAGTGGTATTCAAGTATAGCATCATTTTTAGTGGTCAATAATAAATGTTAACATCCACCACTTGCAAGCAATCGGAGTTACTGCCCGCACTTTGTATAGATCTCCTTATTCTCTTCTGGGTACACTTCTAGACATTGATGACTAAACCCCTGTGAACTCCCCTCCCCACTTTCTCTCAACACTGTACTCACTACAGAAAAACCAGTTATTTCATTACATTATATATATATATATATGTGGCAATACACACTGGAGTAATGGGGTGGAGGGAAGGTTTTGTAGACGTAGGTTTGGGATTGCTTCATTCCCCAGTCATGGAAGCAGACATGTTACCATGTACTCTTAGATGCTTTCCTCAGCCAAAGAGCATCACCTTTTGTCTTCTCTGATGGCATCACATATAGCATCACTATTTATCTCAAAGAAAACTCCCCACAGTGAGAAAAAAAATCAGTCTTTTTTCTCCAAGCTGTCCATCATGTAGAAAAGTTTCTCTGGATGGATTTTTGCAGGGTACAAGAAAACCTTCATTTTTTCAACATCTCTAATTCAGGATTAGTTTCTACTGTACATTAAGCCTTTCAGTATTTACCGAGTTCATAACAACATTTGGAAAATGGTGGGTGTACCAAAACCACATTCAATTTCCCTCCTAAAAAAACCCAGTAATAGCAACATCATTTAAAGAACACCTACTATTACTTTAGCAGCTAAGTATTTATGTACAGTAAATATTTTTAAAATATAAATTACAGTACATAAGAACACATTGAATTGAATTAACATTCATTTTCCTTTTGTCAGGAATATTCTCAAACAGAATATAAAAGCAAACAAAATACCCTTCACACCCTTCCCGCAAAATCAGACAAGAGCTCAAAAAAAAAGGGGGGGGGGGCTCAGATTGTGCTTTGAAGTTGTGCATGTTCAGGCTCTAGCAGACTCCCTAAGAGACCAAGCTCCACAGATGAGGGCCTCTGGCTAAACCCCCGACACTGATCCTGTAGTTTTAAACTTCAGAAACCAATAGCAAGAGTTTGCCAACTGATCTGAATTGTAACGTGATGCAGGATGAGAAGTCCACAATTCAAGGATTTAAAGATTACAACCTACTCCTTAAATTGTATCAGGAAATGAACATGAAGTTAGGGTAATGGTTTCAGTGTAAGTGATCTCCACTCACAGGGCCTCAGTAGGTAGGCATTCATTCTATACTATATGGCGTTTCTGGGGAGATTTCAAGGAAAGCCATGACAACTAATTAGGGTGAACCACTATAGTCTTGTCTGAAGGTGACAACACTAAAGATGATCATTGTGTGGTCAGTGTTTTAGAGGGATGATTCAAGCATCTTGGCCAGGCTGTAGAGAATAGAGTGATGCACAGATATTTTTTGCTTCTTATTAGTCTGGGTTCAGGCCTTTCACATTGTAGTTGGTCACTTAACTAGTTTGCCTGTTTCCCAGGGATCCATCATACGGCTTCATCGTCCTGGCCCATATTGAAATGTGGACATTGAAGGGAAACAATAATGAACCTGCAGGGCCAAGTGGGGGGATACAGAAGAGGATGAAGAAGGCATGATAGAATCATATTTCTCATAATCTTTTCCTGTTAGATTAGTTGGAATGTCACTGGGGTCCTTCCTTGATATTCTCTTACTCCTAAGTATATATAAGGAAATACAGTAGTAACATCTACAATACGACTGAAGCTACATATTGTGGTTGATTATAACATATCATTTGAAGAAGTCTTTATTGTGTCATTTAAAATTACATAATTGACCATGGACCATACTGAATACACATAAAGAGAATATTATTGTGCCAAAAACCCACTTGTAAAGTCCATTTAAACTGGTTTACAAGAAAGAAGAATGACCATCGGGAGCTGTTACAGTCTCTGAGGTATAAAACTCTTGTTTTAAAAATTATCTGTCATGCTGGAAATCAATGAACTTCCGCAAACCTTATATGATTTGCCCATCACTATTAAAATAATTATTGTACTGCAACTCTACAGTCAGTAAGTGCACGAATCTGACAGCCAGCCAGTGATTAGCTTCTAGAGGTGCAGAAGGGGCAGTAGGGGTGAGAGAAGCATTTCCCCTTTTAACCTCTCCTTTTCTTCTATGCAGGAGCTGCTCGCAATGGCATGGGGCTATGATTATTAATGGAGCTAACCACCCCAAAAGGGGGACAGAGAAGGCCCAGCAAAAGAAGGGGTCATGTTTTCCCCACTATGAACTGGCCAGCTGTGAAAGGAAGCTTGTGTTTTCCCTGTGGGATGTAGCAATGCTCTGCCCTGAATGCTGGGGAGTTTCAGGATGGGTTGAGAGTCTGCACAACTCCCTCTCCCCTCCCACCCCCCACCTGATTTATAAAGGCATAAAACCAGGAAGCTGGTTTTCATGTAAGAAGCCATGACTGTTTCCTAGAAATGGCCTATTAGAATGCTTGGTAAATGCAGAAATGCCAGAGACACCAAAAATATCTGAAACAACATGCTCAGATACTACTCTGGTGTTTACACACAATGATGTTGGTGTCTATACAAGTATATAGTATTTGTATAGTTGGTGTCTATGCAAGTATATAGCTATTTCAGATAGATCATTTCTGAACTTTACAGAGGTATGCTGTTTTCTTCATAGGGTGGGGTAACTTCCACTAGAAAAAACAGGAATGATTGTACACGCATGCTTAGAAAGAAGAATGCATCTCATAGTTTGCTGAAATAGGCCAATGAATAAGGCTTCCATATATTATTAAGCACTATTTAGCAGAGATGAAGAGAAAATGATGTACATGTCATTCTTGTCCTTTTATGGTAAATACCAGTAATTTTAACTGACTACCATCATGGGTCTCATAGCACATGGACATTTTGTAATGTTTTTAGCTCAGTGTTTCAACTCGGATATCTTCTCAGACCAATGAGCCTATATCAATTTATTGTGCGCTTCAACAGCCAGTAATTGCCACCGCCATGCAAAATGAACAAAATATATAGTAAAACAAGAACTGAAAACCAAAGCTTTCCCCAATTCTGAAGGCAAAATTGACGGGATAGATGACTGCTGATCTGTTATAACTCTGTAATTTTCTGTTTTCCAAAGGTACAAAATAAGAGATCCCCACTCTGTGAAGAATAAAGAGTGTCCCGCATTTCTATAAAATATTGCTAACTGATAACACATAAAAAACTTGTTGCAAATGGAATTTCCAATAGCAGTATAGAATCAGTATGTGATTATGGTCAGTAATGTTAATAAGAACAAACGTTTTTATTTGGGAGCAGGATATTCTTCTTCTAAAGACACCTCTAACTCCTCTGGGGCTCATTCTGATCTAGTTTTATCCTTGTCTAACTCCATTTAACTTTGGTGCTTTTGCTCTTGATTATACCGGTACAACTTAGATCAGAATCAGACCTATTTACTTCAACAGAGTTGTATCCAGTTACCTGATGACTGTATTTGATCCATAATACCTAAAATAAACACATGTTAAGAAACATCCCCTCAAAATAAAATGTAAGGGATAGGAGGGTGAGTTGCTTCCAAGAAAGTTCTATATCTGTGACAATTTTAACCAAAATTTGAATTTCTGTTACAGTGCTGAGTCCAAGCAATAATCTTTTGCATTTGTATGTAGGGTACTCAGATGCATTTAGCTGGAAATCTCCTGAATGATTATATATATATAGGCTAGCAGTAACAGAAAGAAAAGCTTTGGTGATAGAGGTCTGGTGATGAACCAGGTCACCTTCAATATAAGGAATTTTTAAACTCATATGCCATTGTGTGGCAGAAACTAAAACATTCTTCTTCTCTGGCATAGCATTTGCAAATTCCTGTCTTTCAGAGCTGTCCTTCAAAGCAAGCCATCTAATTGATCTAGAAATCAGTGGTTCTCAAACTTTTTTTTTGCGGGCCACTTGAACATTGCTGAGGGTCTTGGTGGACCACTGAATGGTCTTTCCAAATATTGTTTGTACTGTTAGCTAACTATTGTAAAGTGCTTTGGATAAAAGTGCTATATTTTAAAAAACCCTTAATAATTAACTTTTTTGTTCTACAAATAAAAGAACAACTCATATTTTAATATCAGTAGTCTTACCTTTCTAATGCAATGGATGTGCCCTCTCTCCCCCACTGCGGCAGCCCCCGAGCTGATACTTGGAAGGAGGGGGTTCTCTCCCTCTCTCCCCTGCTGCAGCAGCCCCCAAGCTGGGGCTGGGGATTCTCCCCTGCCCTGGCAGCTCCTTAGCTGGGGAAAGTTGCCTCTTTCTCAGGCCACCGCAGCCCTGCATGGCCCAAATTCCCCCCAACCCCTCTTTTCACCCCACTTCCCCCTCCCACCTATCCCTTATTCCCCCCAAGGCTACCACCTCACCTTACATTTGTGTCTTCTCCAGGGTCCAGGCACCTAATTAGTGCAGCTCGACTGATTAGGTGGGTGGCCCTTCATTCTCTTGTGTGCGGTCACCCAGGCATGCACCTTAGCGGGAATTATCAGCGGGAACTATTCATCACTATGAATGGAGCTCGCAGACCACTGGTGGTCCATGGACCACAGTTTGAGAACCTCTGATCTAGATTACCTCAACCAATTTCAGTGTCAGCTGTTCCTCATAGTCAGCCACTTCGCAGTTAAACTCAATCAGATATTGAAATGCTCTTCTGAGAGTCTGTAGTAGTATCAAGGACTGAGAGAATAAGGACACTATCTTCTCTGATAGAGTTTCATTCAGTGTCCCAGCTGGAAACTCTATAGAGGGAGATGATGAATCAGATTCATGCCTCAATGCACTAATTCACCTAGGGAAATAGTTATGGTTGGGTGCTGTATGCTGGATTGCATGATAGCGAATGATGAGGGGAACTCTTGCAATTAGCTTCCATGCTGTCAGCCATGGAGTGCTGTTGATATATCTGCAATCCATGGAGGAGTGGAATAACCTGAGAGTGGCTCTGCTTATTCCCCAGAGAATGGTGATGGGCAACTCTCCAATTGCTTTTAGTTTCAGAGTGTCACTCCTCTTCTTTAATGTGTATGTTCAGTTCAGTGAGGCAGCAGGGGTCACAGTATCTTTAATATGCTGATGATATAACTGTGCATCGCTTTTTTATCAGACCCAATTACTTGCTTTCCCAACGTCTGGCAGAAACAGATAGATGGATGAAAGCTATCTGGCATGCACTCAACTCATATAAAACGGAGGTGAGGACAACTGGCTATCGGAGGCATCTGAAGAAACTGCCAAAGTCTATTATTGCTCCCTGTATTGAGCATGTCAGAGTGGGTTGCAATCTCAAGTATGCCAGACACCTCCCAACTCCTGGATTCCCAGATAGCCAGAAGCACTTTTTTCTATATTGGGATGTGCAAAAAAAAAATAATCTTACTTTCTTTGCTCTGGTTCAGATCTTGCCACAATCATCCATGCCTTTACTGCCTCAAGCTAGACCAGTGCACTGCAAAAATCTATGCCATCAAAACAGTTGGTGCATTACTGGTGTGTCTCGAATGAGGCCAAAATCACTGACACAAATGATGCCTGATGTTTCAAGAGCACAACACAATGTGGTGGAGGACCTTCGTATAACAAGCATTTTGGTAATGTGGACCCACCAGTAGATTCTACTGAAAATAGAATAAGAGGGTCTGGAGAGAACTGAAGGTCCTTGAAGTCTCAAGTGCAGACATCAAGACGTATGAGCAGTTAAAATGTGGCTCATCATCATCCATACAGGTAGGTCTCTACACATATTTCAAGGAAGGTTCAATTGCTTTACCTTGTGAATTAGAATCAAGTGACACACTGTGAAGGTAAGAGCACTGATGTGTCTGGGCAGTTGCTTCAAGACTGTCAAAGTACCACTTTTCTCTAAAATGCCAAATTTGCACTAAAGTGCCAACTTCCAATGCCTAGCCTCAGCCCTCAACCAAAATATTTGATTCAGCTAATCTCAAGGAGCTTCTCTTTGGGGCTGCCAGTTGTGCTGAAAGTATCAGGGAAGACCAGACAAAATGATAGGTTATTGCCTGAGTTGATGGCTCAAGACAACATCCAGCTGAGTTGTGATTCTTTTGAGGTATTATAATGACTGGTCATGTTGTCAGTGTCGGGCATCTTCCAGGTTCATGGGGGCGGTGGGGGGAACAGAGGGAGGAGAGCCACAACCAGACAGGAAATGTAAATAGAAAAGGAACTTGAATTGAAACTTATTTATGGGTCAACAGACAAGACAAAACAACTTGCCTCATGAAAAGAAAATGGTGAGTCAAAGAATTGATGCACCAGCGGAGCCCAGGCAAACTTTGTAATACTTTTAAAGGGACTTTTAAACAAAAAGGAAGTCAAGAAAAAACAAATAAGACAACTTCAGCAGCTAGCTGATGGTCTGGGATGCTGAAACACCTGATGGGGAAAACCAAACAACAGTATTAGCTGAGAGGAGTATCCAATTCTGTTCGTGAAGAGAAAAGAAATAAGGAGCAGCTATTTGTGGTCCTGACAGGGATGATTCTAGCAAATATGGGGCCTGCTGCAAAGCTTTCTGATTGTGGATTGGAGTTTGATGTTTAATTCCATAGTGAGAGAACTAGCTGTTGACTATTGTGTCAACAATGGGTGTATTTGTGAAGGGATTTAGGGGACTAATAGATAGAGGCTTCTACTAAACAAGAAGAGGAGGAACCTACAGTATATCCCAAGAAGGGTCCCAATGAGGGAATCTGATTCCCCAGCAGTTTAATTTATCACCCCAGATTCTCAGTCAGCACAAAGCAGATTGTGTGCCATAGCACTCAACACAAGAGCTAATTTAATGAACATTATGCTACCATTTCAACCTGTCTTTGGTGTGGTGTCGGAGCCTTCATGGCTTGAAGTCTGAAAGCAATATCTGAACTAGCCCTATGTCCACAGAACACTTAAGGGCTACCTGCCATGACCTATACAAATTCCATCCTGTCTATATGCCATACATGAGATCCACAGAATGAAGAATGAGTGCAACCCTTGCCCTTTCAGGAAGACAATGTTCTTCCAAATACGACACTGAGCAACTTGCTATGGAGTTGTAACCTCACACTGTAACTTAACTTTTTTAACTACTGGGGAGGCTGGGGGGACGAACAAAAAACCCCTTCACAATTTCTAATTTTTGTATTCTGTTTCTCAAAGTAAATCACAATTCATGCTAAATTAATTAATGCTGTACACAGAACCATTGTACTATAAGCCTACTGCTGGAATAACATCCCAGAGTCTGATGCACATCCCCAGTAGAGAAAATACAATTAAATAAGAGGCAAGTATTCACGCCGAATTAACCATTGAACATGAATTCAGCTCTGACAGAAAATACCCACCCTCTATTCTATTTTTGCTGTGTATATAATGCTAACAAAGATTTGTGAAGAGAGGCTTCATTTTTCTGCATCTTGTCTAGTCCTAATGTGATGAAAGTTGAGCAACACAAAAGGAGAGTGTAGAGACTCCCCTGCTATTGTAGCAAATGCACCTGTGTACATATATGCAGGGTCATACTCTCTGCTGCATCTGAAATCTGCTTGACACAAAAGGAAAAAAGAAGGGTTTATGACTCTCTGATTCTTTTCCAGCTCCACCTCAGCCCCAGTTTGGAGCAACCTAATATCTGTTCTAACATACATCAGCTGGCAATGACCCTCAAGTCATTGTCCATCAAGATGGAAATAGAAGGAATGCACCATTCTCCAACACATGCTTGTGCCGGGGCTACAGGGAGGGGGCTAGAAGCTGGCTCTACACCCATTGGGCTCTCCCTAAATGCTTAGGAAATCCTGAGAGATGCAGGCAGTTTCTTCTCCCTTCTCTCAGTATTATTAGTCTGCCTTCTATTGCACTGCTCCTAACATACTTTCACTGACTTGTGTAATTAGAAATCAGTTCTCATACTGCATATACATTTTGGTGATTGTTTTGCCAATTGGATTTCTTGGAAGGCGAGATTATTCCACAAAAGGATTCTATAACAACAATTCAGGTATTCATCTGAATTATGGGAAAAGGAAGAAATAGAACACAAAACAAAAGAACCAAAATTACTTCAGTCCTGGCTTTCTATAGTATTTATGCTTACATAGTTTGCTTGGTGACAGGCTTGTCCTAAAGAATTTGCCGCCCTTAAAATGTACAATGCAGTCAACCTGAGTTAATTACCTCATCTCTCACCATGGATTCCAAGACACCACAACAAGAATAGGTTGTAATATTAAAAATAATGACTTTCAGCTATGTCAAACTACAATATAACCTTGTGACAGTCATTAACTTGTGTCACCACTTTACTGACAAGAGGTGGGGAATGATACATAAAGAAACAATCAATTCCTGAGAAGAGTATGAAAATTGGGACCTTATCTTTTCAAAGAAACCTGGCTGAAGTTCACAGTCTGTGGTACAATGGCTGATTAGATTACCAAATTTTATAATTTGCTCACTTTTCTCACTGGCTTTGCCACAGAATGATTGCTAGCAAAGAGGGGATCAAAGTGAGAACCTATAAACCTTTGTTTAATGGAAGTAATTTCTCACCCTGTAAAAAGGTTCATTTACAGCATCCTTAGATAAACTGAATCACAATATAATGGGTTCATTCAGAAGAAACTTCTTACCAAGGCAGAATGCTAAAAATTGTAACTACAGGACAATCTAACCTCATTTGTTTGGATTGCTTAGGAGCAAGAAACAGCAATTGTAGAACCTGAAAGGGGGAAGAAGAATTATCTTGTTGTTAAAGACCAGGACTGCGGGGGAGTCAGGCAATCTGGTTCTATTCCCTGTTGTGACGAAGATTTGCTTTGTGACCTTGGGCAAATCACCTTTTCTCTCTGTGCCTCAACTCTCCCCTCTATAAAGTGGGGCAAATTATAATCCTCTGCCATGGAAGGATGTCATGAGGCTTAATTCACTGGTGTTTGTAAAGTGCTTGGAGAGCCTTGGGTGGATGAGTGTCAAGGTTCCATCCACACTCTGAACTCTAGGGTACAGATGTGGGGACCTGCATGAAAACCCCCCTAAGCTTATTTTTACCAGCTTAGGTTAAAACTTCCCCAAGGTACAAACTATTTTACCTTTTGCCCTTGGACTTTATTGTAGCCACCACCAAGCGTCTAACAAATATATAATAGGGAAAGAGCCCGCTTGGAAATGTCTTTCCCCCCAAAATCCTCCCAAACCCTACACCCCCTTTCCTGGGGAAGGCTTGATAAAAATCCTCACCAATTTGCATAGGTGAACACAGACCCAAACCCTTGGATCTTAAGAACAATGAAAAAGCAATCAGGTTCTTAAAAGAAGAATTTTAATTGAAGAAAAAGTAAAAGAATCACCTCTGTAAAATCAGGATGGTAAATACCTTACAGGGTAATCAGTTTCAAAACATAGAAAATCTCTCTAGGCAAAACCTTAAGTACAAAAAGACACAAAAATAGGAATATACATTCCATTCAGCACAGCTTATTTTATCAGCCATTTAAACAAAACAGAATCTAATGCATATCTAGCTAGATTACTTACTAAGTTCTAAGAGTCCATTCCTGCTCTGGTCCCGGCAAAAACAACACACAGACCGAGAGAACCTTTGTTTCTCCCCCCCTCGAGCTTTGAAAGTATCTTGTCTCCTCATTGGTCATTTTGGTCAGGTGCCAGCGAGGTTATCCTAGCTTCTTAACCCTTTACAGGTGAAAGGGTTTTTCCTCTGGCCAGGAGGGGTTTTAAAGGTGTTTACCCTTCCCTTTATATTTATGACAAGGCTATGTAAGTACAAATCATTTATTATTATTATAGGAGAGGAGACTGGCACTGACACTGCAAGTTCATGAGCAGTAAGTGATTGGTGGGATGGCTCATCAGCTATAAAACCCACCTTCTTTGCTTATAAAGTAACACATCAACAGAAATAAGACTAAATTTACAATTTAGAAAACCCCAGACACTTCAGGTCCTCAAGAACCTGCACCACACAAGAAATTATACCCCCAGTCCTAGGAAATCAAGCCATATTAATATCATGAACTGTTTTTTTAAAATGAGTCTTCCTCCAGTCACTGCACCCTCCATTGCTTCTAGGATTTATTTTGAGTTTGAGAGGGCATCAGTTTTTACTTGCATGCAGTTAAGTTTGGCTTGCATATTTTATCCTAATATTATAATTACTCAAACAATTCTTCAGATGCATAGTATTTTAGATGTTTTAAAATGTCTTTTTTGTATGTCTGTTCGTTGAAAGATATTTTTAATCCGGTCTGATTTACATATGGCTAAATTCCAAAACTATCACTGTGCCCATAAACTTCCATGGTGTAATTCCCTGAGGGCTCTAGCATTGCTTTATGGTGCCAGCCTGCAATGTGGAGCTGAAGGGGTGCTCTCCGTTATGCAAGGAAAACATGCCTACTGCTACACCCCTACAGAGTGGCTGGTGGTGTGTTGGGAGCCAAGGCATAGCCACATCTCCTTCCTGGTTGAAGAAGCTGTCCCCACTGAGGTCTCCCTTGTGCCCCTAAAAGCCTGTGAGATGTCAATCTTGCCCTCAGTGAGAAAAGTGAAATGGTTTTCCTTTAACATTAAAAGCCTAACAGCACTTTAGACTTAAAATGATAACACCACCACTTACATCAAAGTCACAGCTTTGACAAAAATTCATCAGACCATGGCTTCATCCAGGAACAGTCTTTTGAAGAGTTGCAATTGAGTTAAACCCCCTTCCCTAAATGTTGACAGGGAAAGCTACTACAAGTACACAAATGTATCATTTAAGGAACAGGTATATTATTACTGAAACATATTCATCTTCATATTCACAATTTATCATTAGGGTCCAATTTAGTCACCCTTATATTGAGTAGTACTTCTTGCATAGTCTCACTGAAATCAATGATCCTACCTAAGAAGGAAGGTACTATTCATCACTAGGGCCCTACCAATTTCACAACCCATTCTGGTCCATTTCACAGACATAGGATTTTAAAAATCATCAATTTCATGATTTCAGCTATTTAAATCTGAAATTTCATGGTGTTGTAATTGTAAGGGTCCTGACCCCAAAAGGATTTTTTGGGAGGGCGGGGCGTGTTTCGGTACTGCTGCTGGCAGCGGCACTGCCTTCAAAGCTGAGCAGCTGGACAAGGCAGCTGCTGACTGGGAGCCCAGCTCTGAAGGCAGAGCCACCACCAGTAGCAGTGAAGAAATAAGGATGGCATGGTATGGTTTTGCCACCCTTACTTCTGCACTGCTGCTGCTGCCCAGCTCTGAAATCAGTGCAGAACTAAGGGAAGCAATACAGTGACACCCCCTAAAATAACCTTTTGATTCCCCTGCAACTTTCTTTTGGAAAACTTCCTCATGAAAACTGTATAGTAGAGGGTAAAAGCACACATAAAAAAACAGATTTCATGATGTGAGACCAGATTTCATGGTCCGTGATGCATTTTTCATGGCCATGAATTTAGTAGGGCCCTACTCATCATCAATAAGAGAGTCAGAAGTGGCCTCTTTTCAACTGCAAAACAATAAAAATAGCTGCTAAGAAGTTACTTATTTGCAGATAATTCTGACTATATTTTGGACAGGCGGAAATAAAAGTATAAAGGAAATCTTTATATGTTCTACTCTATATATGTTCTTATAACGTCCTCATTGCCATAATATCTGACCACCATCAATACAACATAAAGCAACATGAGGGACAGAAAGGACTTGTTAGTTTTTGCTTTGTAATTCTCTTTAAGATATGGGAAAGATGTATTTGCAACTATACTAATGGTCTACAGCAGTGGTTCTCAAACTTTTTTTTTCCATGGACCACTTAAAAATTATTCAGGGTCTCAGCAGATCACTTAATGATCTTTCCAAATGTTGTTTGTACCATTAGCTAACAATTGTAAAGCGCTTTGGATAAAAGCGCTATATAAAAAAACCCTTAATAATAATTAACTTATTTTTTTATCTACAAATAAAAGTACAACTCATATTTTAATATCAGAAGTCTTACCTTTCTAATGCAATGGATGTGCCTTCTCTCTCCCAACACGGCAGCCCCCGAGCTGGGACTGGGAAAGACAGGGGTCTCTCCCAGGCAACCACAACCCTGGAGCTGGGGAAAGTCACCTCTTTCTCTGGCCACCACAGCCCTGCATGTCCCAAATTCCCCCCAACCCCTTTTCTCATCCCCTCCCACCTATCCCCTATTCCTTCTAAGACCACCACCTCACCCTACGTCTTCTCCAGGGTCTGTGCGTCTTCTCCAGGGTCCAGGCACCTAATTAGTGCAGACACCTGAACGGCTCCACTAATTAGGTGGGTGGCCCTTCATTCTCTTATGTGTGGCCACCCAGACACACACCTTAGAGGGAACTATCCATGGACCACAATTTGAGAATCACTGGTCTACAGCATCATCATTTGGAAAATGTAGTGAACTCATCATTTTGCATGAATTCTCACTGCAAATGCTCAGAAGGATTCAGCAACAATTCTCAGTAGAAACTGGATCAAATCTTGTTAGAAATCCAATCACACTTGTCAGGACTTCATACAGAGCACTTCAGGATTTCACCTTTTTTAGGTTTCAGAGTAGCAGCCGTGTTAGTCTGTATTCGTAAAAAGAAAAGGAGCTGTAGCTCACGAAAGCTTATGCTCAAATAAATGTGTTAGTCTCTAAGGTGCCACAAGTACTTGTGTACCTTCATGAACTCCAGCTCACTTCATCGGATGCATTTGGGGTAAAGAAGCCTTATTGTAAATGACAGTAACGAAATCCTCAGCTAGGAAGATCTATGTCAAGGGATCTCAAACTGGGGATCGGGATCCCTGAGGGGGTCATGAGGTTATTACACGGGGGGATCACAAGCTGTCAGCCTCTACCCCAACCTCCACTTTGCATCCAGCATTTATAATGGTGTTAAATATATAAAAAAGTGTTTTTAATTCATAAGGGGGTTGCATTCAGAGGCTTGCTATGTGAAAGGGGTCACCAGTACAAAAATTTGAGAACTACTGGTCTATGTGCTTTCTGTCTTTTTTTCCTGTGCCAGAGAGCCACAATGGGGTTAGATTACAGCTCAGGATCTATTTTACTTATCCATTAAAAAAAAAAGCAGGACAATGATTAGCAAAACTGTATGACTTTCATGTGTGAAAATCTGCACAATTTAAAGTGACATTCTACTTTACAGAACACCAAACACCAAAATAAAAGTAATGTAATTTAAATGAAAATCCAGGATTATAACTGGAATGCAGGATATTGGTTACCAAGTATTTGTAATTTAACTTTCATGTATTTAGGAAATGCTGAACAGTTATTTCGATTTTTTTTCTGTATATCAGTTTAAATAAATTACCAAAATAAGTGAAACTGGTGTGATTATATTGCAGTATTTTGACATATTAAATATGTAGGATTTTGCAGAATTTTGCATTTTTGGTGCAGAATTTTGGGGATTTGGACACAGAATTCCCCTCAGGACCAATGGATATAGGAGTGTGAAGATCCCTGCATGCAGTAACTTTTCTGTGGACAAACATAGGATTTCATTTTCCAGAACTATTAACATTTAATTTTCTTGATGATCACAAAGGATGGAATTTTAGGGAAAGAGACAAAGTAGTAGTAGAAACTGATGAAGAGATAACTGAAAAAGGATAAAAGCAATTAAGGAGATACAAAAACATATTAAATAGTCCTGCTAAGAAGGATCCTAGCTAGGAATATGTGGTGAAAAATCTCATGAATGCAAACATCCAAAAAAAGTTTCTTCATCAAGGATACTGGAAGTATTTGGAAATGCAGCATCATTCTTTAATACTGATACCTATTTAAAAACCCTAAATTCACTGGATCTTTGTGGATTCCATACACCCAAGGAAAGAATGGAAGGAAGTTGAGTTGAGTTAGTTCACAATAGAATTGTATGTGAATCAAACTGTTGACTCTTCCATTTTGCTTCATAGATATTGTACAAAGACTACAGAAGAAACAGAAATCAGACCTATCCAAAAACCCCTCACTTAAGCTAAGCCATTACCCCTCCAATCAACCAGTTGAATTGAGGATCTAATTTCTGAAAACCTTGATAGATTTTTCACCACATATTCCTAGCTAGAAAAAACAAATAAGATAGAATAAAAGTGTAACAATTTAGTTATGTTAATGAATGCTAATGAAATAAAAAAATACATAAATTGCATGGGTGTGAGTGGGAAGAAAGAATCGCATTCTCAAATACCAGGCAGATACACATAAGACTCAATCCTGTACTCCTGACCCCGGTTCTAAAGGAGCTCTGCAAAGGATCAGGTGCACAGGAGTGGGCCCTGTAATAATGAGTTGATTATCATATTGCAGTACAATAAAAACTGATCAATATGCAGTACACAAAATCTTGACTATCACTATGATCTTGTTGTGTATGGTACTATACACATAAATATAAAGATAGGATCCCTGCCTCAAGGAGTTTACAATCTAAAGAATGGTTTCAGAGTAGCCGCCGTGTCAGTCTGTATTCGCAAAAAGAAAAGGAGTACTTGAGGCACCTTAGAGACTAACAAATTTATTTGAGCATAAGCTTTCGTGAGCTACAGCTCACTTCATCGGATGCATTCAGTGGAAAATACAGTGGGGAGATTTATATACATAGAGAACATGAAACAATGGGTGTTACCATACACACTGTAAGGAGAGTGACCATTTAAGGTGAGCTATTACCAGCAGGAGAGCAGGGGGGGGGAAACTTTTGTAGTGATAATCAAGGTGGGCCATTTCCAGCAGTTGACAAGAACATGTGAGGAACAGTGGGGAGTTAAGGGGGGGAATAAACATAGGGAAATAGTTTTACTTTGTGTAATGACCCATCCACGCCCAGTCTCTATTCAAGCCTAAATTAATTGTATCCAGTTTGCAAATTAATTCCAATTCAGCAGTCTCTCGTTGGAGTCTGTTTTTGAAGTTTTTTTGTTGAAGAATTGCAAATATAAAGGCTGGAATTGATAACCCTTACACATATTGAATAGCTCCAATGCCTCTGAGCAGTCGCAAACTTTACTCTAAACATACAGTAAACAACAACAGACCAAGCTTGTAAGATAGATTTAGGAGGAGGTGGGAGTTTTGCCCCATAACTTGACATTACTGCAGTCAACCATTTTGTGTGTTTAACCACTACTAGCTAAAAACCAAATACCAGATAGCTAGAAATAATTTCAGGGCTCTTAAAGGCAAGGCCAAACAACTATATAAATGCAGTTTTTCTGATTGAAATAAATAAATAAATAAAAACCAAAAAAAAAAATTAATATGCCATAAAATAAAAGAAAATGTTTAAACAGCCAATCTTGGTTTTAAGAACCTTTGTCATATATATTTTATTATGGTTATAACTATAAATACTAAAAATGTTTTAATAATAAAAAATAACATGCAATTTCCTACATTAAAAAAATTGGTAACTCACTAGGGGTGGCTATAATAACCCACTGAAATTATTATAAATGATGTGCTTTATTTAAACTAGCTATATAAAAAAATCAGCAAAAAAAATACACTTTGGAGCAGTCCAAAAAAGCTTTTCTTAGGGCAGGGAGCTAATACCTAAAGTCTCCTAAAGTCAGCTGGACAGAAGGTGGGCCCTTGGAAGACTGGCTGGTAATTACTCAAGACCATCTCAAACGTTGGGTAACTATAATGTTTGTGATGCTCTAAACTATTGCTATTGCATATATGCAGGTGTGCTTAAAGCCTAATAAAATAGTATTATTATTAAACAAAGAAGTTGTGTCCCCATTGATTTATTCCTAATGCCACCTTAAAAAAACAAACCAGTTACGTTACCATTGCTTTGGGTTCAAAAAACCCTGGGTAACATGAGAGAAAAAACATTTAACAACAGAAAGGGAATATATCCCCTGGGAAAGCATTTTTCCCTATTTTGAGCACATTGTACACATTGTTCTATTTCATATTAGCAAGTTGTTTTTGTTTTTTTGTTAAAGTTAGGTTCCTGTGCATGAGTAGATGGCAACAGAGGGAAGATTAACAATGGAAATCTAAATGAAAGAAGTGAACTTTAGAGGAAATCAGATGGAGGAAGTTCCCAGTGCATGAAAAAAATGTGAAATAAGAGACAGAAGTACAAGTGGCATAAGGACAGGAAGGAGGACTGGGAAGAATTCACGGCATAAGAAGGGGAGCAAGAGCAAGTAAGGCTAATATATAAGCAGGGCAAGCTGTGCAGGGTTTTGAGGACATGAACAATATTTGGATGGGCTTGAAGCTGGAGACCAAAAAGAAGGAAATTAGAGAAATCAAGACAAAAGCTAATGAAGATTAGCCTCATCTCAGTGCATGCACAATGCAAGCCAAGTACATTATTGCATAATGGAAATATAGGGCCTGCTTCTGCTCTCAATTCCACTACTTTTACCGCTGTGGAACTTCATCAATTTCAGTGGGGCTTCTTCTGTTTTATACCAGTGTAAGTGAAAGCAGAATCAGCCCCCGTCAGTCCCATAATTCCTTAAAAAAATATTCTTAGTGCACTTCACATGAGAGAGGCAGACAGGAGAAAAAACCTCTTTAAATGGGATTTAAATAGTTTCTCTCAGTTTATGCATTCTTGATCGTGTTACCTTGCCAGCAAGCACCAACAGTTAGTTGCATGGCTATGTGTGATGGATGAATAGGCCAATCATTTGTCACAAGGTAAGGCTCATACGTCGTGCCGTCCATATATAAGGTAACCACAGGAAACTCAACATTGACGACGTAGTAGTGCCATTCTTTATCACAAATCTGAATAATAAAAGAAATGAAAGAAGATCTTTAGACCCCTTTGTCCTGCTCTTATTTTCATGCAGAATAAATTCTTTTGATCATGTTATTTCCAAGACCTGGAATTCTACTGGTAGAAGCAGATAACAATTACTGCACTTTAGGCTGAAAAAGAACAATGTTAACATTTTCATGGATAAATTTTTGACACAATGCTATGGTATTTAGCCTGTAACTCTGTGGTTACATCTCTACACACACTGGTCAAAAAGGAGGCATCTTACTGAAATTAACAAAAGTCAAACCAATGTTGACAAATATCACAACTGGCACACATATGTAACACATTTTAAACAAATTCCTCTTAAAACACATTCTTTAAAGGGATGGAGCAGAGTGAAAATTCAATGGATTTTGCACTTGTTGTGCATTCTTACATTACTTAAGTCAGATTAACTAGTTAATACATCAGAATAGTTAATGTTTGTACAGCCTTTCAAGAATACAAAGCGCTAGAGAAGTGCTCAATAGTGTTTTTTGTATCAGATCATGATTATTCTAGACCACGAATCAGCAACCTTGGGCATGTGACCCGCCGGGTAAGCCCCCTAGTGGGCCAGACTGGTTTGTTTACCTGCTGCGTCTGCAGGTTTGGCCGATTGCAGCTCCCACTGGCCGCAGTTCGTCGCTCCAGACCAATGTGGGGTGCGGGAAGCAGCAGCCAGCACATCCCTCAGTCTGCACCACTTCCCGCAATCCCCATTGGCTTGGGACACGAACCATGGCCAGTGGGAGCTGCGATCAGCTGAACCTGCAGACGTGGCAGATAAACAAATCAGCCCGGCCCGCCAGGGGGCTTATCCTGGAGGGCCGCATGCCAAAGGTTGCCAATCCCTGTTCTAGATATCCCTTTTCTCCTTAAATTAGGAAAGAATTTATTGCTCAGGGTGTTGATGAATTATTAGCACTTGTTTGGCCCAAACATTATTATGTATTATTATAAATTGTATTGCCTCGGTGCCTAAGGTCCTTAGTCCAGGAGTTCATTGCTCTAGGCACTGTACAAATGGAACAAAACGATGGGCCCTGCCTCAGAGAGCTTTCAATCATGGTTTGGGCAGGTAACATGAAAGTTTCCTCATGCAAATCTATCCAAACAAAGAACAAGGACATTTTAAAATGATAAAGACAAACACTTGGGGGGGAACTCTTTTGTGTATATTATAACAACCTATGAATGGGCAGCTAGCTGGATTGTTCATTTGACTGAACAATCAGATAATTATACAGGAACACAAGATTAAATCACTGCACTGAACCAGGAGATGATTCCACTTAGTCTAGTGCTGTGGGTCTGATCAGTATTGGATTCTTCAGAGAAATATGGAGGTGTCCGTCATGTACAAATTAACATTTCTATAGGGAAATTTATAGACCGTATGATGTGTTAGTCCTTTACCCCTAAGGTATTAAAAATAATAGTTAAAAGAAACCATGGCCTAAGTAACAGCATCTGCTTCTTCACTATGCTAACAGGAGTGGAACCAGCTCTAATCCTAAATTTGCACTGGAACACAAAGTATACACTTTGGTAGTCTATGTATTTTGTGTCCCTGGTTCCGATCTCACGAAGTTATGACCGTATAAAACAGCCATGAAATGACAGTGGGGCCCAGCATGCCTCACACTCATGCTCTCAACTTAGAATTGTGTCATTCTCACTGCAGTGGGAAATCACAGTGGAGAAGGCCTCATAGGACTACAGACTTGACAATGTGCTAGACAGGGGTTGACAAGGCAGAAAGGTCAAATGGGCTCACCGAAGTAAATGGGCTTGCATAGAATTTGGTCAGAAGAACTTTATAGCAGTTTAGCACAACATGAAAGTTTCTTACATTTCCAAACAAAACAAAGAGACCACATTTTGTTTTTATATATATATATTAACACTTTTTAGTCTCTGGACTATATCAGTCACTGATTCTTATGGCTAATTTTATTTCTGCTGCATTCTGTTGTGAGCCTAGAACTGACATGTGCCACACTGGCTGTGCAGAACTTAAGGAACCCACCCACCCTTTTTGAGGGCCATTTAAATGCTACTACTTTGGCAAGCACCACTATTATCGTCATTTTTGTCAGAGACAAAGACACACTAGCACCCCGCCAGGTTTTAAAAAGCTATCATTGGCTTAAGTAGCCCTCCGTCAGCAACAAGAAGGTTTAAACAAGAAATTTATATTTCATCACAGAGAAAGTTCAACCCTCACATCCACAAGAGACTACTTGTCGCCTGCACCCCAGTTTGGGATAACCCTCAAAGAGAGGAGGGTGGTCTGAGAGAGAGAGAGACAGTGCTCTCCATTTCACCTCTCCTCCTCCCAACTCTCTGCTCATCTCTCAAACTGCTGAATTAAGGGGGAGTGATCCCAGGCTGGGAAGAGACCCAGCCTGTGAAATTTACAGCAGTGTCTGGTGAGACAAAACCTTTGCTTTTAAATTCACTTAGCTTAAGTTAGGTGTTTAGTTTACACATCACTCTTATTTTCTTTTGTAGCCAATCCTGACTTTTATGTATCATCATTTATAATTACTTAAAATCTATCTTTCTGTAGTTAATAAACTTTTCTTATTGTTTTATCTTAAACTAGTGTGTTTGGAATGAAGTGTGTGGGAAACTCTATTTGGGATTACTAGGCTGGAGCATACATCGTTTTCCTTTGATGAAATGATGGACTTTCTATGTGCTTGTATTGTTCTGTAGTGTGCTGGACAATACAAGACACACATGTTTGGGGAACAAGGCTGGGAATAAGAATTTGCAGGTGTCCTCCTGTATGTAATTCAGGGAGTGCTGTTCAGAGTGCTGTGGGTTTAACTGGGAGTGAATTTGAATGCTGAAGGTTGTGTGAGCAGACCAGCAGTGGATGTTCTGATAGCAAAGCAGTGTAAAAGGCACCCCAGGCTAGAGAGTTAAGGGAACACCACTGTTCAGTGGTACAGATTGTGCCCTGAGGAATGTCATAATCACCTACCTACACTACAGAACATTAGATGCCATATTTTATATAGCCTGGACAAATCCCAGCATCATCAGATGCACCCATTTCATTGTACTAACAAATTTAAGGGCCTAGGGCCAGATTTTCACAAGTATTTAGACACCTAAAAATGCAGATTGGTGCTTAGTGGAATTTTCAAAAACATCTGAGCAGGTTAGGTGCCTAACTCCTGTATTATTTCAATGGGAGTTAGGTGCCTAGGTGCTTTTGAAAATCCTACTAGGCACTTATTTGCATCCCTAATAACCTTTGAAAACTTGCTCTGGGTCCTTTATAGAAGTGGATACACTTGAAAAAGCTAATGGAATTATCCAAGACAACAGGACTTAATTCCAATCACTCAGAGAGCAGCCACAGTGGGTATTTCATGCCTGGCCATGTCTCAAGAAATAAAATGATGAAATAAATAACGGCAGCATGTAATTTGTTGTGTAGCCATTTCAGACACCTTTTTTGAACCTGTTGACCACAGGAAGCCAATATGTTTTCCCATATGCATTCTACTGTGGCAGCAGAACATAATGCAACCACTACAGTGAAGCTGTTAAAGTAAAATGACAAAATATATTGGCAAATCAAGATTTTTTTAATCAGATCTGGGTAAGAAATTTTTAAATACCCTAATTTATAAAGCTATCCTAGTGAGATATTACAGATGAGCAAAGTTGACCTTAAAAGACTGCTTGGTGGCCAGCGTGGTCTAATCATTTTATCATGTCAGTCTGCCTCTCCAGTGCATTAATCAAATCACAGCTAAATAATCAGCTTGGAGCCTCAATGGTTTTTCTAGCCATCAGAATTCATTTTATATAATAGATGCTAATAATGTAATATATTTTAATGGAGTAATCTGTACATTCATACATAACTTTTCAAGCTATAAAATGCCCACCCTCTTCTGATGGAGTTATAGAATGCCAAAGATTTTGCTAACTGATATTGGTGTGATCTGGACCAAAACCAAAGTGCATTTACCTTGCCCTTTGCAGTCTGCAAAATATCCAGGTACTTTCTTGCCCATTACATGCAGATAGTTCTTATACACATACAAAAGTAGACTTCAGTGCAGTTGGACTGCTTGCATTATCAAGGAGTAAGAGTTACAGGATCCAGCCTTATTTACTTCAATGGGGCTACTCACATGAGTAAGGAGTGGTCACATGCTCTGTATAATGGTTTGCAGAACTGGATTTAAATTTACCATTGTTGGCAAAACAGGAGGAAAAATTAGCATAATATTCCTCTTATGCTAGTGTAACTTCATTGGCTTCAGAATCATTGGGAGTCGTGGGTGTTCGGCAGAATCAGGCCCCTATGGAGGTTATGAAAAATGCAGTCTGTTTTCTTTTAAGAAAATTTCCATCATACAATGGTTAGTAGATATTTTATGAACTTCATACCAGCTTCCTTCTCTTGCTTTTTTTCATCTCATAATGCACATCATAATCCTCCATTTTGTGACAATGACTTCAGCACATCCTGTGATTGCACATAATATTCTGAGCTCTGAGGTACTATATAAAGAAGTCACAAATATCTTTTCACTGATTTTTTGATACTCTGTGGGCAAAATGATGGGGACGTGGGACTGTGTTGCTGCCCTGTTTTCTACGTGCAGATACTCTGCAAACAGAGTTGGATGAAGAAAAATGCTGCATCATTGATGTTTAAATTGCACATATTTTTGAAGTTGCACAAGGTACAACCAATGTTATCAGCACTGATTTACACATAGAGGGCAGATTCCACCATCAGCTATTCCTGTGTAACTCTACAGTATACCCACGGAGATCAGTGGAGAGACCCCAGATTTACAGCAGTGTAACTGAACAGAATTCAGCCCAGTCACTTTAAACTGATGTTTTACTCTTTCAGTCAATAAAAGACATTTATCTCCGCTTCCCTAGTAACTGCTGCATTCATTGTCCTTGAGATGTAACCCATTTCTCCAAACACATGCAAACAATGCAGCATCCTTGTGGAAAATCAGTAATGTTTAAGGGACACCCACATTTGCTTTTTTTTTAACCCTACTATTCCTAGTCCAACTAAAATTACTGCCAAGGAAGTGAGGTAGAAATAGAAAATAATCCCTTTTTGAAAGATGTTTACTTTGTGCATTTGACAGCACTTTGTGTTTGGTTAGTATCTCTGTTCCCTTATATGGTCAGTCAGTCATGTCTCCCCCCACACTTTATTTGTATGGGAATTTCCAGTACAGGGAGTCCTGGGACTTACAACACAATTCGTTCCTCAGAATTGCACTGTAAATCGAAATGTTGCAAGTCAAAACTGTTTTTCCCATAGGAATCAATGGTATAAAGGTGGGATTGGTTGCTACACAATTTTCATCACAATAGCCCAGATTTTTGTACTAAATGAATTATAGATGACTAATGTAGCAACATCAATGCATTTATTTGGTAAACAGCATTCAAATAAACATATACAATCACATATGCTTTGAGTTTCCAGAACTTTTTGAAGGGCTCTTGGCTGGGGGCTTCTCTGAAATCTGAGCTGCAGTCTTCTCTGGACTCTTCTCTGCAATCTTAAAGAATGTGTCCAAGGAACTTTGTACAGATGAATTGGGCTTGCGTTTTACAGAGTTCCTTGCACATAACTTTGTGGTCACGTTATAATGAATGGAGCTGGAACGGGGTCCCTTGAAGTCGCTTGTCCGATTGGCTTCCAGGGCCAGGGTAGCTTGTTGCCAGGTAGCCTTGCTGTTTGTTTTTGATTGGCTCCCAACCCCGGGTTCAGCCAATCAGAAGGCTTGAAGATTGAAATCAGTAATTGGCTGAGGCTCAGCATGTGTTGTGTACAAAGAAAAGGAGTACTTGTAGCCACCAAATGCATCCGATGAAGTGAGCTGTAGCTCACGAAAGCTTATGCTCAAATAAATTTGTTAGTCTCTAAGGTGCCACAAGTCCTCCTTTTCTTTTTGCGAATACAGACTAACACGGCTGCTACTCTGAAACCTGTCATGTGTTGTGTGCGGGTCTCCCTGCCGGCTTTCCCCGTCCGGGTGAAAGAAGCGTCGTAGGGGCGAAACGGGCGGTCAGTTGAAAAGTGTCCTGCGTCCAAGGACTCCCTGTATTAGGGGAGGGAACAATATTGAAAAACGAAGGGAAGTGGGGCCTGCTCCGTTAAACCTTCTGGTTTGAGCTCGACTCCTCTGCCTGATGCCTTCATCTCGCTAGTCCCCATCAGCCTGTTGCTTCTCCTCTCCTTCCCCCACAGCACAGGACTTTGCTGTCTCTCCGAATCCCTGGGGAGCAGGCTTCCGCTCAAACTTTCACACTTTCTCCTCTGGGTACTTCCTCCATGGACAGCATCATTTGGGGTTGGGGCGGGGGAGCTGGGTAGCAGAGTAGAACAAATGATTGAAAACACTCTAGCATGCTTAACTTTGTCTACAAAGATGTGTGAAGACTACTTTTCAATGTGTAAATGTTTTAAAATAAATCACTGGAACACTCAACTTTAAAAATATTTCATACCATAAAAAGAATTTTTCAAAGAAACTGTCCTTTTCCCCTACTTGTCCATCAACGGCTTATTTGGCTTGTCCAGAGGATAACTTGCTTGAAGTCCTCAGGTCCAGCTATTCTCTTCTGAGTAATTGTGATTCCTTTGTGCTGCTACTTGGTCAGATGAGTAGTTAAGTCCAAGAAGAGACTAAATAGATTACACATTAATTTCAGAGGGACTTAATTCCACAAACCCGCTGGATCAATTGTTCTCTTACCTCCTGGGATGTGCCACCACTGACCACTTTAGGGACTGCACTGGCTATTCTCTGACACAGATGGGTTTGTGAACACCTTGTACTAATGCAAGGTCTCCCAGAAACAGGTTTTCTGACACTGGCCAGCCTACGCACTGGTGGAAGTAGAACAAGTTCTGGGTGAACCTGGTCTCTGACCTGCTTAACTCCACCTCCAGGCTTGTTTTTTTTTGTCCTCCCCTCTCTGCTTTTTTCACCTCTAGGTTTATCTAGTGCCAGCTTCCTTACAGTCCTTTTTCATTATCTTCTGACTATTGATATGAAAGCTAGAGCTGGGCAGGGAATGCAAATTCCATTTTACGGAGGATGTCAAGATTTTGAAATTTGTTTTCATCCCAAATGGGGACAAAACCCCCCAACATTTGAAATTTTCTGTGAAAGAAAGTTATTGGAAAAATCATTTGGAGTTAAATTGGGTTTATTTGACAAAATCAAAATGGTTCCATTTTGAATTTTTAAAATGTCACAAAATAAAATACAAAATGAAAAAAATGCCCAATGAAATCATTTTCAAAAGAAAAATCAAAAGATTTCATTCAAAAAATATCAAAAAGGGGCATATCAGCATTGTTGGAACCAACTTTCTGAATAGGATGACCATATTTCCCTATGCTGTATATGGGACATGTGGTAAAATTACTTGTATTCAAACAAGTTCAATGGGAATCAATCAGAACTATGCAGTACAAATGTTCAAATGAACATCAAGTTGACTAAGCCCCTGTTAAAAAGAAATTCTGCGTAGTTGGATTCTTTTTATTTATCTTCTTATCTTTAAAGCTTTCAGGTTCACATGAGGAGGGGGGACACACACACCGCTACCCCCCACATACACACACAGGGAGAGATGACACACACACTCCCATACACCTCTCTCACAAAGGTGGGGTGACTGACCGTCCAACCCTCCCTGTTGCTCTCCACCCTTCATGCCTGGCTGGGCCCCCAGGACGGACCCGCCTCTCCTGGTACTTGGCCCTGTATCTTCCCGAGGCAACACATGGGGGGGGCACACAGGGTCACATACCCCTCCCCCTCAGATTTCTTCCAGGGTTCACACCAGAATGTGTCCAGCAGCAGCCATGGGGGGGATGTGTCTTTGCAGAGCTCATCTCTTCCCCCTCACACACACACCCCCGCCTCCTGTGGCTGGAAGCACTTTTTCCCTTCCTCTCCTCACAATGTTGAAAGGCAGCTAACACCTCCAGTCTGCTGCTGGCCACTGACATAACCTGGCTGTAGATATAACTCAGCTGCCTCCAGCGCAGGCAGGAAGGAGTTAATCCCTAAGGATACATTGTGCACAAGGGCCCAGGGAACCTGACTGCAGAGGCTTCAGTGAACCTAGCCAGAGAGGTGTCTCAGTAGGGAGGGTGCCTAGGGGATAGACTTATAAGAAAGGCTAAGATTATGTCACGGAAGTCATGGAAGTCATGGAATCTGTGACTTCCAGAGACCTTTTCCGCTTTAGCCCAGGGATGGTGGGGCTAGAGCTGTCACCCCAGCATGGGCCCTGGAGCTCTCACCTACCATGGCCGGCAGGGTCCCTGCAACTTCCAGCTGCTGGCCCTGGAGCTCGGAGCAATGGCGAGAGGCTCCACACAGCTCCGAGCTGCTGTGGGCGGCAAGGGACCCCAGCATTCTCAGCCACCACAAGGTACCGGGAGGACTCAGGAGCTGCAGCAGCGGTGGGTGCTGGATCCCCCCATACCCATTTTGTCACTGTTATTTTCAATAAAAGTCAGGGAAAGGTCACAGGCTTCCATGCATTTTTATTGCCTGTGACCTGTCCGTAACTTTTACTAAAAATAACTGTGACAAAATTTTAACCTTATTTATAAGAGGTGGATTACAATAATCTCTACTTCATCCAAAAATATTGGTCAATCATCATCCAAACATGCTGCATATAAATGTTAAACTGAGTTACAATTTTAAAAATAATGTGGTTATTCGGAGCTAGCCTAGCCATTAAAGCAAAGGACTGGGGAGGTCAGAACATTTGGGTTCTAGTTTCAACTCTGCCATTGACTTGCTGTGTGATCCTGAGCAAGTCATTTAACCTCTCTGACCTACATCCACAAAGGGATTGAGGCATTCCAATGCTCAGCCACTGGAATATAGAAATATTCTCAAACTGTGTCTGGCCCAGTGCACATACATACGAAGTGCACCAGCTTCAACGGGAGAGATAGAGAAAGACCCCACCATAATATCCCTTAGTCCAGTGGCTAAGGCACTCACCCGAGAGATGGGAAATCCCTGTTTAAATCTCAGGAAGTCACGTAATCCATGCCTTCCGCAAACTCCGTGACAGACACAGAGCCCTAATCATTATTAAACATTATGGTCCATGTGGCTGTCCCCAGGGCCTCCTGAGCAACTGGTCCTGGGGACAGCTGCTTGCGTGGCCGTTGGATCAGCCACGCTGGCTGCTGCAGAAGTCACAGAGGTCTCAGGAAGTCACGTAATCCATGCCTTCCGCAAACTCCGTGACAGACACAGAACCCTAATCATTATTAAACATGACCATTCTTTATTGAAATAGTTTATTTTTACAATCTCATTGACATCAACACAGATGGGCCTCTCTAGTTCAGGAAAGTTTGGGTACTTTTAACAGGGTAGTCCCATCTAACCCTACAGAATGTAGGTCATATCTCCCAACTGATGTATATCACCACCTGGAATGTCACTCCAAGATTTATTAGCCTTACAGTAGCATGTCTGTTTACAAGATCATGCAGTAAGTCACTAGCACTTTTCTTCTATCGTTGTCACATTCTTCTTGGTGACCTTTCAAGCTGCTGATTTTCTACTGCTCATCAGTATTGCAAACTTTTGTATTTTAGGCCACTGTTTACTATCAAGACTATAATGGAGAAGGTTATTATTGTCAAGTTACAACAAATCAAGATCATTAATAAAGGAGCAACCAGAAACAGATAGGCATTAGGATGCCTAAACTGCTTGAATAATGATAGATATCTCTACTTCTCAGTAAAACAGGAATGCTTGGGACTATGATCATGAATTACATCATTTCCGACAGGTTTCAGAGTAGCAGCCGTGTTAGTCTGTATTTGCAAAAAGAAAAGGAGTATTTGTGGCACCTTAGAGACTAACAAATTTATTAGAGCATAAGCTTTCGTGAGCTACAGCTCACTTCATCAGATGCATTTGGTGGAAGACACACCCCTAGAACCCCAACCTGGGGTATTCTATCTGCTACCCAAGATCCATAAACCTGGAAATCCTGGACGCCCCATCATCTCAGGCATTGGCACCCTGACAGCAGGATTGTCTGGCTATGTAGACTCCCTCCTCAGGCCCTACGTTACCAGCACTCCCAGCTATCTTCGGGACACCACTGACTTCCTGAGGAAACTACAGTCCATTGGTGATCTTCCTAAAAACACCATCCTAGCCCCTATGGATGTAGAAGCCCTCTACACCAACATTCCACACAAAGATGGGCTACAAGCCGTCAGGAACAGTATCCCCGATAATGTCACGGCTAACCTGGTGGCTGAACTTTGTGACTTTGTCCTCACCCATAAATATTTCACATTTGGGGACAATGTATACCTTCAAGTCAGCGGCACTGCGATGGGTACCCGCATGGCCCCACAGTATGCCAACATTTTTATGGCTGACTTAGAACAACGCTTCCTCAGCTCTCGTCTCCTAATGCCCCTACTCTACTTGCGCTACATTGATGACATCTTCATCATCTGGACCCATGGAAAAGAAGCTCTTGAGGAATTCCACCATGATTTCAACAATTTCCATCCCACCATCAACCTCAGCCTGGACCAGTCCACACAAGAGATCCACTTCCTGGACACTACGGTGCTAATAAGCGATGGTCACATAAACACCACCCTATATCGGAAACCTACTGACCGCTATTCCTACCTACATGCCTCTAGCTTTCATCCAGATCATACCACACGATCCATTGTCTACAGCCAAGCTTTACGATATAACCGCATTTGCTCCAACCCCTCAGACAGAGACAAACACCTACAAGATCTCTATCATGCATTCCTACAACTACACTACCCACCTGCTGAAGTGAAGAAACAGATTGACAGAGCCAGAAGAGTACCCAGAAGTCACCTACTACAGGACAGGCCCAACAAAGAAAATAACAGAACGCCACTAGCCATCACCTTCAGCCCCCAACTAAAACCTCTCCAATGCATCATCAAGGATCTACAACCTATCCTGAAGGACAACCCATCACTCTCACAGATCTTGGGAGACAGGCCAGTCCTTGCTTACAGACAGCCCCCCAATCTGAAGCAAATACTCACCAGCAACCACACACCACACAACAGAACCACCAACCCAGGAACCTATCCTTGCAACAAAGCCCGTTGCTTAACTCTGTCCACATATCTATTCAGGGGACACCAACATAGGGCCTAATCACATCAGCCACACTATCAGAGGCTCGTTCACCTGCGCATCTACCAATGTGATATATGCCATCATGTGCCAGCAATGCCCCTCTGCCATGTACATTGGTCAAACTGGACAGTCTCTACGTAAAAGAATGAATGGACACAAATCAGACGTCAAGAATTATAACATTCAAAAACCAGTTGGAGAACACTTCAATCTCTCTGGTCACTCGATTACAGACCTGAGGGTGGCTATCCTTCAACAAAAAAGCTTCAAAAACAGACTCCAACGAGAGACTGCTGAATTGGAATTAATTTTCAAACTGGATACAATTAACTTAGGCTTGAATAGAGACTGGGAATGGATGAGTCATTACACAAAGTAAAACTATTTCCCCATGTTATTTCTCCCCCCCCCCGACCCCACCCCACCCCTCACTGTGCCTCAGATATTCTTGTTAACTGCTGGAAATAGCCTACCTTGCTTGTCACATGAAAGGTTTTCCTCCTTTCCCCCCCTGCTGCTGGTGATGGCTCATCTTAAGTGATCACTCTCCTTACAGTGTGTATGATAAACCCATTGTTTCATGTTCTCTGTGTGTGTATATCAATCTCCCTTCTGTTTTTTCCACCAAATGCATCCGATGAAGTGAGCTGTAGCTCACGAAAGCTTATGCTCTAATAAATTTGTTAGTCTCTAAGGTGCCACAAGTACTCCTTTTCTTTTTATCATTTCCGACAGTAACACATTAGAAAAGGGGTAGTGCTGGGAGTAACTTTGCCTTATAACCCTGAAAATGCTATTCTCCTTGGATCAGCATCATAGGCCCTTTCAATATTTTTGCACATCTCTAGAAGAGCTTGTAAACTGTATTGAAAGGGAGGAAAGTCTTTAATGGCTTTGTTGCTAATGATTTAGAGCTATCAAGCCTTTTCCTCATCAATAGGATAAATATTGATCTTAATAATGTTAACACATTCTCTTAACTTCATATATTTACTGTATTTATTATGCAGCAGGTCATACAGTGAATAATATATTTACCTGAATCCCACTCGATTTCACTATATGGTACATGTATATGCCTTATACATAAATTTCCACTGTTGTACAGTTTTCCAGTTTGTAAACATGTCTCTATAGAGTTTATAGAGGTCACTATTGTGAAAAGCTGGTAAACATGCAGGGATGGTTCAGGCTCTGCATTTTTGTCTTTACTAGAGAGGATATCAAATGCAGCTAGGAGAATTTTCCCTTTGATCTTTTGCTTATGGGCATTAACATTATCCTCTCAGCCACAGCACCCAGATCAAACATTTTGCCCTGCTATGGAAGGCGACATGTTTTGTAAATCTACTTTATAGTTTTTCACCTATTACCATTCTACAGAATATGGACCATAGATGTTGGGTGCGTGAGGGGAAGAGATATTAATCTGTGCTTAAACAGAAATGTCACTTTTTTCAACTTATAAAACAATCCTTTTTGAAAGAGCTTTGTTAAAATTTACATATTCTGACACCATCCTTTTATGCAGATGACAGAAGATGGATAGTTAAATGGATCCAATATATTTTAATGAAGAAAGATCTCATTGTTAGAACACTCAGCACCAAGTACAAACTATGTGTCATCTCTGTACTGCATACAAACTATGGCTCCCAAGGTAATAGAGTCTGAAGGTTCCAAAAGACAGTTTCATCTGTATCTTCTGTGGGTAGTGTGGTAAACCCAGGACAAACAGCTACAAAAGAGGGGGGCAGTAATCAGTCCCAGAAGGTTAAAAGATCCCTCCCTATGCACTGAGGAGAGGTAACCACAGGTTAATAAAGTTCAGCTGAAAAGGGGTTGCTAGAGAACCAATTAGGTTCAGCTGACTCCAACTGCTTGAGACCTTTTAAAACCCTCCCCTGTTAGGGTGGGGGGAGTGAGAGAAGCTGCTAGTAGTTTGGCTGTAGCAAAACACTGAACCCTTCCAGGAAGGGGGTGGGGGCCCTGCATTCCCTCTAGGAAAGGAAAATGGGCACAAGGGACTGACTGTCTGAAGAAAGGTATGGCCTGACTTTGTGCCACCCAGAAAGACTGCCTTGCCCAAACCTGTGTCTCCAAGGCTAAAAAGAACTGAGCCTGCTGAGGTGAACAAGGTACTTTGCCACAGTAGTTTATGCCTAAAGCACGGAGCCAGTATTTGAAAAGTAATCCAAAGGAGGAAATACTTGTTGTTAGTTCAGAAATTCCTGTTACTGGATTTAAATTGAATTTTTCAGACTGAAAATATCTCTTCTACATATGCCACCTAAGTCAAATGTGAGAAGAACTGTAGGTATTCTATTTGTGAGATAATTCATTGTGCATGAGATTGATGAATGTGACCCAAAAGGTGAGCATACAAAAGGCTTTCCCTTCATCCTGCTGTGGATTAAATGTTCTGTTCCTTATGAACAGAAAACACTGTCAAAGAAATCAAATGAGCTTTTAGATTTTATTTTTTGAAACTAACTTCTTTTTTTATTGTTGAATCTCCTCTATTAGAAAACTGTTACTGTTGAAGCATGTTAATGTAAAATGAGCTGATGAATAATCAACTGTCCCTTGCTGATAATCATAAGGGGTTAATTTATATAAATATCTACAGGTCTTCTGTTTGTTGCAATTCTTTTGTTGTGCTACTCTTTCTTCACATAAATCTCTTCTGTAAAATCTCCTTAGCAGAGAGGTTCCTGGGTAATACTGACTGATTAATGTGAGCAAATAAGCTATTCAAATTTCACCTCTATTTCCTTCCCTGTATGGTCAGTGAGCAGCTAATGATTTCCTCTGATTTCTGTTTCAGAAATATTTGTTGAATAGTTTTGGCAAATACTCCTCAGTTTGTAGATTTCTGTGAGTAATTCACTGCATGTATTCCATAGTTAAGCTGACAAACAGGTTGGCTTTTATTGGAGATGGGTCACATGGTATATTTCTGTCCTCTAATAGGATGAGCATAGTTATTAGAATCATGTTCCAGGAATGAATAGACAGGTTTATATATGCCACATTCATTTTTCAGAGCATTACCCAATACACACAATTGGCTGGCAAGTATATTCATTTTCTGGAGGAGTCACTTAAAGTAAACATAAGAAGGGTGCAAACAGTCTAATCAAATCCATCTAACAATATTAATCATCGCAGAATTGTTGTTTCTTTGTTTCAGTAACTGTTCTGTGTCTATTCCCTTTCTGCCTTCACATTTAACATCCAGTTATTGGCTGCATATGTCAGCCTTATTTAATCCAACCATTCCTGCCCTGAAAAGAACTTTAACTAATTTTTGAGGCAAAGCATCAGCCCACTATTCATGATTGCAAAAAAATCCAACAACTAATAGCTCTACAGCCTCTTAACATTTATGACTGTAAAATTGATTTTGTTGCTTTTTAAAAAATTTGCCTTTAGTTTTCCCTTCACTAAACTTACATTTTTGCACCTACCTAACATACCACTTTGCTTCTGGAACTGTGAAATGAATATACCTGCCCCTCAACTGACAATAGATAACGTATGAAGGCAATTGTTAAGGGAGGCTGGAAGAAAAATATCTCTCTATGGGAAAAGAGAATCAATATACCCAAACCACTTAAATTAATGGACTGTGGACTGAAAAGCAGCATCATATTCAGCAAGTTCAATGGTTTTCCATAATAAAGGATACTGTCGTGTACTTATCCTCCACATCAAACTTCAATTTGAATCTTAGTTTTTATAGCCCTGCTTGGATTCCTACAATCTCTTTGAGCAAGTTTCTGAATCCTGACTGCTGGTGGCAGGCAGTGCATGGAAAAGCTAGATAGCTTTGCTCTGGACCAGCCCTTATGAGACTGCAATACCAATTCTGTTCCAAATATTAGCAGCGGGGGGGGGGGGGAGTGTTAGGTGGTGCAGTTTGTACCCCCCTCTTAGGAGATGTTTCACTTTTGCTTTGCCCATAACTAGTATCTTGGGGCCGTACCACAACCTAGATTTCAACAATACTGCAGCAGCACAATAAGCTGATGTTGTACAACCTTCACATATAGGTAGTCAATGTGGGAAATAAACTCATTTCCGGGTTCATGGACTGTTTTCAAAAATTTCCAAATCAAGCTCTTAAAAAAAAAAAATGCAGGTAGCATGATTACTGTTGCCCTTTCTTCTGACAACCTGTTCTATTGTGATACTAGTGTTGCTCTTCTGCAGTGTCCCCCTGCAATCCTGGAACAGAGGCAATCAAACAGCATGCAGGGCATCTTTCTTTTTAGGAACTCAGCCCAACACCAATGCCCAGTTCCCAAAGAGCAACTCTAATTAGAGACCAAGGCAGACAGAACTCATTCTTTCTACCACTCTAAGGACCACAGCCACTACACAGCACTGTGTGTAACAGAACTCTTACCACAGTATGTCTCTAAATGTCAAGTTTCTCACCTTATACAGTATTACAATTCCTTGCCACAGTACAGAAATAAGCTAACGGATTTGGAAGTTATGTAAATCAAACAGCATCTAGCACAGCCTCATATTCTGAAGGGGAGAAACTGAAGATGTAGGGCAGGGTAGGCCTGTGTCACCATCTTGATCTCACGAACTGAAAAGGGTAGTGCAGCTTTACACTTTTGAACAAGAATTTGAATAATTATTAGCTATTCCATGCACATCATAAAAATGTGCAGGATTGTAGCAGGGTGGTCACCTGCTCCTTCCCTGAAGGACTTGAAATCAGCCCTGGGAGAGGGCTGGGGCTGGGGCTGGGAGCAAGCAGTTCCCAGGCTGATTGGGGGAGGCAGGCTCAGCTGTGGCCATACTCCAATCAGGGCTCAGCTGGCCCTTATAAGAAGGCAGTGGGCCAGGAGCAGAGTGTCTTCTCCATCTGTGGAGGGAGATGGGCTTGGCTGCTGGGGAGTGTACTAGAGTACGTGAGGTAGAGCAGGACTGGGGGAAGGCCTGGAGAGCTCTGGCTGGAAACTCCCTAGGCTGCAGGCCTAGTGCAAGGCCAAAAAGGGTACTAGAGTTGCAGGGGGCAGCCCACGGGTAGGCAGAGACAGCAGGAACCCTCCTTGCCTGTGATTGGCTTATACACTGCAGTCCCCCCAGTGTGGGGGGGCTCTATGGTGACTGGAAGTAGCCAAAGGGTGAGGTGAGGTGGGGATAGCAGGTGGGGGTTCCCTGGGGAGGGGAGACCCAGAGACTGTGGGGGGTACTGCCAGGGGGCAGCACCCCACTGAAAGGGGCACTGAGGTCCAGGAGGGACATGGGGGGACAGAGGCCTGCAGAGGGCACTCCAGAGGCTGGAAGAGCTAATTCCCTGAGACCAACAGGAGGCACCATAGGGGTGAGTCCCACACCATTACAAAGATTTTTATTGTATACAGTGCTCAGGTAAGTTTTTTTTGTATGCAGACTGTGTATTTCTGCTTTATCTCAAGGAATATCTGTCCCCTTGAAGCTTATCATTTTTCAATTAGTTACCTTACTCAATACAGGATTAGAGTATGCTCTTTCCTTACTGTTTCATATGTATACTATTTAGGCATTTAGTTTAATTTAAAACTAATCTGCATCCTTGCTCTCATTTTTAAAATGTATTCCCTAGTGTTATCTGGAATACCCATCTATCATGTTTGTGGGCACTTTAGAAGACAACCCTAAGGCTTGTTCAATATTTTGGAAGGAATGATTAGAAAATATTGAGATGGCTCTAGCTGATGTATGTTTGTCTTGGGTATTAATGATTTCCCTTACCAACCCACAAACTGCATCTTTCAAAACTGAATTCTCTCCTAACAGCACTACATATTTCTTAGCCACAGTGTGGATGTCCATTGCATGTTTTGAAAATACTGATGCACTACCATCAATGGATGTTCCACTTGTTAAACATGTAAAGATTATACAACGATATAGCACTGAGAAATTTACTGTAAGAATGTTACCACTGGTCCATAATTGCTCATTCAAACCATATTTATTCTACACATAAATCTGATTAAACTGGATATTTCTTCCCATATCTACCTGATTTTTTTTGCAGGCAATACATGGTTAATATTCTTTTAAAATCATTTAGTGATCTACCAAAGAAGTCATTCTCTCTCTGTCCTCACCACACATCCAAGCAACCTTCCCACAGAGATTTAATCACAATTAGCACATTTTTGCTAATTTAAGTTTCAGTGAAACAGCATTTACTGATAGAAGAAAGTGTCGTCATTTTTTTTTACCAGCTCTAGTAACTACCCAAGTAAGTTGGCTCTAACTTTGATATCAGACTCGTACAAAAAAGATATTCTATGAGCTTTGATCTTTTTTCTGTGATAAAGACATGATTGAATCCAACAACTTTCTGTCTAATATATTGTCAATGATGAGTGACATAGCAAATTTTTTCTAGAGAAGGAGATAAATAAAAATATTGCAATCACCTGCTGTCAATTGGGGCAAATATTTATTACTGAGATTAAGGTTTAACCTGATCTGTGCACTGTTCTCAATTTACAAGTACCAAAAATAGATTTATTTTCTTGCTTTGTCTAAACTGCCTGCCTTACATGCTATAGGAGAGAAGGTTAATTGTAGTATTGACCTCTTTGCTAGATAGCCTCTTAATCTTCATTTTCCTGATGACATTCAGCCAAACTGATTTGATAACTGTCTTCCAACATAGGGCTCTGTACCCTCCCCCCACCTTTGTTAATCACTCTACCCCCTCAGTAGGAATGTGTTACTCTTACTCTGCCATTTAATAAAGAACATTTTACTCCAACCTTAGATCATCTGGAACACGGAGGTCAGAACCTAAGAACTTCAAGGAATTCAAAGATAAATCCTGTGCATTCTCAACAATAGAAGAAAAGAAGAAAATCAAGCACAACTCGTACCTCCAAAATGGGTCTTCCTTATTATGCCCTAGGCCCCATTACTTCAATGCAAGATGGCCTTTCTTCCATCAGGGACTGTTCCAGATTGACACAACTGCTAATCCATAGTTTGGAGAGGATTCCCAGCTTGCCCTGCTCATAAGGGAATAGACTATCACACCCTACAAATACAGTAGACCCAAGGACTTTTTTTAATAGTATCTACACCACTGATAAGAGAAAGTGTGCCTGATTATTTAAATATATTTTTCAGTCATTTTTATTGTAACATAATGTAAATGGATTTAAAATCGGGTTGTACAGTACTTTTGGATTTGCAGTACATTCCTGCCTTTTTCACACCCTAGAAATTCTGACAGAATGTCTCTCCCTTTCCCCCCCCCCCCCCCCGCTAAAATGAATTAAAATTATTGTCAAAATGCTGCCTTTGTCAGACAATTTTCTTTATCATGGTAGATGTTTCAGCTAGAGGAAGAATAGTGATATAAGACCATCAAAAGGTTCAGGGTTTAGATCAAATAAGGATCTGGACCATTAAATGGTCACCTCTTTTCAACAAACATCATTTCCACAAAGAGGTCTGGTAGCAATTTAAGTCCCTTGATATTTGATGATCTCCTTCATTAGCCCTTTGTAAACCTGTTCGTTTTTTTTTTTTTTAGGTTCCTATCCCTGGGGAAAAATGCTGAATCCATTACACCAAGCATAAGTGATTCAAATCTCATGTCACACAGGTTTAAGATGGAGAATGTGGTATTCCAGAACGTACAAACAAGTGTTACTCAAGCTAAATAATGAGCAACTGAAGTGTTTAAAATTGAAACTAAACTATTAAACTGAAATATACTGGACAAGTAGTCATGTTTACTGGTAGCTAATAAAAGTAGTTATTGGAGTTCCTTCTGGTGTCAAATAACACAGATTACATAATTGATAGAAGGTTAAATGATTCCCATAAACTGATAATGTGGAAAAAATGACTCTGCAATTACAAATAACACATTGGTCAACTGCTTCTTGCGTGTTTTTTTAATTATACTCAAGGGTAAAATCTAATCTGATTTCTATTAAATACCACTTGGACGCAAGAGCTGAGGCACTCCAATGCTCTATGCAAATGATCTCTAAAGCAAGAGCCCCCTAATCTCCATGCTATGTCTTTGAATAAAAGGTACAGCCTGGATGCTTTCACAGTGAGATGAACTCATTCTCTGCTCAAAGAGCATCAGCCCTGCTGAGAACACAGGACTGATTTCAGCAAAAGTTGGAAGGTGTGAGGATAAAGTTGGTACGCGGCCACAGGTTTTCCAGCAAAAAGGGGTGAGATTTTTGGCTGGAGTCTGTTGGTTTTGTTATCCATAATACCCTATCTTTAACTAGGAGCACTAGTGGATGTTGACTTAGATTGTGATTGTGTGTGTGTCTCTTTGTAAGCTCACAGTCTGTCAGCAAAACCTACTGGAGGTTTACTACTGTGCCCTCAGCTCTTGTGAGGGCTGATGTAGTCATTACACCTCTCACACTACTATTAATCTGTATCTAAAATGTATCATGTAAGATATCACAGGAAAACTAAACTAATTGATCATTAAGTGTCATGTGTGGTGTGTGTACAAAGTTATGGATGTGTGTGTTTGGCAAGCAACCGATCTGTCCAAGACAAAGGAATGTGTATTTGTTTCTGACCAGCATAGCTATCAAAGACAATGAGGGTACATTTACACAAAAGATGAATAAAGCCATCAACCTCGTGAGTGGGGGAAATAGCATTTGAGGTTCTGACCTTCTCAAGATACTATTAAAGTTTATCAAGTAAGTTTTTATAAAAACTAATGATACACTGGTAATCATTGTTAAACCTATACATTAACATTATCTGAGAAATTATGAATAACCAGTGATATGCTTTAATGTCTGTGACCAAATAGGAACAAACATTTTTCTCCCCAGGCAGGAGTGAAGGTAGCATTATTGAATGTAAACAGCAGCCTCATTTACATACAAATCAGCAGGGGCATGGGATGCCCCTAGGAAGGGGAGAACAGCATGAGGTCATCCTGCCTCTTAAAACAGGGTCAATAAATACTGAGCGTGAAGTGCCAAAATCCCATTAATATGGATGTAAGATCTTGACCACCATGTCTGTTAAGAATCTTTTATATATGCCTCAGACCAAGCTGTGGAATTTGGGCCTGAGGCCTAGTTAACAATGGACAATACATGGCTAAAGAAAGCTGGGAGAAGCCTTGTTTGTTTCAACTATACATAAAATAAACTGAGACAGCATAACTCCAGGTAGAGAGCAGTAATTGGGAGGCTTATCAGGAGTCATAGGCACATAACTCACTGAGAGGATTCTTGAAGTAGACTCCCTCTTCTGGAAAAGATAACGGTACATACTCCCCTAGAGCCAACATGAGTTATGGCATCCTCCCTCACAGATGCCAACCCCCATTCGCAGAAATGCAGGGGCTAGTTAGACACAATTGTCATTGCTGTGTACTGTTCTTTTTGCTTTAAACCCTCCAGGAATGTACCTGTGGGCTAACCTGTCTGGAAAGAGCTACTGTCATTTCTGTGGACCTGAAATGAGGATTTAACTTACACGTTACACAGGTGTTATCCCTCAAAATTCTCCTCTTGCATTAGCAAACACATTAATCTGAGCTATGGGTGGAGCTATGATGTAATCTTTTAGACTATTGGCTTATTGTCCTAATTTCGTCTTGCTGCTCGAACCTATCCAGGGGCTCGGGAACTCCCACCCCGTCACTTCTCTCTGCCCATTGGCACCCTATATAATCTATTGTAATCAATTGTTTAGCAGTGTCTCACTAAGCCTAATAAGTGAAGTGACACTCCACCAGCGCTGCGTGTAATAAGCCCGCGTGCTTGACTCTATACAGTGTCGAAATTCTGTTCCTTCAGAGAGATATAAGGGGAAACGGAGAGCCATTTTGGTGTCTTTCATCTAGGAAAACAAAGGAAATCAGCACTTCAGAGTTTGGTGGCAGGTCCTGACTAAGCAAAAGTCAGCCATGGCAGGAAAGAAGAAATCTATCTTGAACCAAGACTGTAGCCTGTTCAGTTAAATTCTAGCCACTAGAAAGTATATTTTACATTTGTATGTTTGTAATTGTCTTTCTCCCTTGAACTTTAATTCACTTAAAACATCTATTTTTGATTGGATAAGCTTGTTTTACTTTTAATCTAAACCAACTCTGTGCTGTGTTTGAACTGAAGTGATTGTTGACTCCAGGTAATGGACTAAGCTTTTGTCCCTTAAAAAGGGCAGTAAACCTTGTTATTTCTCTGAGTATTCCATCAGAGGGTTGGACATTGTTTTGGGGCAAGTCAGGCCTGGAGGTTTGTTGGGATCAACCTGCAAGTAGTAACCACGGCTGGTATAGGCAGGCTTCTGGGGTCAGAGCGCTGAAGCAAAGTTGCACAGAACCCAGACACTAAGGAACTGCATGCTTATCTGCTGGCTGTTGGTGTCTGGGATGTGATGCAGAGCATTTAAGACACCCAGAGTTAGAGGACAGGTAGTGAGACAAATTTTTACATTAACATAGCATCCTGAAGTTAGCTGGCAGTATGGTCAAGCAATCTCAAACAGGCAGCATGTTTGATACTGCTGATAACTTTTCATCGTCAGCAGCAAAATGCTCACTGAATATTAAAAAATCTGCTGTCACATGGAGAATTCCCACATTGGACTGTCTGTTTTATGATATTATGTAATGCTCCCTTTAGTATTTCATAAAGACACTAAACCCACCCAGAAATTCAAATTCAACTTTTCCATACAGTGCAGATTTCCCTGTCACCCATGTGGAAAGTAGTTCAAAGCGTCTGTTCCACCATAACTATGAATGCCCAGAAAACATACGTGCTATACCCCTCAAGCCACTCCATATCTTCCAAACACCCAAAGGCCTATGACTTGTTAGACATTTAGATAAATAAAACAAGACAATCTGAAAGCTAAAATTAGCCACTTGAGCATTGGATAACAATCCACACCTCCCACAATTTTGTCCTTACTAAGCCTGAATTTTTCAGTCTAGGATTATTCAGAATAATGTTCTTGAACAGTAGGAAATTCAGTCATTTACACTGTATATTTCTGTCTATTATGTTAAGGATAAAAATAAATGTTTGGACCACAATTTGTATATTGCATACTTCCTTCTCTTAGAGGAGTATAAAAATAAATCAGAGGTCATAAATTATTTCTCTTTCCTCTTGAAAAAGTAGATTGTAGAATGAAGAAATTAAATCATCTGTTTATATTCATTACACAATGAGGAAGCTTCTTGCTATTCAGCTTTAGAATTAAGGCATGCTTGTGAATTATAAATATGCCACTATCTGCAAAACAAACAGAAGGAGCCTTTTTCACTTTCATAGCGGCATATTTGAACAGAATGGAAAAATAAATTATTACCCTGGTTAAATATAACCTGTGCAGTCCTAACAACAACATGGTCTCAACAGGTCACAGAAGTACAACGTAGCTCAAGTTTTCAAACTAGATTCGTTTCTTTTAAATGCCAACTGAGTGGCATGATGATGATGATTTTTAGGTTAGGAAAAGATATAGGGCTTCAGATCCCCACATGGGATCCTTCATATCCTGTACCTCCTCAAAGTTTTCACCAATTAACAAAATCCTAGCAATACCTGGTCCTTTTCTGTCCTTAGTGTTGTCCTGATTATCCTGGTAATGTCTGCTCCATTACTTCTACCTACCTTATAAATGACATCATAAGTACTGATATGACAATTTCCTGCAATAAACTTAATTCAATGAGATTTTTCAAGGATAAGAATCTTTGGAGTTCATTTACTAAATGCAAAGATTATGTAATATTGAAATATAAATTTCAGAGAACTATATTGAACAATGGGTCAAACAAGAAAGGACATTCTCAAGTGATTTGCTTGAGGAATCTCCGGGCAGAGGTGAATGCAAATTCCCACCTCCAGTTATGTGAGACCCAGCCTTGGAAGCTACATCCTGAGGAGGGGACCATTGTCTGCTGATTGGCTTCTTCCTGGATTCTGAAGATCAAAGGCCCAAGATGTATTCATGGGGGTGCTTATTCCAAGCTAGAGCTGTTATTAACTTGTAACTGCAGAAAATCCCCTCAGTGGAGTTTAAAGAACTGACTCCTGCCAGAGCCTTTATCGGAGTTGAGGTAATCTCTGGTAAGCTTATTAGCATGTGTTTACATTCCTTCATTGTTTTCAATATTTTTTCTGTAACACTTTCACCTTCAGAATAAATGTGCTTGCTTAGAAAGTGCTGTGTAGTAACTTGTAACTGCCAGCAATTATGTTGTTCATAGCTTCAAAGATTAAGCAAATGTACAGATGTTGGCCTGTTGGGAATATCACAATGTAGGCGGGGAACTGTGCAGTCTGGAAAGAAGTCAGTAAGGAGGAAGAGAGACATGTCTCTACCCAAGAGAGGTGACAACTGGGACTCTAAAAGTGGGTGCTTGTCGTGGACCATGGAGGGGAATACATGTGCCCTGAAGTGTGACACGCTTTTACAGAAATCATTATAATGATGTGAGGCTCTGTGAAATTTCATCTTACCCAAGTCAATTAAATGCAATTCTGGCTAAATGTTTTAGAGACAATCAACATCAGTATATTTCAGGAAAGGGGAAAAAAAGCCAAGTTGTGACTACACTGGATTTATGTTGTTTAGGAAAAAAAACAATTGATGCTACACAGTATATAAGGTTATTATTAGAATTGGTAAAATCTGAAAGAAAAAAACACCACTTTTTATGGTTAATGAATACCAAGTTTTTGATTAAACTCAAATCATTTGTTATTGATTTATTTGTGGAGCTCAGAAGGCAAAAGTATTGTGCAAAATGAATATGCATTTTTGAACACACCAATTCTCTTCAGTGCTTTAACGACACACACACACTTTCCTATCCTTAGTTTATATATCCATGATTTGAAAACACTATTCAGGACACAATTTAAGTATGTATTTAACTTTAAGTTTCAAATAAACACATACTTAAGTTGTATTCTGAATAGCAGGCACTTAAGTTCTTTCCTGTATCAGGTATCCTATATTTTATATACTGACCCTGGGCCTGATTCACCACATTTCATTGAAGCCTATGCAATTATTCACCCTAGTGCAAGTGGGAATCTTAAAACAGACTTCTTTCCTTTGAACCTTTCCACTGGATTTTTCTGTGGAAGGGGATGATCTGGTCCATGGAAGCTGGACTATCAATTTCAAATCACAAATGAGGGTCAAGTCCACCTGCTTTTCCAATAACCCAGTATTTTTCCTCTTATTTGATTTTACTATTCTGGGAATATTTTCTAATGTGGAACACATTAAGTAAAATGGGTCTTGACCGGAGAAGGATTTACCACTGGTCAAAGAAGTAGTTGACCAATACTAATTATTGCTGTCACTAATGCTAGTACTTGGATTAAAATACCAATCTGTATTTTTCTCCCATGGTGCAGACAAACAATAATATTTGTCAGAATTGTCAGTTCATTTGTCGAATTGTATTTATGGGTTAAAATAACTGAGTTTGATTACTTTGGGATGTTAAATTATAACATTGTCAGTTATACAGTTTAAAAAAAAACAAAAACAAAACTGTGGTCCTATTTATTCACACATTATCAAGAGATATATACTAAAATTGTTATTCTATCAAATACAGTCTCTCTATTTGAACTGCAGAGCATTTCAACATTCTGCAAATGAATTATTGATGTATGTGGCAAAATTATCTCTCAGTACAAAGCTAAAAAAGATAATTCAATCACCCTCCCTTTGAAATGTAGCATGGCAGTCTTTAATGTGGATTCTCCTTTAAAATCTATTTCTTTAGGGGTGGGGGAGACGAAGAATTCTACCTGTCATTCATATATACTTGCACAGTTTGCTAAGCACAACAGAATATCTCCATGGTCCCTCCTCGATGTTACTCTGTTACTCTGAATGAAAAGATCATTGAATATTGTGAAATGAAGGTATGCTCTGCTTATTAATTAATCTTGATAACATTATTTTTTAAATCCAATTGAACCACGTCTCCCACTGCATTTGGGAGGGGGGAGAAATGACCCTTAGTAAATGCTGCAGGTTTTGATTTTCTGTCTCTGTTTTAAAAGGCTGTTTAGCCTTTCAGCATTTTAAAAATTATATTCCAGATGATGGACTACATCATGATTTATTTGTTAAAACAACTTTCCCATCAAATGCCTTAAGGTTTAAATTCTGAAGAGCACTATGGTATATGGTATTATCCTATTGCTTATGTGTGATCTATATGAGACACAAGATCTTAAGACTCACAGTGAAAGCTTTTCTGAAACATAACATCTGAACAGATTATTGCCACTTAAATAATAGTAATGTAGAGTAAAGAAAACAACTCCATAATTAGAGCCTCTAAATAGTCCCTATTCCTCCTGTCTAACTCTAATCTACCAAGTATTTGGCCTAGATCACGCAAGACTTTACATTTAACCAATATTACTGAAACATGCCATTTTCCCCTGGATATTTTATTTTATCATCTCTTAAAAAAAACATTTTATGGTCAGAAATATGTTGACAAGGAATGCTGAGAGTCTGGAATAATTTATTCATGTAAACTGTACTGAAAAATGTACTAGGCTCTTATATTCTCTTATTATTAATGCATATACTAAACTTGATGTACAAGCGAAATGGAACAGCGGTTTGGGCTCTGAGTAAAATATCTCTGAAGATAACTGGAATGAGCCTTTATCTACATATTCATTTTCATTTAATAGTGAGCAAATATGGAATTCTACTTTATTTCATTCATAGGCTATATAATTCATCTTTGAAACTAGCTGGCATTTAAAACACTTTCCATGATGCATGGGATCTATCTTCTACTCAGCTGATATCTCTAGGGATTCTTCCTGTAGACACCATTATTAAGGGATTTATTATAACATTATTTTTCACTCTTTAGAGGCTTCAGTAAAATGTATAGTCTACAAATTGGTTTTTGGTGGTAAACTAAATAAATACATATTTAAGTAGCTTTCTGAAACATGTATTATTCACCCAATAGGCTGGGAGAGACTCTTTCAAGTCTACTATATAGTAGTTACTTAGAATATATAATGTGAGTATTAAAACTGTAGATTACCCTCATTCAAAGTAGCCCCTCGCATACTATGCAAGTGGTGAGTTTTGCAGGCAGATGTCTATGGGATGATCTGGGCTAATGATACTACTTTTAACTCCTCATGCCAGGCCATAAGTAACCAATAAATAGGCCATAGTAACCAGTACTTTGTTTTGGGGAGAGGGTTTGTTTGTTGTTTGTTAAATAAGCACTAATTTTCTTTTTATTAATAACACATCCTTTTAGCTGCTGGGAGTTTGTAGGCAAGACAGACAAATGATGCTACGTTCTCCAAATTCTCCTGACTTCACAGAGAGTATGCTAATTAATGGAGTATCTTATCTGGGCCTCATCCTACTCTGTTCTACAGATAACCAAAGTCTTATCTCTACAACATGGTCACTCCTAAAGAAAGAATACTAATGCTATGATTTATTTAAGGAGTCTGTGTAGGTTATTAGCCATATGTTAAACAGAGAGATTACTCAGATAACATTATATATTTTGTAGATGTATTCTAGGAAATTTTCTATTTAACCTCCCATGTTATGGAGCCTAGCTATACATAAATATAATTTTAGAAACAATATTACGTGAATTGTCTTACTCTTCCTTACAAAAGCAAAATGTTCCAATTAAATATATTCTGGGTAATATAATAATAAATTAGTTGGCATATCACAGATCTTTGTACTTGTATATAAGTCTCCCATGAATAATTTAAATAATAAATTCTGCCCCTTTGGAAAATAGAACTTATTCCACTGGATTTGTTAAATGTTTTCATTTCCAGAAACATTGTTGTGCTTGGAAATAATGCTATCAATTTGAAACCTTGCTATTATTTCTTCAGGTATTAGTTATGCAAATCCACACAAGCAGGGTTAGCAGAGACATTTCCGATACTTGGCTAATGCATGCGTTTACTTGTTCACTTTCTGGAGAATATTCTGGGGAACAACATCAGAATTTTATCCTGAGATTTAGCTACTCCTCTTCTGAAACAGATTATACATGCAGTTTCCCATTTAGGGATTTTGAGAACAAAATCTTTAAATAAAAGAGTGGATATAGTAAGGCAGACGTTATGGGTTATAAGCTCCCCTTTTGCATAAACTGGTGCAGAGGGAGCAGATATCTGCCAAAAAATTCTGATCTCAGTGCTGGCTATCAAATATCAAAGGATTAAGTTTAAAACCAGAATGCCTTGATCTCCAGTGCTCTCAGGGCTTAATCCTTAAATTGCTAAGAACTCTGGCCCCAATCCTGCAAAGCACTTAAGCAAATCCTTCTCTCCCTGAGCACAGCAGTAGCGCTACTGAAGGGAAGCTTCACCATGAGGGAAGTAAGTTGCTGTAACCCTAGTGAGAGTTCAGTCTGTTCTGCCCCTGATGGTCGTATATAGGTGAAAGATGGCAAATCCATGGCTTCTTTATGAGGGGGGAAGACCTGGGACATATCTCCTGCTCTCCCCACTCCTCCCAGAGCTATGATCCAGGCAACATTCCCGTGACTGTGCAGTAGTGTGAGATTTTGCACTCTTCCACCCCCACCATTTTAGGGGGCATCTGTGTCAGTGTGGGGCACAGACTTGCCTTATATTTGTTAAAACCCTATTGGAAGTATGACATGCTCCTTTTCATCCCTTTGATAAGTATCTAGTCTTTATGTCTCAGTTCTCACCTGGTAATCTGAAAATATTTAGATTCCCACTTTAGTAACAGGAACACAGAAAAAAAGAGCTTCAGTAACAGCCCGTGGGGATGATGACCTCTCTCACTGTAAATTATATTTGCTGCTTCTTTCATGACTTTACATCATTTGGCGGGGCCTTCTGCAAAGGCTTGCTATCTCTTAAGGTGACACTGACTTTGCCTAAGAGGGTTCCTTTGAATACTTCACAGAAGGAATGTGGAGTTCAGACAGGCAATGAACACACACCATTTTACAATTTTCACATGATTGGGAAGGTGATTTACTTGAAGGAAGTGCATATCAGCGATAAAGGCTTCCCTGCTCCATTAAAACTTTAATGTTATATTGAGAGAAAGTCCCCTGAGAAACCTAATAGTTCTTCATGTGGGAAGCCTTATTCTAATTCTAAATGATACTTTTGTCTAGATGAGATGAAGATATGCAGAGAGAGACATGTACATGATATGTACACCTACCCTCCCAAATTAGTGTTATACGTTCCTCTGAAGATTGGGCCCTAGAGTTCCATATTTCCAAAGAAGAAAAGGAGTACCTGTGGCACCTTAGAGACTAACAAATTTATTTGAGCATAAGCTTTCGTGAGCTACAGCTCACTTCATCGGATAGGCAAACTTTAGAAGGTTTATAGATTTGGTTAGGCTAAATATCCAAAAGTTCTAATGCTTATCCACAGAGTTGAGCTAGCTGAAGTTTTGCTACTGAAATGTTATTCAAAAGATACTGGCTTTTTTAATCAGATAGACATTTTTATGAAAAAAATTCTATTTTTGTCAAACATCTTGGGGGGGTCTTCTGAAAAAACAACAACAAAACTATAGTTTGGGGGGGTTCACTACAAATTTTTTTAAAAATCATAATAAACTTTTTAATGAGATTGAAAGAAAACATTCATCTACATTTTTCATGGAGGAAAAAACCATCTCCCAACCAACTCTACTAAAGCATATACAAATGTATCTCAAACTTTTTGGTCTGAAAATCTTGCAAAGTGAAAATTCTCTCAAAATTTCTAGAACCTATGGCTTGATCAGAAGTTTTATTGGTGTGAAAGCAATCTTTTTTGCAATAGAAGTACAGAGATGAAGTTCAAACATTAAAACCACCCTTCCAAAACATTTTCTTGATTTCTCCAACATCAAAAACATTTTTTTCTTCTTAATTTATTATGCTGCTCCTGGTCAAAACTGCCTAGTTATGGTCAGGTTCTCTTTTTTCCCAGTTGAGTGATTCAACCATTTCATTCTGTATGAATAATACACTGTGTTGTCCCCAAATTTACAACGCCAAATTTGTGAGTAAAAACTTACTTTTTTGGAGGATTTTCAGCTGTTACGTAGTTTAATAGTTAAAGTTGGCCTTAAGATATCTTTTAGAAATCCCTTTGAGTGCCACATTCTTATAGTCCTTCTAACAAACAAAGGGCTCACTAATGACACTTTAAATTTCCCAAATAAATTACATCTAATTGAAAAGGCTGGACACATTTGAAGATACAGTAATTAAAACATGTTATTAACTGTTGTCTATAATTGTTACACTCACAGTCAAGGACAGTTCAACAGATCAGGTCAGCCTTGAGCAGTGCTGCTGTTACATTAGAGGTAATCAATCAATCATCACCAGACCCCTACAGTTATATTTGCATGCTATAGTCTTCTTGGTTGAAATGAGTCCGTGCAATGAGGGAAACACTACAAATGCATGAAGAATTTTCTTTGGCTGATTGCTTGTTGCCTGTTCACAGAACAAAAGCACACTAGAATTGCAACATGCTCCTTGGTCTGAAAAAACACTCCTAACCTCTTCCCATATACATCCTTGTCTCAACAGGGTCCCATCAGAAGCTGATGCCCATCTCTAATGGCAGAGTTTTCAGCCGCTCACCTTGAGAGTGTATACAGTGATATTAAACCAATTGCTACAGACAGGCAGGAGGTGCTTGTTCCTCAACAGCCTCCTAGTCAGTGAACTGACCCTGCAAGAGCTCAGGGCAATGCTTTTCTCCATATTACAATAGTGCTACCCTGATACCGCTAGCTGATAACCTGCCATTGGCAGCCTCCAGCTCTGCCCACTGACACCATCCCCACTTTCTGATGGTCAACATCTCCCCTCCAGTCTGTTCTACCAGCAGTCCCCAGCCCTACCCTACCTTTTTTCCTTCTGTGCCCTCAGCCCTGTCCTTCAAGTCCCCCCTTAACCACTCCCCACAACCTCCAGCAGCTCCTCTCCCTCTCTAGCTGCCACATACAAGGAACATAGAAGGCCCCCCCATATCTATTTCATGTTCCTCCCCTTTCCCTACCTCTTCCTCGCCCATTCAGTCCCACCCCCTCAACACACTCAGTCAAGACACTCAAGTGAGCTGTTTGTTATGATAAGAATTCAGGCAGCACCAGAGATGAGGATCCCTGACACAACAGCATCTCCTTTCATTAAGGATGAGATCTTAGTGAAAGAGCCATCCTTGTTCAACAGCTTTGATAATATTTTAGTTTTTGCTATAATGTCTCATTCTTTGTGTACAGCTAGCTGAGCCTGATAATACACTTATCAACACCTATCAAGTGCACACAGGGATAAGAAGAATAAGAGGTTATGAAACTGCATGTGTATCACACAACAGAACATTAATCCCATTAGGTAATAAAAAGTAATGATGATCATATGTTTATAGGTCAAAATTAATCCTGACCGGTAACTTCCCCACACACCATTAAGCATGTACCCATCTTACACATCAAAGGGGGAAAATTACATGCCAATTGAGCCTTTCCCTAGTCATAAAGAATAGGCATCCCATAAAGCATGATGTGTACTAGTCCAAAGGATAATTTTGGGCCCTTGGGTTCCAATTCTAATCTTAGATACGGGATTTGCAAGCATACCCCATATACTCTACCTCATAAAATCAGGCAACACAAGTGCATGAGATAAAGTTTTTAGTTAGATAACCTTCTTCCTCTGTGCAACTGAGATTAGAATCAGATTTAAGTATTTACAGAATCAGATTTAAGTATTTACAATATTATGTAAATGTAGACCACATGCTACAACTGAAGTATATTTAAAATACCTGTGTTTAAAGAACTATCTTGGAATCTTCTGTAATTGCCATAGTGTTATCAGTGCTCTTCAGGTTTATTATTAATGTCCACAGCAGAAGAACCAAGCTTTAGATAAACATTCCAAGGAGTAGTTCTGATCAATGGCCTCAAGATCTTTCCACCATCTCACAGGAAATAAATATTTCTTAAATCTAGCTAGGGCCTCATGCCCTTTACTCAGCCCTAGCTTTTATTTTATAAACAGAAGTAATGTAATATTGCTGAGGTCTTTGATAATGATGTAGAAAAGATTTTTAAAAATAAATAATAGAATGTGTTAAGTTAACTACACAAAGTTAAGTTTATCAAATATTTTGGAAATATTAAACAAATTATTTTCATATATAAAAACATATACTCCCTATCTGTACACAAACTCACTCATGTGTATGCGTACACACATCAGCATGCACACAAAATGTAGCTGAGATATTACAGATAAATACATATTGATGAAAAAACAAAACTTCCTCCATGACAAATAGAACTTTGCTCTCTTCTTCTTGAAGTGTTAATAGTCCTGCCATTTAAGAAACACGGTAAAAACTGTAATGATTTAAACTGCCAGTACATATTTAGACAGGTAGAGTCTATACAATAATGTACTTTAAAGAGACACATATTGTATAGTTTTCTGCCACCAAACTACAATTATACAACTGGCTTTTGGTTTATGGATCTCATATTGATATTTATTTTTCCATGTAATTACTCTTGAAACATGACAGGGTATATTGTGAACTATGACATTATATTAATATTTTTATTTTATACTTTTTTCCTCATATAAAAAGCAGATACATTCTGGGTTTATAGAAAAAAAATCGGAAGTCCCTGAATGGGTTAGCGTATCAAGTGTTTTCTCAGACACTTTTCACAATGGTGACTAAAAGTGTCTGTGGGGTGTGAAGACAGGATGCACACAGTGTGAGAAATCACATTTACGCTACATCTCTCATACAAAAATCACAGTTGAGGACACAGCTAATTTATTATCTGAGAAAAGGCAATTCTCTAGGGCAGACAACTATCAAAGTGAATCTACAACGGCATCAAATAGAGTTGGACTCTTCTATTCCCTCAAGTGCACAGCAGACATAAACCCATTTATTAGCACATAGGAATTGTTCACTTTCATGAAACATTTCCATCTTCATTTAGGTTACATTAAGAGAATACCAAAACTGGCAAAGTGAATTAACAATTTATTTTGAATTTAGTCTACACTGCACACCCTAACATTTTAAAAAAATACTACTTTTGCTATCTTGCTGATAAAATTTGTTAGTGAATTAGGAATTTCAAATAACTGGCTAGGGGTTAAGATAGCACTAATATGTTATTAAGTGAGCAGATTTGAAATGCTAGGCTACTCTAAAGATAATCTGCATTTTTAGTGTGTATGAATCCATTTCATACATTAAAAGACACATTGGGTAATGCAGTTATAAAGCTTACCTTAAGTTTTCTAAATTGATAATTAAGATGATCAGATATACTACAACAGCAAACGATTGGCAATAAAGTAAAAATTCTTCATACTATAACTGATCTGTTATATTTTATACAAAATAGGTTTGTGGAAAATATTCTACAAGGTTCAATCTGAATATACAGTTTCAAAATTTAATCCTTATGCATCCTATGTTCACAGTTCATAGCAACTGCATTTGTACTCCTCCTCCTTGGTCCAGCAAGGGTGCCCACTGCTTCTGGTTCCTTAGCCATCACCTCTCTTGGGCAAAGACATGTTTCTCTCTCCCTCTTGACCAAGTTTCGAGTTTGCACAGTTCCCTGCCTTCACTGTGATATTCCCAGCAAGCCAGACTACCTAAACAGGCCAGCATCTGCACTTTGCTTACTCTTCAAAGGCTATGAACAACCTAATTGTCAGCAGTTATAAGTTACTATATAGTTCTTTTTAAGCAAGTACATTTATTCTTAAGGTGAAAGCACTCCATAGAAAACATATTAAAAACAATAAAAGAACCTACATGCATGCTAATAAGCTTGCCAGAGATCATCCCCCAACTCCAGCAGGGGCTCAGGTAGGAGTCAGTCCTTCAAACCCTAGCAAAAAGTTTTCTTGTAGTAATAAGTTCATAACAGCCTCTGCTCAGAGAAAGCATGCTGACTGTGCAGGTCAGCCTGTTTCTTTATACAGCTTGGGCTTTTGATAGCTCAATTTTGGGAACAGGTAATCAGCAGGCACTGGTTCTCTTCTCAGGGTGTCAAAAGGTAGAGTTTTTGAAAAACTGGTGAGAGGTGAAGGGATTTGCATTCCACCTCTCCCCAGCTATTTCCCAGGAATCCACTTTATAGGCATTGTCTCAAAAGGCGCTTCTCATCTGCCACATTGTTCAATATAGTCCTCTGATCAACCAGGCCCACAATAATACATAACCTTTAACTTTAACACAATGGACTCCAAAGATACTTAAATTTAATTCAATAAGTATATTGCAGCAAATTGCCACATTGGTCATACTATATGTGATTTATTTAACTATTATTTCATTTTAAATTAATTTTGTAAGATGCCCTAAACAATAATTATTTAAATAATTTTGCTGTTGACCAATGTACCTTGACACTGGAAGTTGATAGGTAGGATTTACCAAGGTACAAAGTCAAGAACTACATTTTTCAATCAAGTGGGATCAATAGGGATCAGACATTCAAAATGCTGATATGAAAAAGTGGCTGTGATTGGCCCATTGTGAATTGGAAACCATGTGTTTTCATGAGAATTCAAATGCCTCTAGTATGTGTTAGCAACTGGGATGTAGGAAGTCTGGCCAACTGGTGAGAGCAGGAAACAGGTCTAATGGTCAAAGCAGGCATCCACACTGGGGAATGGAAGCAGGGGTCAGAGCCGGAGTCAACAGCCAAGTATCAGAGCCAGGAGGTTGAGCCAGAGTCAGGACCAGAGTCAGGACTAGCAATCAAAGCTGAGGATCGCAGCTGGCTCAGATACCTAATGCCAAGACCAAAGGGTTGAGCCAGAGTAAAAAGTCAGGGCTGGAGGTCAGAGCCAGGATTGGGAGCTGATAGTCAGAGCAAGGGAAAAGGGCAGGAACCAGAGAGGCAAGGATCAGGCATTGAGCAAGAGCAAGGTGGGAGCTAGAACTGAGGAGCAGGTCAGGAGCAGAGCAGGAATCAGGAATAGGGCTGGATCAGGACTGGAGAAGGCAGGCAAGTGCAGGGTCCGATGTGGCAGTAGCAGAGGTCTGCACCGTTGCTCAGATGGCTGACAGGTCACTTCCTGGCTTAAGTAGTGAGTATGAGCCAATTACATGGTTGCAGGCCTTGAGTGCTACAATAAACCTGCCTGTGGTGCCTTACCTTCCAGGTCTAGTGAGATGCTTCTTCACCCATCTCCCTTGGTGGTGACAAGGGAGTGCCAGAGATCCAGAAACCCCAAAGGCCCAGGGGGGCTCCATACAGTTTCATAATATTATAAAACCAGTGACCTAGATTTCATGAAACCATTAACAGTTACAATAACATATTTCAAAATATTATCCATTAATATAGTATACAGAGGCAATGTGTTTTAGTGGTTTGAACACAGAAACGGGGAGTTAGAAGACCCAAGTTTTACACCCTGCTCCTACGCACAGGGTGACCTTTCGCAAGTCATTTAACTTCTCTATGCTTCAGTTTTTCAAGCTGTTAAATTGAGATGATGGTCATGTATAATAATGTGGCAGAGGGAAAATTCAAAGCAGACTAGTAAGCTTTCTGTATTACATATCCCTTGAACAAGCCATTCCAACTGAGCTGTTCCACTGAGGTCATTGGAATTTGGACCAGACCCTTAACATGGTCTGTCACTTCTCTCTTTATTTACAAGAATTTCATTATTAGTAGTACTATGCTCTCTTCCCTCATAGCACCCAGCACTGTCACACCTGTCGTCTTGCTGTGAAAGAGTATGTCTACACTCTGCAATGAAAAACCTGTGGTTGGCCAGTGCCTACTGAGGTTGCAGAGTCCCAAAGCTCAGGGCACAGCCCAAGCCAGAACATCTGCACCACAATTAAACAGACCCACAGCCCAAGCCCTGCGAGCCTGAGTCAGCTGGCACAGGTCAGCTGGGGGTGTCCAACTGCAGTGTAGACATTGTACCCAAAGTGGCCTTCTGATGCCATTAATTCTGCTTTTGAAATTGGTGAGCAGGAAATATACAAGGTCATAAATCATCTTCTTACTGACTACCAGTCTCTCTCTGCCATGAGTTGAGACTTTACTAACCTGAGAGGAATACAAGCCCTCTTGAACGAAAACACCTACATGACAATGTTACTTTCCATGTCCTGAGGCTGAATGGATTTCAATAATTGGATAAACTTCATGATATTCATAGCTATGGCTCTTATCTAGCACTCCCTCAGTACAGTGAGGAAGCCTTGACATGAGACAAATAGTCAAGGGTGGCAAGCAAATAAATGCAAAGCTTATAATAACTTATATATATATATATATATAGTGCTACTTCACAGCAATTATAAATTATTAGAAGCTTATTATATATATATATATAAGCTTATTACAAATATACCAGTGAAAATATATATATTCACTGGTATATGTTAGTGCAACTGTCAAATACAAGAGTTTGCAAACTTGTTTCCAGGTGAATTGTGAATCATTTTTGTAAGACTTAAGAATTGTAATATGCAGATAGCACAGTAAGTTCACATTCCCTTTCAAAAAATATGGATGGTTTAATTACAGCTTTAAATAATTAAACTGTTTTATCATATTGACAGTCAAAGCGCCTGAAAGCCCAGATTAGTATGTACTATAAATGCAGCATGTCTATAGGCTGTCATACTGTAACTTCAATATGTCCTATTAAATTAGATCCATAGTTCACACATGATGAAATAATGTTATAATCCACTTTTCTTGTCACTAAATTGCAAAAAGGCCATTAACATTTGTCTTTAAAATTTTGCAATTCTGTAGCTACAAGATAACCAAGAAATACACCCTTGAGACAGAATTTGCACAAGGAGCTATATATTTACATTGCTAGGCCTTATTGTTGCTAAGAAAATCTTCCAGACATGGAATAAGTGGAAAACCGATATAGAATTTTCTTTCTGAGCCTGGAGACATTAAAAAACAATAGCTCTAAGACAGGTGTAAACTACTCCCCTTCATCTAAATGCACAACCATACTCTGAAGTGTCCCCAGTCTCTGTTAACAAGAAGTTGGGAATGGGTGATTGAGGATGGATCACTCTATGATTACCTGTTCTGTTCCTTCCTTCTGGATCATGTGGCACTGGCCACTGTCAGAGGACAGGATACTGGGCTGGATGGACCACTGGTCTAACCCAGTATGGCCGTTCTTAGGTTATCATGTAAATGAGTTAACACACACTTATTGATTACAGTTTAAATGCCAATATTGTTTGTTGTTTCAACGTTACAAAAAAATCCAGCTCCAGTAAAATATCTAACCATTATATCTATATAAAATGGCAGATAGTTGTCTGGTTAGTGACTATGGTAAAGAACTACACAATTGCTTTCATCTAACATTGAACAAAGGAACTTTATTGAGTAGAATTAGGATAACAATATTCTTCCTGAAACTTCTTTGCGTCTGATTCTTGATAGATTTTCTATCTAAAACTTTCCCCATTCTGTTCCTTCCTAATATCCTGCCAGAATTTTAAAGAAAAATACACATTTTCAAACCTTATGCCCAAACTACAATTTAACATCACTTCTGTTATTAATCACAAATGGGAGAGGGAAAAAAACTATCATTTCCCCCTTGCAAAAAAAATAAAATAAAAATAAAAATGCCTCTTGAATCTCCAAAAGCTAAACTGACTTTCTGTGAGCCAAAAGTCACAGATGTTCCCTACCCAGCTGCCCAGCTCTCCAACTTTGCTCAGTAATGTCCGCAATATAGTCATGCAAATTCTATAAAAACTTCAGTGGCATAACTGGAAATCAAGGGACAGCACAAAATAAATGCAAATAAGAAGAATGGACTGAGTCTATTTTTCACATTCATATTTAATTAAACAAAAATCTTTAAAAAACAATTTCTGAAGCTCCAGGAGAATTTCTACATGAATACGTCAGAAAAAAACAAGGCAACTTGATGTGGTAGGTCCAGCTTGCTGCAGTATATACAGGTCCCAACATATAGGGTCTGCTTGTGCACATTCTCCATGTATGGAACACCCATTGATTTCCATAGAGCTATTTGGAGAGTTTGGAGGAGCTGATCCATACTGTATTTTTCCTCCATTGTTTCCCATTTCATTTCCATGGTAGTTTTACCACTGACTTCAATGGGACCAAAGTTAAACCGACACTGGTTGCTTTTGAAAAACTTGCCCTGTAATAAAATTACACTAATATTTATATCCCTGAAAAAAAAACGGTGGTGGGGAGGGGATGTCAGTCTCAAAAGGCAGCACACAAACGTCCATAGAAATATCTCCTGATCACTGAAATTAAATGCAAAGAGGGGTATTTCTGAATGCAGCTCAATGTCTCTTCAAGGGTCATAGCAGGTTTACAAAAGGCACAATGCAATATTATAGAAATCAGTTGGCATAAAAAGAGTTTTCAGGCTCATGTAGCACAATTGATCTTGCACAGCACAAAATTTAATCCATTTGTCAAGACTTGTTGTTAACTGGGATTGTACAATTACATTAAAATGCCTTAAATTGGGATTTCAAAGAACATTTTTGTGCTGGCAAAGGCTGCTTTGAAGCAAGATGCTACATACAATGGATCAAAATAGCATTCAGAGTGAGAAAGAAAAATGGTAAATAAACTGTGTCAGATAAGACATTAGAGGGTTAGAATGTAGTAGACTAGGGTGCTTTGAATGCCGCAGAGGCTGTTTGAGGCCTGGGATGATTTCTTCTTAGTCACAGGATTAGCATGATTCATCTATCATTTTTCTCCTGCCGGCTGTGTAGGATGCAAGTTAGGTGTTTTCTAATTTTCTGTCTGTGGGAGGCTTATTAAGGATGTATGCACAGTGCTCTACAGGCCTGCATACCTACTGGTGAAGAAGTAGTTATGTGCTTACGAATTGAAACTCTTTTGTGCATGATTAATTAAAGTCACTAACTTTTTTTTAAAAACTGGCAATGAAAGGTGCCAGATTTACACACAGACACAGACACACAGAACTCATGTAATGGGCAGTGCAAGTTTATGTCATAGTATCCCATCAATACACCCCAGCATTCTAAGTTTCAGAGAATAGTTCAGTCATTGTCCTCTTTGCTGACTCTGTCAATAAAGATCCCTTTTATGATTTTCATTTTATGATCACTTGTCCTCTAGGAAGTAGTCTCAGTCTATTTCCTAATTTCATATAGAACAGCCATCATATAATAAGAACTTTCAGCTACTACTGACAAAACTAATTCAAACTATTATCCTGGATATGAAAGGCTATATATCCGATTCTAACCCCTTAATTTTGCCCTATGATAACACAGCATGCATAGCTGTATATCTTGGAAAATCAGCTAAAGCACTATCATACACATGCACAGTTGCTTACTTTCCAAAGTAAATAGAAATGCAGTGTATTAAAGGACAAGGACTATCAACCCTAAGCTTCTATTCTACATCGTCAATGAGTCAGTTGCATGTAAATGGAGGCCTACTCAATGCCATGTGCATGTGTGTAGAGGCAGACAGATAGAACACATTATATTCGGATTCATTTGAATAACCTATTCTCTTACTATGAAAAATCACTGTTTTCTGTATGATAAAACTAACCTGGAGGCTGTTTTAGTACAATTTGACTCAATTGGATTATTTGGATTATTTGATTATTTAATAATCAGTTTGGATTATTCAGAGCAGTTTATCTTGACTTTGAAAAGAAACTATTTTCTGCATCTTTATCCATTTTTGCCAATTTAGCATGACTGCATCATGCTCCTAGATCCTGCAGTGCAGCCATTTTTGCAGGGACTCAATGAAGATCGCCATATTTGGGGTCGGGAAGGAATTTTCCTCCAGGGCAGATTGGAGAGGCCCTGGAGGTTTTTCGCCTTCCTCTGTAGCATGGGGCACGGGTCACTTGAGGGAGGCTTCTCTGCTCCTTGAAGTCGTTAAACCACGATTTGAGGACTTCAATAGCTCAGACATAGGTGAGGTTTTTCGTAGGAGTGGGTGGGTGAGATTCTGTGGCCTGCGCTGTGCAGGAGGTCAGACTAGATGATCAGAATGGTCCCTTCTGACCTTAGTATCTATGAATCTATGAAGATTTTGCCAGGGGGCTACAGGACCAGATTCAATATGAGCAAAATAGCAAGAGACAGAAAATAATTAGAGTTTGAATTAAAAATTCTTGTGTCCCTGGCTGAAAGGTCAAAATAAGATTACAGCTTTAGATGTTGATTTAGGGAGAAAATGTCTTGGCTTTGATTAAGTCTTGCATACTAGTATGAAAAATGTAATATCCATGGTGCACAGAGCGTGAAATATATTGTGCATTGGCCTATTTAATGCCTTGTCCTCCACTATTACCAAAAGGCTTTGAAACTATGGCTTATTATATAAATCATTATTTGGACTCAATGCTGTATGGGTCAGAGGAAGTCAGGCAGAAGCAGAGTATAAAGTAGATTGAGATAGAAGGGAACTCTTCCCACACCAGCCAAGGAGGATGGGGATCCCTATCTCTACATATAGCTGAGGACTGGGAGCTGTAACCTTGCTCCCCCTTAATGCTGTCTCACCACAGGGGAGATACTATATGGGTGAGAGAAGCATTTATCTCCTTGCAGATCTCCATGGCCAGCTGTTATGTTGGAGATGGAGTTGGTATTAGCAGTTTTGGGAAACAATTTTTTGCCACCCCTTCTCTAAATTAACTGACTCTTGTTCACCATGGACTCACCATTATATCAGGGCCAGCCCAAAGTTTTTGAGGAGGGTTAGAAAGCTGATCTTTTGAGGGTATATGTCAAGCTTAGTTAAATTATTTTACATAAGAAGAGGGATGAGTGTGTAAGAGAGAGATTTAGTCCTTTCCAAACCCCAGTTCCCTGCACTCACCACTCATTTTCCTACATTCCTTCTCCACCAATATAGTCTCAACAATGCGGATTAATAGCGTATTTTAACACCTGCAATAACCACTTACAACACACTTACTGACAGGTTAATGCTGAACTGCAGAGAAAGGGGTTGTTATAAATATAGCTTTGAAAGGAATATTGGTTAAGCATTCATGAAACATATACCTTGATATGAATGTAGGTATTTGTGTGGTGGAGGAGGCCCAGTGATGTCCTCCCTCAGCTATGCCACACATTCAAGATGATTTCTTTCCCTTTGGACTCCTGATGTTGATTTCATCATCAGATTGTTTCCTGTACTAGTTGTTGTGACAATCGAAGCAATATAAGTGTCTGCAGGCTTTTGGGATTTAGAGTATCTGGGTGTGCTATCTCATGTATGTTGTATCAACCAGGCAAGGTACTAACAAGCTTCAACAGGACTTTATTTTCAAAGTGTAAACCTCTTTATCAAGCTACTACTGCACCCTCTGTAGCTCTCTCCTAACCTCTCAACTCCTCCCCGCTACTTCCTCTTTCTTGTCCTTTCAGACTCCTAACAGCCAGTGCTCCAATTCTAATAATTACAAGCAACATCTAAACACCACATTCCCGCCTCTCTTAAGAAACTCTCCCAATTAAAATAAACTTTATTGTTCTAACCACAGAAACAAATATGAAACAAGACACTATACTGTTGACAGAAATATTACACTGAAAACGCTGTAGATACCACATAACAGTCTCTAGTCCAGACAGGTGGTTGTCTGGGTCTGACAGGCCATCTCTCAAGCTGCGGTTCCAGTGCAATGTCTTGTTGTGTTGGTACTACAGTGAAGTCATCCAATGCAGACTGGGCGTTGGCATAATCTCCTCTTGCTGCATAGGCAGGTGCAAGGTAAGAAGCATTCCATACCCGCCCATCAGAAAGTCGATAGGTGTAAGTTGTGGTTCTAGAAGTAAGCATTCTTTTACATGAAGCATGGCTGTTTTCTCAATGAGCTGGTCTCTAATAATCTCATCTGCCATATTCCCAAAGTCACAAGTTACAATCAGATTACCTCAGGGAAGCAATATATTGCATTATAGTTTCCCCTGGTTTCTGCTCACGCTGGCGAAATCTGTAGCGATTAGCTACTACATTCACATTTGGCACAAAAAGAATTCTTTAATGCAGTGCGTGCAGTCTCATATTTATCATCTGGAAGGGGAAAAGTGTAAAATATATGCTGCTCTTCTGCTCCAAAGCAGTGGATTAGCAGAGCATGCTTTCTTACTTCAGAAATCTCTGTAGCACTGATTGCAAGCAGATAAGTCTCAAACATATGGATCTAAGTTGTAAAAGCCATTAGAGGCTCACCTGGGTTTTGCAGAAAGGGTGCAGGTGGGTTCAGAGGCAGAAGATCCATCCTCGTTGCCAAAAGCTTGTATCAACCAGGCAAGGTATTAACAAGCTTCAACAGGACTTTATTTTCAAAGTATGAACCTCGTTACCAAGCTGCTGCTGCACCCTCTGTAGCTCTCTCCCAGCCTCTCAACTCCTCCCCCCCTTCCTGTTTCCTGTCCTTTCAGACTCCCAACAGCCAGTGCTCCCAATTCTAATAATTACAAGCAATATCTAAACACCACAATGTGATGTATCCATGTTTGAAAGGAATCCATTTCCCTACTGAGATAAAGGGATATAGCTAGATTTTGGGTCTTTAGATGACTGGGTAGTAGAACTGCCTTCTAATCTCCTAAAACCCGACTGCAGGGATGCAATCCAGCCACTAACAAAGGCTATACTGACAGAGTTTGTAACCTCCTTGAACATGAGCCATTTTGACAAACTATAAAGGCAGTAGTTCTGTTGATGGAAATATATATGACACAGCCATAAGGAAGCAGAAATTATAAGATCTTTGGGGAGGGAACCTTCAAAGGCTCAAAAATTGTAGCCTATAGCTCTAATATTAAGCACCTAACCTCCTCAGAATAACTGCATGACACACATTAGACACATATGGAGTTTCTAAGACATATGATGTGATAGGATACTCCAATAAAACCTTTTATAGACCTTTTTCAAATGAGAAACGGATTCATTTCAAACTCTTGGATCTCCAAAAAGCCATCTCTGATTAACTTCAATGTTTCACAGAAATATTTATCTCTTGGCAGGAGACCAAGCTTCAAAAATATCAGGTGGAAAGGAGTTTTTTTGAGGAGGTTAATCAGAAGGAAGAAAGCTACTTGCAAACTCTACAGTAGAGCTCTAAACACAGTCACCTACTGTGCTTTAAGAAACAATCTTACATTGGCAGGAAGAGAGACTAGAAGATTTAACTGGTTTTACATTTCTAGGATGAAATTCTGGTCTCACTGAAGTCAATGAGAGTTTTCCCATTGATTTAAAGAAGATCAGGATTTCACCCCAAATATCTATTACAACTATGACAAGTTGACCCTTTGAAGGGCACTTGGTTAAAAGACTTTGTGTAGAAAAAGTTTACTGAGACTGTAGGCAGCACCAGTGTCCCTGGGAACTTGAGGAATATCTACTAGAACTTCATTAACAGCAGATCACTGGTTACAAATACTCTGGGGATACTCTATTCGCTCAGCTATACCCAAAAGGAATTTAAAAAGTTCAAATTCTACAATAACCAGCCTCACCCAATTATTCCACAAATAACTTAACTAAAGAACAACTCTACACTCATTCACCAATAACTTCACAAGTTGAAGAGGAAAAATGTTAAGGAAACACTTTTCAGATTCCTTTCCAAGAGATCATTATTTATAGAGCCCAATTTTTATATTTGGGTGCCTAAAGTTAGGATCTTAAATATGGATTTAAACTTCCATATAGCCATTTTAGGCAACTAAATGCCAATTTAGATGCCGTTTGTCATAAATATAAAGGGAAGGCGTTAAGAAGCTCTGATACAGTACTATAAAATCTTCTTACCTGTAAAGGGTTAAGAAGCTCAAGTAACCTAGCTGACACCTGACCAATAAGGGGACAAGATACTTTCAAATCTGGGGGTGGGGGGAGGCTTTGTCTGTCTGTCTGTGTGATGCCTCTGCCAGGGACAGATCAAGAAAGCAAGCAATCCAACCCCTATAGAGTTAGTAAAAGTAATCTAGCTAGAAAATGCATTAGATTTTTTTTTGTTTTTGGCTCGTGAAATGCGCTGTGCTGGAGAGAATGTATATCCCTCTTTTTGTGTCTTTTTGTAATTTAAGATTTTGCCCAAAACTCTATGTTTTGAATCTGACCGCCTGTGAGATTATCCTCCATTCTAATCTTACAGAGTGTTTCTTTTATTTTTTTTTGTTCTTCTTATAAAGTTCTGTTTTTTAAGAATCTGATTGGGTTTTTAGGGTCCTAAAAACTCTAGGCTGGTCGGTGCTCATCTTGTTTATTCTCAAGCCTCCCTAGGAAAGGGGGTGTAAGGCTTGGGGGGATATTTTGGGGGAAGACATCTCCAAGTGGTCTCTTCCCTGATTCTTTGTTAAATCGCTTGGTGGTGGCAACATACTGAATCCCAGATACAAGGAATTTTGTGTCTTGGGGAAGTTTTAACCTAAACTGGTAGAAATAAGCTTAGGGGGTCTTTCATGTGGGTCCCCCCATCGGTACCCCAGAGTTCAGAGTGGGGAAGGAACCCTGACACCATTATATGGACTATGGTGATAAATTACCTCCTAATCTGTACTGAAGTTTGAAAATTGGGCTCTATAATTAACTATGAGCAAATAAATGATTTAAAAAGCTCTGGCAAATGCCTCACAAATGTCCTTTTAAACTTCTGTATAGGAAATTTACAAAAACAAAAAAATAAATGGTTTGATTTTGCACATTGAAATGAAGGAAACACCTATGCTTCACAATAAACTACAGTTGCCAGAAGATGGGGAAGCTGCTACCTACGGGACATCTGTCGCTCAGTTGTTTAAGAAATGTTGCAGCTATGCTAACAGTGTGTGCATCTGAGATACACACTGATTTTCTTGAAAGTTATCTGAACCTTATCTTCTGGGTCATTACTAAGGGGCTCACTTGCAAACTACACTGGCAGCTGCAATCAATTTCAGAGATGATTAAAGTGGGGATTAAAAAGAATCAGTGGTAGTCTGTATTCATTTTTTAATGTTTCTGATGAATAACAAGGGTCCCTTCAGTTTAAAGTCCTACAGTCTTGACTATTAGTGTTTTGGCACATATAGCACATATATAGCTAAGAGGTTAAATGTGCTCTGCAGGTATAGGCCCAACGTTATGACACTTTCCGGTCAGTGGAGGACTATAGGGTGAATGTTTAGCACCATGTGCAAAAATTTAGCTTTGTGACTCTTCCATTAACTTTAGTGGAAGGTATAAGGTAAATACATACCATACTGAAAAGAACTCCATCAACCTATGAATAGATTTAGCAGCCTGCCCACAGCTGCTCACAGTTAACTTTGCTGCTCCTACTGTGTGGAGGTTTCAAAAGCTCCCCGTGTATTATAACTGCAGGCTGCATCATATTCCAAAAGGAGGAAACACTACAAGAAGAGTAGCCATATAATGTCTGATGTGGCAACCTGTGCTGTGCCTTTACCCGAGGATGGAATTTGGGACTCAGTTTTGTCTTCCTGCTATAGATATAAATGAAGTATAAGAAATTATATTCAAGATGAAAACGAGCTGCCTTCTGTGATCTTTGCCTCAGAACATCAAACATCTTGTGGGCTAAATAGGGAACACTAAGAATCTGGTATCATGAATTCTATTGCTCCACAGTACTAGCGAAAAATAATCCAGGCGCCTCTTGCTCCTGAGGTCACTGGTCTCCTCTCAGCTCAAACAAGCACCAAATTATTGTCAGAGTCACGTAGTAATTTATGCCCAATAAAGTATCTCCCCACTGTTTACTTTCAATTAACAGATGCTCTGTGCTGGGCCCACAGCATCAACCTCTGGTTTTTCTTCCTGAACTGTGTACATGCCATGAAGTCTGCAGCTTTCCACATTACAGCATGCTCCAGGTTGTGAGAATCTGGTTAATAATCCGAAACAGCCAGGTTCCATCACGCTAGCACTTAAACTATTCATTTCAAAGACTGAGAGGTCATGTACTAGATCCTGGCCTAACTAAGCTCAGAGGGCCAGATTTTCAAAGGTATTCAGATGCTTTAAAAAAGCAGAAAGGCACCTACAGGGATTTTCACTTTAGTAGATTAGGCACCTACATTCCATTGGAATTATCTTTGACAAGCTTTCCCAGAGTTTCAATCTGGTTGGGTTCAGGAAGAATTTGCAGAGGGTATTGGAAGGCCAGAGGGAATAGCAACAGAGAATGCATTTACATGAGAAGTGACCTTTCCTAGTTGCCAAAGCCTCCTGCAGTACACTGGGACAATAGTAACTAAGGGTCACAAAAACAGTCGCCCTAACCATAACAAACTTTATGTATACTTTACACCTACCCTGTTGTTTCAGCAGAGAAGAGCTCTAGAAAATATATTGTGGGTATTATCCTACACAAGCAGAGAAAAGAAAAATGAACTAGTTGATCTAATAAGTCTTTTCTATCATTGAATGGTTTTTAAGTAATAGGGTCCCCATCCCCTACATAAAAATTTTCAGTCCATCATCAATGTTGGTCAGTGCCTGATACTATATGATAATATGGAGGGCATATTTTAAGTATAAAAATGGTTCTCTACTGACAATCAGGCCAATATTATTTCACTAAATATGGAAATATAATATGCCAGTTACTGGTTTGGATTCCCTTCTTATGGTATCTGCTCCTGCAGAGATTCCTTCAACTGAGTGAAGCTCTTCATCTCTCTCCAGAGACATAACTCAGAGCATGGACATGTTAATCTCAAACTGTCCCTAAGGGCTCGTTCAATTGTCTCTAGATGAAATCTTCAGGCATCTTCAAGATACACACCAAAGAACTATAGCTAAATAGCTGGGATGATGTTTAAACTTCAGTTAAAGATGTGAGGCCAGTCTGCTCGTGTAAACTGTCATAGCTCCATTGACTTCACAGAGAATTTGGCTCACAGCCTCAGACCCTCATTCACCCCTTGCTGGACACTGGATAGCAGTTGTATTTATCCGGTTTTGACACAGATACTCTGATTTGGCTCTATGTATTGTTCTGAAACAGTAGCATATCATACCCTAAAATCCAAAAGGAAAGGTGTACCAAAGCAACTGGGAGGTGAGCAGTACTCTGCACTAGGTAGAGGGAGGAAATGTTAGCATTAAAATATGAACCCGGAGAATGTATGTTGCCTGCTAATCATCATCTATATTAATCACAAGCAAAAATATGACTTGATATGAAAAAAAGAAAAGAATCCAGAGTCCAGTTAAAGATATATATTATTTTTGAATTATAAGAGGGAAAATATAATTGTAAAGCTGTTGCCATTTCTATATTTCCAAGTGTGTCTAATTTTTAGCCTCATATCTGAAAAAGTGTGGAAATGACAGAGAGAAAGCATGTGAAGGAAAAAAATCACAGACTGTAGTAGAGAAGAAAAAGTTCTGTCAGACTATTAGATGTCTCCCTATCAATGGAGTATTGTTCCCCTACTTCACATTTTCCAGTGCTTTGTCATGGCTAAGTTACTGGAATTTCACGCTAGTTTACTTATTCAAAGACACTGTTCCTCCCTCTTCAAAAGACAAAAAAAACCCTGCTTCAAAATCACATGATTTTAATTCAGCTTTCCAGCTCAAAATGGTACACATATGTTTTGAATAAATATCTCTAAAATTTTGAATGCTTATCAAAACTTATCTTTTACTGTAGCAATTCAGTTTCCTGGCATTGATTTATAAATATTTCTATAGCACTCAACACAATAGTATCAAACTAAATCATTTTTACAAGACCTTTAAGGTTCACCATTCATTAGTGTAAATTCATCCTTTGAGGCATTTTAAGGTTTCTTCATTTCAAGTATGCCGGAACTAACCCTCACCTGGATACCAGAAGTGAAAAACAAGTGCTATGTCCTTTAAATGGGTTCCTGTTACATATATTTGACAATCAGGATTCAGGGCAACCTTCTGGTCCATTTTAACAGGAAAGTAAGGGATTAAACATTTAGCATAATGCTGTATCTGTATGTGAATTTTACATTTTGTGCTCAAAAATGTCACAAAAACTTGGTTTAAGCAAATATTAGTCTGTAAAAATGTGTCTTTGCATCATCCTTATCGTGACTAGAATAATTAGAGTAATAGAGTAATAATTCTCTGGAAAGCAACCTTCGGTTACTTAATATTTTCTCAATAAAGTGTTCTTCATAATCAAACAAAATTAAATACAACAGCAACTGAACATAGGAGTCAACAGACTAGGAAGGACAAGTCAACACACACCATCAAGTACTTGTTTCCACATCAGCAAAGTCCTTATTAGAAAGGTCTAAATCAGTTCTGTTGTGCAAATAAAACAGACTTCTGATGGTGAATGGATGACTTGTTAGGAACTACATGTAATGTGATGCCCCTGCGTGGTTGTCAGCAATGGGAATCAAACCCAGGAGCTCTGGATCTAAAATTACAAGCCTCTACCGCAATGAGATAAAAACAGTTCGCTCAAAGCCTGCAAACTCTTCAACATTGATGAGGGGAACAGAGAGCCATCCCTTGTAAGTATAGGTTACATACAGATAATAAAAGGAGCCCAAGTACCTGATCCAGCTTCCAGTGGAACTCTGCTGGGCGAAATGTATCAGCCTGGTCAAAATCTTTACGCAGCAGAAACACAAGACGACAGTTGTGCACGTAAAGTGCATAATGGTGCCGATTCATTTCTAAAAATATATAACAAATAAAGAGGCTTAGACCACTGAAGTGTCATAATTGCTTTGTCTAGTTGAATTTGCCTCAAATAAAAATTCTGCCCGTATAAGCAATATACACTTCAAACAAACCAACAGACATAACATTCTACTTTATTTCAGAATTGTATCTCCTCATGAGTTTAGTGAAAGCTGCAAGTGCTTAGCACCGTCAAGGATTAGGTCCTATCCATTTAGTTTATGATTAATTAGGTCAGCAGTTTTCCAATTAATATTTAATCTGATTTCAATTAACACTTAAAACTAATTTCCCAAATCTAAATCATGAAAAATTAAAATTAATTTTCCCCATTTTGTCTACCATTCTCCACAAAATCCTCAGATGAATTTTGAGAAATGCAAAAGTATTACGGAAACTTTCACTGAGCTCAGTTACCACTCAACTAAGGAATGTGTAAAACTTTCAGAGACACAATACTCAAGATTTATGGCTTCCTTTCAAAATATATTAACTGATGGGAAGAAAAACTCCACTCATACCACCGTGATCTCTGCCAAAAAGATTTAAAATAAATAGACTCACCTGTCTTGTCAGAGTTGCAAAGAATAGTTTCTTTTTCAGCTCTCAGTCCTGGACTAGGTCCATGTTTCATCCACATAGTGATAGTGAATTGATCAGTTAAATTCTTTGGTACTATTCCATCAGGAATTTTGGCTCCTTGTTTTCCATCAAATTTAAAAATCATGTCATTGTTGTCTATCAGAAGCCCAGCTGTCCAGTTAGTTGCTGCACTAGGGGTGGGTAATAAGTCAATGGCACCTGAGGATGCTCCTGCAGATGACATACAATGATGAGGTAGTGATGAGAAAGCTATTCCATTAAATTCATTATAGGCCAGATTCTGACACCCTTGCTCCTGATCAGCAACATCTTAATCCACAAATGGTCCCATTAACTTCAGAGTCAGAATACCTTTATATGCTACCAAAACACAGTGTACAGAAAGGTGTATTATGTTTTAGAGGTTTTGTTTTTGATGTTGTAGTTTTTTTAAATTGGTACTATTAATGAAATCTCTTCCCTCCTCCCCTCCCGCCCCCCCCCCCCCCCCGATATACTGGTCACACTGAGTACAACATTACAAGCACTGGAGGGAGATGAATGTCTTAGAATAGTCTCATTGTTATCTTAAATACCTTTAACATTATCTTATGTTTCACAACTGGCATTTCAGAAACTACAAGAAGCAAGTACTCTGTTCCAATAGAAAGCTCAAAATCTCCCCTTCCTGCTGGTGTGTGTACGTAGTTCATGGTGATGTGTTGTGATACAAGGTTTTATAAGCATGAGTTAGAGATGACTGCATGAATTTCCTTTCATGGATACATCATAGAAATTCACAATGATAGTAGAATGTTAGTAATGCTATCTCTAGAACATAGGTAAAGATTCATATCTTTAGGGTGACCAGATGTCCCATTTTTAAAGGGACAGTCCCATGTTTAAGCCCTCCTGCAGGTGTCCTGACTTTTTCTTAAAAATGGGCAAATTGCCCTGTATTTTCTGTCTCCCTCGCATCAGTACCGGGGGGTCCTACTGCTGGCCAGATCCCTGCTCACCAGCCATCTGCGGTGAGTCAGGTGGTCCAGTGGCCAATGATGGGGGGGGATGTAAGGCTGGTGGCGGGGTGAAGATGCAGTGCACAGGGCCAGCCACTCCCCCTGCTGGTCCATCAGCACAGCCCCCGCTGCATGCCAGCTCTTGGCCAGCAGGGTCTCGCCCCCACATCCCCTTTCTGGCTGGCACTGGCTGCGAGCTGCGGTGGTTGGTGAATGCAGGCAGGTGCCAAGTGGTGGCCGGTTACATGTCAACTCTGCTGCCCACCCATTGGCCCTTTACGTGCTTCCCCCTCGCTGTCCTTTCTCTACTTTGCCTCTTTGCCCCCACCTCTTCCACTCAGCCCCACTACTCCTCCATATTCCACCCCCCAGCGGCATGCATCCTGCTCTCAGCAGTGTGTGGAGAACCAGCCCCTGGTTGAAGCGCTGAACTCACCAACAGCCTGGCCGGCAGGCTCCTTCCTTCCCCCACTGCCTTTGGCTGGGCTGGCGCCCTGGGAAAGCCCAAGACCCTCTGGGCCAGGGCACTGACCAAGAGGAGCGGAGCCATGCATGAGCCAAAGCCCACACAGCGCTGGCATGGGGAAACCTCTCTGCCCCTCAGTTAAGCTCCGGAGTGGCGGCGGGGGGATGGGGGAGAAGAGAAGTGATTTCCAGCCTGTTCATGCCCATAATCTGCAGGATCCACAGCAGCCCCTGGGCCAGGGCTTAGCACCCTGTTCACCCCTTCCCCTGCCCTGAGTCCTGTCCCCAAGGGGCAAAGGGCTGCTCCATCCCCTGCTGAGCCACCTTTCTGGCCAGGTTTTCTGAAGCCCCTGAAGTCAGGGTCCCTGGGCCCCTGTGCATAATGCATCCTTAGGGCTTAACCCCTTCCTGCCCGTGCTGTAGCCGGAGGTGGCTAGGTTATGTCGGTGGCCAGCAGCAGCCTGGAGGGGTTAGCTGCCTTTTGACACTGTGTGTGCAGGAAGGGACAAAATGCTTCCAGCCACATGGGAGCAGTGGGGGGAGGTGGGGAAGAGATGAGCTCTTCAAAGACACAGGCCAGGTCATCCCTTCCCCTCCCCCACATCCTCCTTCCCTGCAACTGGAAGCAGCTCCCATCCTTTCCCTCCCTCACAGTGACAAAAGGCTGCTGCTGGCCACATTCTGGTGTGAATCCTGGCAGAAATCTGGAGAGGAGGGCATGTTACTGCATGTGTCCCCCCTCTTCCCCTGCCCTGTGTCATCTCAGGAGGGCATCAGGCAGGGAGGTGTGTCAGAGGTGTACGGGAGTGTGTGTGTGTGTCACCCCTTCCCATGTGTGTGTGTGAGGGGTAGGGGTATGTGTGTTACCCCTCCCTACATGAACCCTAAAGCCCTAAAGATAAGACGGTAAATAAAAGAATCCAACTACGCAGTATTTGTTTTTAACAGGGGCTCAGTCAACTTGATGTTAATTTGAATGTCTCTATGACTGATTGCCATTGGACTCACTTGAATACAAGTAATTTTACCAGGTGCCCCGTATTCAACATAGGGAAACATGGTCACCCTATATCACTATAATAGTCTCTTGTAGTCCCATCGTAAAACCCTTAGGCCCCATCTATACCTAAAGTAAATAAGAAAAATGTTGTGTCCGTTGTGATGTAATTAAGTGGAGCTGACCCAACAATAGCTGTAAGTAGGTTGACAGAAGAATTTTTCCACTGACATAGCTACCAAGTGGATATACCAACAGAACGTGCCCTTTAATCGCTGTATCTAGCATCTGTACTACAGTGGCATAGCTGCAGTGCTGCAGCTATAGCACTTGTAGCATAGACTTACCCTCAGTATCATACAATACATCCTTGATAGCTGTTACCAGAAGTACCCTAATGATTGCAGAGAGAGTGAAGGGATGCTCATGACGGAGGTCAATCAGTTGCTTTCTAAAACGTGAATGTTTAATGAAGTGGCTATAAGCTACCCAGCATTTTTTGGAGAGACAATTTGAAAAATAGAAATGGAAAATGCTACATTGTAGAAGACATTAATAAGTTAGCAAAATTCTTTAGAGTTGGGTGGTTATGGAAACATAGCATCCTTCTTAAGGTTTACCATTATCAGGAAGCTTTTTGAAATAACTAATGGTCTGTTTTGGTGGAGCTTTTACTTGGTAAGGTTAGCAATGTTAGTATTTAGCATGGGTTAGGCATCCCAGAAGAATTTGTACATTCCTGATGGTGCCTTGGTCAAGAAAAAGTGTCAAGAAGAAATCCCAGAATGAACCAAAACAACTCAAACTAATGAAATACCACCAACTAGCGGAGAAACACCCTAATCTCTAGTGTTGCATTCAGTGTTTAGCTGTATGTGGGGACTGTATCCTAGCCAATTTTTTTAATCTAATTACCATACTGTAATAATCAACTTGCAACTTTGTGGTGGAATTTGTCGCATTTAATAACTCTGAAGTTCTTGGATATTTTCCCCACCCTTACGTTATTTCTAATAGGTTTTCTTTTTTTAAAAAAATCTTATTTAAAAGTCATTTCCAAGTGGCAGCATCATCAAACCTAAAAATATATATTTGGAAGCTGTGCACAAGGACAAACTGTGTTTGTTTTATAAGCAGTAATTGTGGATAACACACCAGGTTGCATTGCCTAATGCACAGATGTTATCTATTGGAAAACATCAAACTCAATTTATCCAGATGGCACAATCTATAATAAACTTTGTAAATTTGTTTTTTTTATTGCTCAAGCCACTTAACAAATATTTTACTTGCACACAGCACAAGTAACACTATCTTTTTCTAAACGAATCAGCCTTTGTTTTATGGATTCTTTTTAAACTTAAAAAAGGGTATAGAAGTAATTTGCAAAGAACAGTGTATTAAAGAAAAAATATGCTTTTAAATTAAAACAGATTTGTACTAAATAACTTATGAGATCATGGAGAAACATTTCTGTCTCTATTAATCCTGCACCATGGTCAGAGGCAGCAATAAACATTTAGTAGGGTAATCATGCTAAGATCTAATTTTTCAGTTAGAGTGAAACTGAGAAAGTTCCCAAATGAACAAATAAGCTTCCTAAATAGCTTACTAAGGCTCCAGTTCAGCAAGGTACTTAAGCAGGAGCCTGACTTTAAGTGTCTGATAGCACTGTTTGGCTTCTGCAGTGCTTAAAGTCAGACTCCTGCTTAAGTACCTTGGAGAATCAGGACCCAAATTGACAGGTTCCTACTCAATCCCCACATAATTGTGTTCCAGAGTAGCAGCCGTGTTAGTGTGTATCCGCAAAAAGAAAATGAGTACTTGTGGCACCTTAGGGACTAACAAGCTCAAATAAATTTGTTAGTCTCTAAGATGCCACAAGTACTCCTTTTCTTTTTACATAATTGTGTGGAGATTTATTCCAAAAACAATGTTGGATTTGGATGTTCAATACGTGGCATCTCATGGAGCTTTCCTGAGTTTTGGCACAATTTATACAGGGTCCCTGCTAAGTAACTGTTGGACCCACATTCCTGAGATGTTCCCTTCTTCAGTATGAGATATTTAATTCTCAACAATGACTTTGTCAGTAGCCTGGAATCACCTGATTTTAATTTAACCCTAGAGAATATAAAAAATGACTGGTAATATGACTTATATACAAATTCATATGTAATTACCATTTGAAACACTCTCTTTTTCAAATTAATTTTTGTTTCTGTATTAGAGAAAACAAACTAAAGTCATAAAACTTTAACCATTTGGGAGTAAATCCTGTTTGTGCTTATGCAACCACGTCAGGAATAGCGAATCAAATAAGGAGGGCAAAGTCAACATGCAGGCAAGAATATATGTGTTGAAGGGAAACACGTGCAATCCTGTCACATTGTTTTTGAGAGCATTAGCAACTGCTCTCTCCTACAGCAACATGATGCTCACCATAACTACAGTGTGTGAGGTGGAATAAAAAAGGGGTGTGGCTTCCCCAAAACAGCATAACCTATGTTATTATCTATTGCAAGAACTAGCAGCTTCCGAAAATCACAAAGCACTTTGTTCCACAAAGTAACAGCAGCAGACAGCTGCTCATTGAAGCACCTCAACATTCTGCTCAGGGAATCTTTTGTATTGGAATTACCTCATGGAGAGCCCACAATGCATTGCTGCCTAGGTTTTGGCAATATTTAATATGAACCTTTTAAATACTTTTTGCTGTTTTTCTGGGGGGCGAGGGAGGGGTATTTTATTTTATTGAATAAAAATAGATGTAAATGATTTCATGCTATGCAAATGTCAAGAGATGTCATTCCTCCCTTTATTAATGCTGTTTTAAAGGCCTAATTCCCTCCTCTGGTGTCCATAGATCTCGTTGACTTTAGTGGGTGCTGCACAAGAGCCACAGAGTTTAAGGTCAGAAAGGACCAGCAGATCATCAAGTCTGACCTCCTGCATATCACAGGCCACCCACAACACCCACACACTAAGCCCAATAACCAAAATTAAACCATAGTGTTACGGCCCACAGGAGATTAGACTATTATGTGCCACAGGCAGAGAATAGGAGGGACCAACATGCACCGGTGCCTGGCACCGAAATGATTAAGTGAGAAACACCCAGCTAATCCTGTCAAGTCACTCACACTCACACATGGCAGAGAATGGTGAAAAATGCCAATCTGACCTGGGGACAAACGCCTTTCTGATTCCACATATGGTGATCAGTTAGACCCTGAGTACATGTGCAAAAACCAACCAGCCAGGCCTTTGAGACAGAGAACGCTCAGTGCCTTGTTCAATGTCCTATCTTCAGCCGTGGCCATCCCTTATGTTTCAGAGGAAGGAGATTAAAACAAACAAAACCAGAATACATTTGGGGTATGTGTGTGGCAGTGGGGAGTCCCTTCCTGACCCCTGCAAGTGAACAGCTGAAACCCTGAAGCATGGGCTTTTAGGAACTTAAGATATAAACCAGAAGTGAGCCGCAGGACTGTTGAGCCTTGCCTCTTTCCATCACAAGCAACTTCGTTGTACTCATAGATTTGTCCAGCTCTTTCTTAAAACTAATTAAGTTGTTTCCCCTCACAACTCCTATAGGGGGGTTGTTCCAGTACCTTACCCCTTTGATGGTTAGAAACCTTCTTCTAGTTTCCAGCCTTACTTTGTTCACGACCAGTTTATATCAATTTGTTCTTGTGCCAACACTGACCTTTATTATATAAAGGATACCGTAGTGGTTAGGGCACTAATTGGGACTTGAGAGGCCTGGGTACAACTCCCTGCTCTGCCACAGACTTCTTGGGTGGTCTTAGGCAAATCACTTAATCTCTCTGTGCTTCAGCTCCTGATCTGTCAAATGGGGATGCTAGCAGTTCCCTATGATTTTATTTTTATACAAATATATTGGGAGAAGGGAAACAGCAGCATGATCATTAATCCCCTGTTGTCCAGCCTTAACTGATTTGTTTAGTCTAAATGTTATTTTAGTGGTGGGTGGGGTAGGAAGGGGTACTATACTTTTGCAGAAGACTATAGATTTTTTTTTCCAAATTCCCTATATTTTAAAATGAGTCAAGAAGCATAATTTCATCATCTGAGCTGAGGATTTGCTTTTTTTTTTTATAAGCTCCTGTTACACCAATCTTTTCTGGAAATTACATTGCATACCTTGATTGTCAAAGTGGGAGTGAATCACTGGCACATTGAATGGCAGGTATAAATGAACAGAAAGATAAATGACTGCATTTTAATGTCTTGTCCTTCTTCAGCAGTTGAATTCACTGGATGTCCACCAGATAAGCTAAGCAGTGAACACATGATTTATCAATTGGGGCCTTAATTACAAAGGCTTGAGAGGGTCTTGTGCTCTATGTAGCACAAGTGATCATTTGTTTGTAATCACTCAACATTGCACTCTTCCTGCAATTGCATGGTACGTCACTGACATCAAGATATGCAGGTTGTTCCTTTCAAAGAATTTGTTCCTCAAACGATTACACACGATCAGATCATTTCTGGGAGAAAACAGTTTTCTAAACAAAATTAACCTGCTTTCCTATGAGCCTTCTCTGAAGTAGGGATTGGCAGTAAATACTAAATACAGGCATTTAAACCACTCCAGATGAATTCTGATGCAAAACTCATTTTATTTTATAACCCTTTCAAGCAAACTCCTGTCATCAGTTTCTGTCTGTCTCTCACATCTACTCTTCTCTATGAATACAGGAAATCCAGACACAGGAGAATATCCTTGAGTCCATTTTAACTTTTCCCATTTTACAATGATATTTTGCATTCCATCTATTTTCTCTTCTGGATTTAAAGATTCTATTCCTCTATAGATGCGCTGAGAACAGCTCTCGCTTAAACAATAATATAGTATTGTTAGTCATTGTGTCTGTCCGTCTTCCAAAACACTTTCCTTTACTGGATACACTAACACCATAGACCTGCTGAAGTATTTATGATCGTGCCTCTCTCTATCAGTTTTAGCCTGCAGGTATTCTTCCTAGGAAAAAAGGTAATCCAGAATTAAGACTGTAAATACTTATTAGTTACTCAAGAGAAAAAAGTAGCCCTTTAAAAACGTACTTTACTCAAAAAGCAAACATTAGAAAGATTGGAATCTTTTTTTCAAGTGTCACCTGAACGAGAAAGCCTAGAAACTCACATCTAACCTTAACTCTGCCCCTTAAACCTATCAACTTTCCACCTTGAGTAAAGTTCTCATCAAAACCTAGTTTAAGTCTAAAGTCTTGCTTGCTGATGTAGTTTTCTCAGAGTGCTGAGCTGAGAATCTCTGCTTTTGTATACATGTATCAGTGATACTGCATGTATGTATGATCCCTGTCATCCCACATTGCTGGCATATAACTTACCTAGTTTGGGTCCTGCCCTTAAAAGATTCATATCCCCAGATATGGTTGCTACATATCTTTTCTAAATCCTACAAAGTAACCCTTCTTCATCTGAAACCATATGTATTTTGGTGAAATTGTCCTGAATGATTACTGAAATGAAGTCAATTTTTGTTGAAAAGACATAAAAACCTATGTTTTTCTGATGCCTGAAATGGGCATTGAAAAAGGCAAGAGTATTTTGCTGCAATGTGAATATATGTTTAGTTTTATTTAAAAGCTAAAGTTGTACACAATTGTCTATCAATGTGGTTTTCAAAAGTTTTTCATTTGCAAAAACACTAACAAATTTTGAATGGCAGACTCCTTTGGAAAACTCAGACATGGTGTCCACAGACCAAAGGTTGAAAACCACTAATCTATGAACAGGTTGCCCAGTTAGATCAATGTCTGAGTTTTAATATCACTAATATGATGAAGATGAGTGCTGCTTGTAGACAGATTTTCTCATGCTTTTGTGGTATCTCTGTTAGTTGGAATATGATACAGGAGTAAAATTATGGTTGTTTGTGTTACCTTACCTGTGCAATTTCCAGGCTAATATCTGTAGATTTTATGAGGATAACAACATTCTTTTACTTCTTGTTTACCCTCCAAAAAAAAAAGGAGTACTTGTGGCACCTTAGAGACTAACAAATTTATTTGAGCATAAGCTTTCGTGAGCTACAGCTCACTTCATCGGATGCATTTGGTGGAAAATACAGAGGGGAGATTTATATACACGTACAGAGAACATGAAACAATGGGTTTTACCATACACACTGTAAGGAGAGTGATCACTGAAAATGAGCCATCACCAGCAGCGGGGGGGGGAAAGGAGGAAAACCTTTCATGGTGACAAGCTAGGTAGGCTATTTCCAGCAGTTAACAAGAACATCTGAGGAACAGTGGGGGGTGGGGTGGGGTGGGGGGGAGAAATAACATGGGGAAATAGTTTTACTTTGTGTAATGACTCATCCATTCCCAGTTTCTATTCAAGCCTAAGTTAACTGTATCCAGTTTGCAAATTAATTCCAATTAAGCAGTCTCTCGTTGGAGTCTGTTTTTGAAGTTTTTTTGTTGAAGGATAGCCACCCTCAAGGTCTGTAATCGAGTGACTGGAGAGATTGAAGTGTTCTCCAATTGGTTTTTGAATGTTATAATTCTTGACGTCTGATTTGTGTCCATTTATTCTTTTACATAGAGACTGTCCAGTTTGACCAATGTACATGGCAGAGGGGCATTGCTGGCACATAATGGCATATATCACATTGGTAGATGCGCAGGTGAACGAGCCTCTGATAGTGTGACTGATGTGATTAGGCCCTATGATGGTATCCCCTGAATAGATATGTGGACAGAGTTGGCAACGGGCTTTGTTGCAAGGATAGGTTCCTGGGTTAGTGGTTCTGTTGTGTGGTGTGTGGTTGCTGGTGAGTATTTGCTTCAGATTGGGGGGCTGTCTGTAAGCAAGGACTGGCCTGTCTCCCAAGATCTGTGAGAGTGATGGCTCATCCTTCAGGATAGGTTGTAGATCCTTGATGATGCGTTGAAGAGGTTTTAGTTGGGGGCTGAAGGTGATGGCTAGTGGCGTTCTGTTATTTTCTTTGTTGGGCTTGTCCTGTAGTAGGTGACTTCTGGGTACTCTTCTGGCTCTGTCAATCTGTTTCTTCACTTCAGCAGGTGGGTATTGTAGTTGTAGGAATGCATGATAGAGATCTTATAGGTGTTTGTCTCTGTCTGAGGGTTGGAGCAAATGCGGTTATATCGTAGAGTTTGGCTGTAGACAATGGATTGTGTGGTATGATCTGGATGAAAGTTAGAGGCATGTAGGTAGGAATAGTGGTCAGTAGGTTTCTGATATAGGGTGGTGTTTATGTGACCATCGCTTGTGCCAGCAATGCCCCTCTGCCATGTACATTGGTCAAACTGGACAGTCTCTACATAAAAAAATAAATGGACACAAATCAGACGTCAAGAATTATAGCATTCAAAAACCAATTGGAGAACACTTCAATCTCTCCGGTCACTCGATTACAGACCTGAGGGTGGCTATCCTTCAACAAAAAAACTTCAAAAACAGACTCCAACGAGAGACTGCTGAATTGGAATTAATTTGCAAACTGGATACAGTTAACTGAGGCTTGAATAGAGACTGGGAATGGATGAGTCATTACACAAAGTAAAACTATTTCCCCATGTTATTTCTCGCCCCCCCCCCCACTGTTCCTCAGATGTTCTTGTTAACTGCTGGAAATAGCCTACCTTGCTTGTCACCATGAAAGGTTTTCCTCCTTTTCCCCCACTCCCCCAGCTGCTGGTGATGGCTCATCTTAAGTGATCACTCTCCTTACACTGTGTATGATAAAACCCATTGTTTCATGTTCTCTGTATGTGTATATAAATCTCCCCTCTGTATTTTCCACCAAATGCATCCGATGAAGTGAGCTGTAGCTCACGAAGCTTATGCTCAAATAAATTTGTTAGTCTCTAAGGTGCCACAAGTACTCCTTTTCTTTTTGCGAATACAGACTAACACGGCTGCTACTCTTTACCCTCCAAGTAACTGATAGATATTTATAATCTTAATCCCAAATTAAAGTTTTTTGGCCTGGGAAATGTTTTAGATTTTTAAAAAATGTTTGGTAAAGTTGCCTGAGACATTCTCAGGCCCCAAATTATTTTCTAAAGGGTTAGTTTATTGATCTGTACATCTGTGCAGCATTGCAGTGGTGTTATGAAAGCAAATTTAAGCCAATTAATAGAGCACAACAGAAAAGTTATGAATTAAAATGGAAAAGTTGTACAGATTGTAGGTATCCTAGAACACGTCGTGGAAGCTTAGACATGGGTTTTAGGAAAGATGCACTCTGGAGCTGTAGACTGCCTAATCACACATTGATGGCAGTTCAGCTGCAAGTCTTAGGAATGACACACCCTGGGGTTGCAGACATCAGAAGGTAAAGTGTACATGGCTCTACAGTGTGTCTGTTGACATCCTGAAGTGAAAATCTTACAGAAGCCTTTAGCTGGAGTGCTGGCCACTCCAATGCTCAGGAACTATACCAGAGTCCACACATAGAAATAAAAATTTCAGGTCATAGGTGTATCAAAGTACTTTTTTTCTTAACTAACTAACAACTAACTAAATAGTCCTCTTGCCTTCCAAGAATAGCAAGACACTTTTCCCGTTAGTAATACCTGCACAGCAAAACAAATTTCGAACATCTAGCTCAAGCCTATATTGAGTTTCTGAATAAAGGGGCAAAACACATTTGGAAACTCTTCACTGAGTCAGAATATCTTTTGTAGAAACTATCCATCTCTGAAATACCTTTTGTCCATAGTATCCCAACCTTTCCAATTTTTTTAAACTCTGCCAAAGGACTGCATGACATTTCTCACGTGGATTTGTTTGGTGCAATGAAATTAGAAAGTGTCATTGGAATAGGAGCTACAGTTTCATGTGGGTGAAGTGCTAAGGTCTTCATAATAATCTGTTATTTGTTTGTATAGCTCCTGGTCTGATAAACATAGATCAGAGCCCTAAGTGCCGTCAAAATAGAAATAATAAATCATTAACATCATGAATGAAGGGAAGGGAGAAGGATGAGAAGAAGAAAAGAAGATAAAGAGGGGAAGAAAGGAAGGAGAGGAGAACTGAAAATAAGATAGGAATAAATAATGAAGAGAGAGTGGAAGAGAGAAGCAGGAACTACCTCTGATGTCACATCATGCCATCTTGTTAATTCCTATGGATACCAGCCAGTTAGCTATAATGGGCATTGTGATCTATAAAACCACATATACAGTAGCTACTTGGTCTCTGTATTTATGGGAAAAGTGCTTTATCTGGACAAAAGGAATTAATAAGTAAACTGAAAACCAAGCACATACCACATAATTTTTGCAGTGATTTCTCAGAGTATGTCTCCCGGTCACAGCCTTTGCCAATGTAATTGGTTTGCAATTCAACAGTGGTATGGATTGAGGAAACAGGTCCATCACAGGTTTCCAGATGAATGCTGGGAAACAAAGGTATGCTGCCAGAGCCAGGCTTATACTCAATACGCTTGTTCCAGTCTGCAAGATAAAAATAAATACACAGTACAAAGTAATTAAAAGGAGTATGGTGATTAACAATGGAAGAATTTCCTGAATTGCACTGGATAAGAGCAGAGAGAATAGAGAGGAGGCAGTTGGAGAACAGTGTTGGAGACACTGAGCTCTGGTGCTATGGAGACAATATTGTGCCTAAGATACTTGGTTTAGCAGAAAATAAATGCACCAGGCTGTACTGTGGAGATCCAGGAAGAGCTGTTTCATGGCAGGGTTGTCAGCTCAGGAGAAAAGAACTTCAGATTTGTTTGCTTAACCCAGAGTTGTGTTTTAGTTGAGTTATACTGAACCACGTCACAGGCCCCTAATTGGAGACCCGAATGGACAACGAATGAATAGTGTGACATGCACATTTAAAATAAGCCACATTTTCTAGTATTGACCAGGTAAGCTTGATGGGCTTCGAAGACTGAATTCTTATTGATTTGTAAAATGCCACTGCTTTGCCCCGCCAGTTCAATAAATTCATTGCTGGGACAGAGACCATAAAGTTTGAACCCAAGCATCAATGAGTTAATTGCTCTATTTTTTTTTAAAGATGTTACTCTATTTGTAAAAGTATTTTGTGCTCAGTGAAGTGAAGTAATAACATCACTGGCTAGTGCTAGGCAAGCACTGTGTAAGTTTCCTGACAAGAATTGTTAATACATCTCATTCCTGATCTGCAATGGCATGGTTTATATCATATTCCTGGGAATTACATTGTCAAAAATACATTGTCAAATTATGACAGTTTATGAAGTTCTGTGATATGAGCAAATGTCCGGACTAAGATATGGATATCTTAGGACTAAGGATATGACCACCAGCTTCATTTGACTCATGATTAAAAGCTTTTCAACTCTAGTCTGCAGATGTGGAAGGCCAGTGTACCCATCCACAGCACCAGCTTTCTCTCTCCAAATGTTGTCTTAGTTCTGTGAACTGCTAATGACGGAAAGCTACAGATGAAGGCGCTCTGCAGGTTTACAGCCAGACCTAGCTAATCCATGCTTTGTTTATTCAGCTGTCTCACAATTGAGAAGATTTGAGAAGTTACCAATCTTACAGCACATGCTGTCTGTGCCACTGACCTTTTCAGCTGGAATGTTTAGTTTTTAAATCTGAATAAATATGGTGTTTTCAAGCTGTTTTAGGGATTAGTTAGTTCTGATTTACTGATCAGACCAAAGGAATGCTGTATTAAAATTAAGAAAAATGAGTGTGTTTCAGCTATATTTCCAATTTACATTTCAGCCAAGTACACTGTTTTTAGGTACATAATTTATTACAAAACAAAGCAAAGGTGCCACATTAATATTGAGATTAAACCATTAATTATTTTAAAGCCATGGGTCTGCTTAATCTGTGTCTGCCTAATCTGCACATCTGGGTATTTGGAAGATTTTTCAGACAGAGCAATCTTGTAATGTGCATAGCTCCAGCTTCTCTGGAGTATTTTTAGCCACAACAAAAGTGGGTCTTTGCTAGTAGAATAAACTAATTAAGTCTGAACATTCAATCAAACCTGATTAAAGGGAACATACCATCCAAGGAAGTTCTCTTGATCGGGTGGTGGAAACAAAAGTCTCCAATTCAGTAATTAAATAGACTTTCACCTGCTTTATAGTGAATCTTCACCCTGCTCATGCTGAGGTTTTACTCCACTGTAAATAGGTTGTACCAAGACAACTCCTTGGCACCAGGACTCACTGCAACTGTTTCCAGAGGGTGAGTAAAGAAGAACTGAGCCTAGAACTGCTCTTCATTACATACTCTCCAGAGAGCCTCTTGCTACTGCTGATTTGGGATGCCCAATTTGAGACACCTTAAAAGAGACTGATTTTCAGAAAGTTCTGAGCATTCACCCTCTGAAAAGCTAACCCTTTTAAGGTGTCTCAAATTGGGCACCCAAAAATCACTGGCCACTTTCAAAAATTTGGCTTAGTCTATCCGATTATCTGTCAAATACTTGTTTTCTTGCCAGAGAAAGAGATTAATCATTTAATATTTTGTTTTTAATTATTTGAAGCTGTGACTGTGGGAAAATGAAGGTTGCACATGATGTTCCATACTTATTGTAACAAAAGCTTTTAGGATGTGTTGGTCACTATTCAAAATTATTAGAAGGCAATCATGACTTGCTCACTATAGCTATTCTATAGGATGTTTAAAATAACTTCATTTGCCTGAAACTCCTTCCTCTAACAGATAACTAAATTCCCTAGAATGCCTTAAGACATTGTCAATTGTATAACAGTATATCAACAGATTTGCACTCTCCACCCTTTCCAAAATACTTCAGGTTTACACTCTCAGATTGCTTAGAAAATAACGTAATTTACTTCCGAACATTTCACTTCAAAAATATGAACATTTGCTGTTATATATGTGCCATGACAACAGATGAATCATGGCTCCTTCTATTCTCACATTCTCTAGTTACTTACAGACTATTCCCACACCCACAAATCATCAAACAGTGTGAGTTTCAAACTATTTAAAATGTTTGAGACTAGTTCTGCACTTCTCTGATTTTGGCCACTTTTTGGTTTCTTAGCTATCTTAGATTAATTGGCACTCATGCAAAATATTCATCACTGGATGTGTGAAATGTGACTGAACAATTAAGGTTGACACATCTGTCTGCAAATCCACAATCTTTAACCTTGTATGAGGTGTTGCTTATAAAATAGGCCATAAAAATGTCAATACTCAACTCATATTGTAGAATAATGGAGGGCTTCTGTTCTTCTGTTTTGTTTTGTTTTTAATTGTCACTTCAATGTCTCTTGGGATTTAAAGAGGTGCAGCTTAATTTATTCCTGTTACTTTTCAACTTAGCAAACTAGATCACTTATGACTAGAACTATACAAACCTCATGAAGTGAGCTGTAGCTCACGAAAGCTTATGCTCAAATAAATTTGTTAGTCTCTAAGGTGCCACAAGTACTCCTTTTCTTTATACAAACCTCATAGTCTTAGGTATTCACATTTGTCCAAGCTCTACTGTAAAATCCCAACTAGAATTCAACCACTGCTTTTTCATGCTGTCTAGCATTTGCATCACAGTATGTGTTGCTGCTAGTATTTTCATCAAGTTTGACACTGGGGCCTCAGCCCTGCCTAAGTCCAAGCTGCACTGCCTACAGAGATACAAAAGGGATTTAATGCCGTCTAATTAAGGTCAGCATAGCATTCGCCCTCAGTGTAGGTGGCATTCTGGGGCAGGAAAGGGGCAGCACTGGAGTGCAATGTAATCCTGAGCACCCAGTCTCTAAGGTGATGGCTATGTTAAAAATAGATTGGGTTATTTACATAGTCCTCATTCCTATGATATTTCCATACCCCGGAGGTGTTAAAATTGAAGTTCGCAAAAAGAAAAGGAGTACTTGTGGCACCTTAGAGACTAACAAATTTATTTGAGCATAAGCTTTTGTGAGCTACAGCTCACTTCATCGGATGCATTCACTTCATCGGATGCATTGAAGTGAGCTGTAGCTCATGAAAGCTTATGCTCAAATAAATTTGTTAGTCTCTAAGATGCCACAAGTACTCCTTTTCTTTTTGCGAATACAGACTAACACGGCTGCTACTCTGAAAATTGAAGTTAACACTCTTACCCACCTCCCAGTAAGAGGCAACTTGACAAGTACACAGAAGTGGTGAATGTGAGAGAATGAGTGAAGTATCTGTGTGAAGAGGTGATTGCGAGAAAGCTAAGTCAAAGAGATGACTATTGCATTTCATTCTGAATGGGGCAAGATGTATGCTTGTTCTGATCTCTTGCAGAAGAAAGCTCCATTGGATTAGGTTCAGGTCCTGTAAAAATCCCATCCCTTGTCCTCAATATGCCTGGTTGGCATGGAATAGTTACTGCAGGAAGTCATGGGGGAAGACGGGATCACTTACATAACTTGAACCCAGGCCAGGGAAATTTTTGAATTGCAGGACAGACATTTTAAATTGGGATAGACAAAATGCAACTAATTTCTAAGGCTGAATAAACAATTAGACAAATTAAGATATCTGAACCCACCTGAAATGGATGGGTTGGTATCCAATAAGCTAAATCCAAATCTCCTGGGTTCTCCTTTGGTAAACTCTGATCTGTGACAACATATTTCCAAGGTAACTCAGAGCACCACACACTCTGCAAACCCATACCAGCCACGGTAAAGAGTCTGGATGAGAATAAGTCTGCTCAGTTCCAGAGAATGAGGACACTGTCTGCACTTCCTCATTCATCTGGCCCTATCCTGCCATCTGTGCTATAAAGCACTGGCAGGTAGTCCTGGGCAGGCCTCACACCTAAACATCACCATGTCATATATTTGGGTGTGAGGTTCCATGGACTATGCAACTAAAATTTGAGCCTAGATCCAAACTCTGAGTACCTCAAACTAATCCAGTGTGATCCTGTTCAGATCAAATTTCAATGACAAGCCAATTTCTAAAAATAAATAATAATGATCCCCATGCACAATAATTGAATGATTTTTTCCTTTTAAGCGATGGGTAATGTAAATGTTTTAAATAAAATATGGGGCGCTTATCTTGACCTTTATATGGATATTATCTGGTTTTTCTTTCCCTTTGGTATATACTGTAATACAATATATTTCTAATTTCTATTTACTCTATCTGCCAAAAAAGGCAAATTCTGCCTCTATCTTTGTGGCTAGAGAGGGAGCCCTGGCACACTAACCAGTACAGTGCCCCCTGTGCCAGGGAAGATGCACAGAACTCAGCTCCCACTGAAATTGTTTCTGTACATATGTGGAAGAGGGCAGTGGGGGCTATATGCAAGGGTGGGGTGGGGTACAGCTACCTGGTGAATCTCCCCAATCTCCCCTGTGGAAGGGCTGTCCCTGCAGGCACGCGGGGCCTATTGCAGCCTCAAGGGTTTGGAGCTGCATTTGGCAGAGTAGAAGGGGATGTCTGATTCTCTCTGTGCACCACCCCAGCACCCTTCTCAGCTACTGGTCTCTAACTGATTTGTTTGACAAGTATCATCTGTATTTAAATATTTTACTGTTTATGCACTGAAAACCAATATGTTAGAACAATAAAAAAAAGCCAGCACACCCAAATAGAGTTACAAACCGAACAACTGTGAACAGCTCAGCATCCTAACTAAGCTCATGATTGATGTATGGAGTGATACTTAGATGAAAAGAAGCCCAAGGGCTAAATAAATGACATCTCTGGACACTTACCATATGGAATCTGGGACGTACAATACAGTACAGTCAGGCAAGGCATGGTTTTGTTACAATACCATTTATTTCAATTGAATGTGGAGACATACTACCACATCACAAGCTGGTGCTGCTTTGCTTAACTTGTACACTTAGGGAATGCTTAAGAGCTTAATGTTCAATAAAGAGGCAACATTTCTGAGGCAGTCCTACTTTTGATACCTGTGTTGCCCTTTAGCCTTTGAATACTGTGCTCCATGGAATGCCATTTTAAAGGCTTAACATATATTGTCAAAATTATAACATCCCCGTTTACACAAATAAGATACAAGGTCCCTTCCTTTGTTTTTCAAACACTGAAGTGAATGCACCAAGTCATTCAAAGGATTAAGAGAGGAAAATGGCTTTTTTTTCTCTGCAGTAATTTGTTTTGTTACTGTTAGCCTGCTCTGAATTCTCAATATCCGAAATAGTCTCTGAATGCTAGAAAGCCTCACTCATATTAGCATTCAAGGTCTTTCCTAGTTCTATTAGTGAATTATACTTTTCCATTAATATTCTGTCTTCAGGTTACACATGCATTTGTGTGACAATAATTCCTTTGTATATATGTTGTGCACATACACACACACACACACACACACACACAAAATCACTTCCCCTTCCACAGTTTTCCATTCATTTTATAATCATTTGGTAATGTAATTCAGTTGTTCTTTACAGTTGAAAGTTAATTTTGAGAGAGATCTTGAACTTCCACATCATATTGATTGGAATAAATAAACTGCAATTTACTTAAAGAACTTGTACATGTATATCTTTATGACTCTGCTCCTGAAATCTGATCTGTATAGGTGGACCCCAGCAGAGCCCCTATTCCTCCATCCCCCTCCTCCCTGTAACAAATAATTTAGCTTGCTTTTTGTTTTATACTCACAAAATTAGTTTAATGTTTAAAAAAGAGCTTCTCTCATCTGTATTTTATGCTACCAGATAAGTCTTTGAATATCACTGGAAGCTGGTCTGAAGAACAGTGATTGGTTATAGTTTAGGCCTTGTCTACACCTAAAACTTGTGTTAACCTAACTACATGGCTCAGGGGTGTGAAAAATTCACATCTTTTAGAGATTTAGTTAAAGCAACCTAAGCCCTGGTATAGACAGCTCTAGGTCACCAGAAAAATTCTTCTGTCAACCTCGCTATGGCCTCACAAGGGGGTGGATTTATTACAGCAAAGAAAAAACACTTCCATCACTGTAGCAAGTATCTACACTACAGCGGCATACCTGCAGTGCTGCAGCTGTGCCACCGTAGCGCTTGTAGCGTAGATATAGCCTTACAAACATATCCTTAGAAACGTATGATCACATCTTTTCCAAAATGCCAATCCAATTTCACAGGGTCCTGAAGGACTTCATTTCCATGAAGTGTCAACAACTGGCTTAGCATTTTTGACTGCTAATGTTGGCTTTGTGAAGTTAATTCTACCAGAACTGTGGATATATGACTCACATTTTTGAATCTGCAGAGACTTCTGAGAACCAGTTAATCCACCTAAGGATGGAGATTGTGGTCACACATTCTGAGGAGGTAGAATCAGTGTGGAAAAGTTAAAAAGATGCCTTTTTAGACTGACTGTATTCCCCTTTTAGTGACCAAGTGAGGCCAATGCATTCTGCTGGCTTGAGCACAAAAGCATTAGCAGAAGACATACCACATTGCAATCTAAACATGTTGACTCAGATGCTCTTATTTCACACCTGCACTGATCCCAACGGATTGTCAAAACTGGGTAAAGTCAATTTCTTATAATCTGTGAAAGAAAGGACGGACTAGCACCGCTTGAAAACACCACCTCAGCCTAAATAGTGTGCTATTCACACATTCAGTGACCTGCCTCATTCAGCATTGGTTATGCTACCCAGGGAAATAAAAACACACTGCATAGTTCACAGCAGCTACTCACAACTCCCACAGTCAAGATGCCAAACAGCCAAGATATTCTAACAAGTTAGACACTGTAATTATTCCAATAGATCACACTAACTTGTTTGTCTTTCACCTGAAATGGTATTTTCAAAGTGGTTTTGTATATTAGTCATATCATACACATCAGGTAGTCATTCTGCACCCCTTTCTTTTGTCTGAGTACATGGTATTTAGCCAGCTGCTGTACTGCCTTGTTTATTTCCACAGAAATATTGTAGAGTTCCCTCTAGAGTGATGTATATATAGACATAGGTTTGCGTATGGCCATTTCCATTTTTGTGGGTTTACCTTCTCCAGCAGTAGGTGTATTTGTTCCCTCCTCACCTCAAAAGCACATACAGGAAGAATGAAAAGTTATTTTAATGGCACAACTCTGTATGATGGCCCATGACATTCTGTCTTCGCCAGCATTCTCTGCATGGGTTGCAAACAAATGTAGATAAAAGTGCAGCTCAGAGAGAGTTATTTTCAAAGCATTTTCAGCTCCATTTTTGAAACAGATATATGAAAATATGAGCCATCCCATCTGATCATCTCATCTGTTCCCCCTCCCCTTGGCATAAATACAAAAAACTTTTGAAGGGGAGAACTTTTCTCTTTTACCACTTTCAAAGGCCATGCATGCATTGAAGTGGTCTTTCTGGGGAACTCTGGATAGAACTTCTTACAGGATCCATCAACAGCATCACTGTACCCTTGCCAGAGTTTCATTTTTTGAGATCATGCTTTAAAAAGTTATAAGCCCTTGACAGTGGTTGAGAGAACCTTCTCCTTCCTAAGGACCTGCGTGCGCTGCCTGCCAAGGACTCCCAGCAACTTCAACTTCCAGCATCTGATGGATAGCAGGGATTATGCCAAAATGAAGCAAAATTTAAGTTGCAGCTGGGCCTCCACAGGAACCCTGCCACCGGTAGTTGTCCCCAACAGGAAAGGGCCTGCGACCCAACGGAGCTGGGGATGAGGGGTTTGGGGTGTGGGAGGGGCTCAGGGCTGGGGCAGAGAATTCAGGTGCGGGGATCAGAGCTATGGGATGAGGCCAGGAATGAGGGGTCCAGGGTGTGGGAAGGGGTTCTGGGCTGGGGCAGGGGGTTGGGGTGTGGGAGGGGTCAGTGATCTGGGCTGTGGGTAGAGGCTCTGGGGTGGGACTGGGGATGAGGAGTTTGGGGTGCAGGAGGGGGCTCTGGGTTTGGGGGGGCTCAGGGCTTGGGCAGAGGGTTGGGGTGTGGGCTCTGGAGTGGGGTGAGGGATGAGAGGTTTGGGGTACAGGAAGGGGCTCCGGGTTTGGGGGAGGCTCAGGGCTGGGGCTTGTGGCGCGGGGTTGGGGCATGGGCTTACCTCAGGTGGCTCCCAGTCAGCAGTCCAGCGCGGCGGCTAAGGCAGGCTTCCTGCCTGTCCTGGCACCGCAGACGGCGCTGCGCCGCGGAAGTGGCCAGCAGCAGGATTGGCTCCTAGGCGGAGGCACGCAAGCAGCTCCACGTGGCTCTCACTTGCAGGCACCATCCCCTCCCAGCTCGTGTGTGGAACTGGTGCTCGGGGCAGGGGCAGCATGCACAGCCCCATTACCCACCCCGCCTAGAAGCTGGACCTTCCGGGGCGCAGCACGGTGTCAGAAGAGGTAGGGACTAGTAGCCTGACTTAGCAAGGCAGCATCACCGACGGGACTTTTAATGGCCTGGTTGGCAGTGCTGACCAGAGCCGCCATGACCCAGTGCCTTACATTCCGTGACCCAGTAATAGGTCACGACCCGCAGTTTGAAAACCACTGGCCTAGAAGGAAAAAGGACCAAAAAAGTGCCACCATGGCTAAATAACAACATAAAAGAAGCAGTAATAGGCAAAATGGCATCCTTTAAAAAGTTGAAGTTAGAATATATTAAGGAAAATAGAAAGGAGCATAAACTCTGGCAAGTGAAGTGTAAAAATGTAATTAGGAAGGCAAAAAAATTTGAGGAATGGCTAGTCAAAGACAAAAAAAGTAACAGCAAAATTTTTTTTTAAGTACATCAGAAGCAGGAAACCTGCTAAACAACCAGTGGGGCCACTGGATGATCAAGATGCTAAAGGAGCACTCAAGGAAAATAAGGCCATTGACAAGAAATTAAATTTATTAAAATCTGAGGAACTGTCCCAGATTGAGGTGTCATTAGAGGAGGTTTGATAAATTAAACAGTAATCAATCACCAGGACCAGATGGTATTCACTCAAGAGTTCTGAAGGAACCAACTGTGAAATTGCAGAACTAACAACTGTGGTATGTAACCTATCATTTCAATCAGCTTCTATACCAGATGAGTGGAGGATAGCTAACATGATGCCAATTTTTGAAAAAGGCTCCAGAGGCGATCCTGGCAATCACAGGCTGTCAGGGTACCCTCCCCACTCTGAACTCTAGGGTACAGATGTGAGGACCCGCATCAAAAAAAACCCCTAAGATAATTTTTACCAGCTTAGGTTAAAAACTTTCCCAAGGCACAAATTTTGCCTTATCTTTGAACAGTATGCTGCCACCACCAAGTGATTTAGACAAAGAACAGGGGAAGGACCACCTGGAGTTCCTATTTCCCCAAAATATCCCCCCATGCCCTTACATCACCTTTCTTGGGGAGGCTTGAGAATAAACAAGATGAGCACAAACCAGCCTTTGTTTGTTTTTTAAGACCCAAAAAACCCAATCCGATTTTTAAAAAACAGAACTTTATTAAAAAAAGATTAAAAACAAAAAAAATAAGAGAACAACTCTGTAAGATCAGAATGAAAGATAATCTTACAGGCAGTAAGATTCAAGACATAAAGAATCCCTCTAGGCAAAACTTTAAGTAATAATAAGACACAAAAACAGGAATACACATTTCCTCCAGCACAGTGAATTTCCAAGCCAAAACAAAGAAAACCTAACACATTTTCTTTACTTACTAGATTACTTACTAACTTTACAGGAGTTGGAGGGCTTGCATTCTTGATCTGTTCCTGGCAAAGGTATCACACAGACAGACAAAAGCCTTTTCCCCCCTCCAGATTTGAAAGTATCTTGTCCCCTCATTGGTCATTTTGGGTCAGATGCCAGTCAGGTTACCTGAGCTCCTTAACCCTTTACAGGTAAAAGGACTTTGCCTCTGGCCAGGAGGGATTTTATAGCACTGTATACAGAAAGGTGGTTACCCTTCCATTTATATTTATGACACAGGCTGGTAAGCCTAACTTAAGTATTAGGCAAATTGGTTGAAACAATAGTAAAGAATAGAATTATCAGACATATAGATGAAACCAATATGTTGGGGAACAGCCAACATAGCTTTTGTAAAAGGAAATCATGCCTCACCAATCTACAAGAATTCTTTGAGGGGGGTTAACAAGCATGTGAACAAGGGTGATCCAGTGCATATAGTGTACTTAGATTTTCAGAAAGCCTTTGACAAGGCTCACCAAAGGCTCTTAAACAAAGTAATCTGTCATGGGATAAAGGGAAGGTCCTCTCTTGTTTAAAGAAAGGAAAGCAAGGGTATGAATAAATGGTCAGTTTTCAGAATGGAGAGAGATAAATAGTGGTGTCCTCCAGGGATCTGTACTGGGACCAGTACTGTTCAACATATTCATAAATGATCTGAAAAAAAGGGTAAAGACTGAGGTGGCAAAATTTGCAAATGATACAAAACTACTCAAGATAGTTCAGTCCAAAGCAGACTATGAAGAGTTACAAAGGGATCTCACAAAACTGGATGGCTGGGCGATAAAATGGCAGATGAAATTCAGTGTTGATAAATGCAAGTAATGCACACGAGAAAACATAATCCAAACTATACATATAAAATGATGGTAGCTGTTACCATTCAAGAAAAAGATCTTGGAGTCCTTGTGGACAGTTCTCTGAAAACATCTTCTCAATATGCAGCAGCAGCCAAAAAAGCTAACAGAATGTTGGGACTCATTAAGAAAGGGATAGATAATTAGACAGAAAATATCATATTGCCTCTATATAAATATCGTATTGCCTCTATATCGTATTGCCTCTATGGTACACCCAGATTTTGAATACTGCATGCAGATGTGGTTGCCCCATCTCAAAAAAAGATATATTGGAATTGGAAAAGGTATAGAAAAGGGCAACAAAAATTATTAGGGGTATGGAACAGCTTCCATCTGAGGACAGATTAGTAAGACTGGGACTTTTCAGTTTGGAAAAAAAGACGATTATGGGGGAATATGATCAAGGTGTATAAAATCATGACTGGTGTGGAGAAAGTAAATAAAGAATTGTTATTTATTCCTTCTCATAACACAAGAACTAGGGATCACCAAATGAAATAAATAGGCAGTAAGTTTAAAAAAAAACCAAAAGGAAGTATGTTGTCATACAATGCACAGGTAACCTGTGGAACTCGTTGCCAGAGGATGATGTGAAGGCCAAGACTATAACAGGGTTAAAAAAAGAACTAGATAAGTTCATGAAGGATAAGTCCATCAATGGCTATTGGCCAGGATGAGCAGGGATGCAAAATTATGCTCTGAATTGTACCTGGCCTCTGTTTGCCAGAAGCTGGGAATGGACAACATGGGATGGATCATTTGATGATTACCTGTTCTGTTCATTCCCTCTGAAGCACCTGGCATTGGCCACTGTCGGTAGACAGGATACTGGGCCAGATGAACCTTTGGTCTGACCCAGTGTTTCCATTCTTATGTTCTTACTTGCAACCTTTATTAATTTTTAACTATGTATTTTGGGAAGAGACAGACTGTTCAGATGAGTTCCCTGAATTCTGAGCAGACTGGTTTGTTTACAGTAGCTCAGTAGCCCTGTAGCCTTAGTGATTGTTATCCCTTTGGAATCATTCTGTTCTTGTGAAGTAAAATAAAAACCTGATTTGTGGTTTAATTGATCAATAACTGATCAGATCTTTGTCAACCTGAAGGTGAGATTTAGGAGGTCTTTGTACCTGTGTTTTTCTTTCTTTGTTTTTTGCACAGTCTCTACACAAAAAGGCTAAATTCCCCTTTCCTTTTTTCCCCACAGCATATGTTATAATGGAACATAATTCACAACAGGCCTCAACATGCTAGTAATGATTCCCCCCTCCCCACTGTTTCCTATGTTGCATCTTTTCTCATTATACTACTGGGTCTGACAAGCAGAAATTAGTTACTTTTATCAGTTTTTGAAAATAACACTTTTCATGTCTTCATTGCAATAAGCATTATTAATAATACAAAACACGCTCCTATTTTAGTTCTTTTTTTTAATGTGACCCTTGAAATTTACTACTTATCAGAGGTATTTAAAATACCATATATAATCAAACAAATTTCTAACCATTATCTGTAAAAAACAAATTATAATTTTTAAAACTTTAAATGGTAGTCGATTTCAAAGAGAAAGCAATTTACGGCAGAAAATGAAACAGCAATTCAAAACACTGATAGAAAAACACAAAGAAGGGAACAGAGATGCACTCTGATATTTAGATTTTTGCACATTCATTTAAAAAGGTGGTCATGTTGCCTTAGTGTCACAAAGACTAGGAGCCTGATCAAAAAGCTGATGGAGTTTTGTTTGAGTAAGGAGTGAAGGTTGGCTCATCAATTCCTTTTTTAAAGGCAGTGATTCTAACCTTAACACAAGCCCAGTGTGGTGATTTATTCCAGTGTGAAACCTGGTCAGGCACAATCTCTTTAGTATCAAAGGGAGGATAGTAATTTGTAATGACATTCCTAAGAAAATCTGAAAATTTCTAAGAAATCTGTAATGATGTTTGATAATCCTCTTCTATATGTAAAAAGGACATGGGTAATTGAACAACCAATCAAAGCAATCTCATTCAACTGAGTGGAGATTCTGAGAACCAACTACCTGAAGCAAATATACAAAATTCTAGATAAGCTTTATCATTTTACATTAAAAATCCATGGTACCACAGGTGAGTGGATTATTGGTCTCTATAAAATATAAGAGAAACTCAACTTGATTAGAAAAATATGCTGTCTGTTTGAAACTGAGCTAGTGCCTTCTTCAAAGAAACTATGATTCTATGCTTATTATTTGGTGAGTGCCAAAGATGCACTATACTCATGTAATCCAAGATCCCAAGGATCTTACAATATACAATGCAATCACATACCATTTCAAAAAGAAAAGGAGTACTTGTGGCACCTTAGAGACTAACAAATTTATTTGAGCATAAGCTTTTGTGAGCTACAACTCACTTCATCGAAATGGATCCGATGAAGTGAGCTGTAGCTCACGAAAGCTTATGCTCAAATAAATTTGTTAGTCTCTAAGGTGCCACAAGTACTCCTTTTCTTTTTGCGAATACAGACTAACACGGCTGCTACTCTGAAACCTGTCAGTTTACAAGTAGTTTCTTCTGTCAGCCAGCTCCACAATCTAGGTGATGACAATGAAGGCAAGATTTTTCCTCCATAAGCATCCACAATAACAATTAATATTTTGAAGGCCAAATTTAGTACTGAGTTACACTTGGGTAATCTAGCTATTTTAGGCTTCCATTATCAGAGTATCTGAGCACCTCACAATGTGACATATTTAACCTTTTAACTCCTCTGTGGGTTAGGTGTTAACCCCATTTTACGGACGAGGAACTGTGGCAGATTGCTGCCTGCAGATTGTGCCCTCTTTGGTACTGTGCAAATACACTAATAACACTAACAGACTGTCCATGTAGGTGGAACTTAGTAAACAAATCTGTTGATGACTCATGAAAAAGAATCCTGCTTACTCTATCTCAGTGGTTCTCAAACTGTGGGTCGGGACCCCAAAATGGGTTGCGACCCCATTTTAATGGGGTCATCAGAGCCAGTATTAGATTTGCTGGGGTCTGGGGCTGAAGCCAAAACCCAAGGGCTCCAGTCTGGGGCAGCAGGGCTCGGGCTCTGCCCCTGCCCTGCCACCCGCCTGGGGTTATGAAGTAATTTTTGTTGTCAGAAGGGGGTCTGGTGCAATGAAGTTTGAGAACCGCTCTGAACAGTTTACTAAAAAGGATTAAAAAAAAAAACAAAACCCAAACCACCATTATTTTTGAACTCCATAGAATGTTTGACTAAGTTTTGGAAAGGTTTTTAAATGATGCTTTTATTCTGAGTTGATTTGATCAGTCCTTCATTCTGAGCTTTGCCACAAGTAAAAAATACCAGTAAAAAATAGTAATAATTTTACACATAACTGTAAAGAATACCAGACATTATGTATTGTGAAAGAAAGAAAGAAAAAACCCCAAATGATATCAAATATTAAACCCTACCTTGCCAGCCTGGTTTGCACACTGGTTTGACATCAACTCGTACTAAGACATCTTCTGTTGCACGTTTTTGTCCACAGTCAAAAGCAGTTACCATTATCTCATACTCATGCTGTTTATCGTAGTTCAGCTTCTCGGTGTTTCTAATATTACCTGCAGATTTAATATAACATCCAGCAATTATTTATTGGTCAAGCTTATTTCTTTGACAATTATGTATTGCATCCAGGTACCAGCCCACAATAGCGAGGGCCAGATAAAGCAAGCCCTCAGTGGGCAGAATTCCCATTCAGGAGTTCTACATGCAAAAGATTGTGGGACAGGGCCCAAATGAAAGGAACCCATCAATGTCATATAAGATTTCATTTTACAACTATGTATTTGCACAGACTTGATTGCATGCAAAAGTATCTTTTTAAGTAATATTGTACATGTAATTACAGGCAACACTATCTTCATCTGCATACACTCCTCACATAGAGCATCCACTTCATCACTCCTTTCCCTTAGACCTTGCAGACTGAAAACCATTGACCCATGTTTGGGAAAGGAGTAGGAGGAGAGTAGACTATGGGTCAGGGCTAGGAAAAATTCACACTGTTTGCCCTCTAGTCCTGTGGAGATCATGGAGGAAAGATAGTTTAGCTTTGGCTGTACTATCTTGTCACTCATTCCCTCTGCAGTTAGTTCCTATCTAAATGGTGAATACCTTCTTCCTTTTAGTCCCCCCGCCTTGGGCTTTAACCACAGGAAGGGAGGATTGGGGCCCGGATCATCATAATCAACATAACAAAGCTCACCTGCATTTTATATGACACCTCTGTGCTACCAGATGGAAAATAAAATTCAACAACAAAACTCATCTGCCAAACCTGACAGATACATAAAGGTGACAAATTACCTGTTCTAGTTATAAAAAAAATTACACGTTTCACAAGAAAATGGAAAGATCTCTCTCAGTCACCATATTCTGTAGTGTTTTAGGATTACTGTCATAATGAATGAGTTCAGCATTTTAATTCAGTCCATTTCTGCAGAAATGCAGTTCTTGCTCAACCTGCACCTCAGAAATGTTTAATATACCCTTTGCTCCAACATATTAACGCATTCTTTAGCCAGGAATATATCTAATCATACGCACATCCTAAAGTTATATTAATTCTAGATGGCAACCCCTGTCTCAAGTCATCATATCGTACCGAATGACAATCTTGATCTGACAATCAAGTAGTTTGACCAAAATTTGCAAACTTGGGCACCAAAATACATACGTTATTTATGCACATAAAAATGGCTTATTATCAAAAGGTACAGAGAAGGCAGAGCTGCCTCCTTTAAACATGCTGGCCTTTGCTAATTCTTTTCATCAAGTTTAAACTTGAGAAAAAAACAACCCCCTAACTGCTATACATACATGGCCAATTTCCAAACCTGGTCTTTAGTTCACAGCTGTGCAGGAGACAGACCTTGAACCCACAAATAGTGTTTTCAGGGAAACTATATGCAAGTGCCATATTGGTTATTTGGCCATTTTGGTCAGAGTCGATCATTTCTGAGCACAAACAATTGCACGTACAGAATGGCACACACAGAATTAGAGCTCTTGCTTCTCCCAGAGTACCCTATCCGGATGTATCATGCTGTCCCTTCTTCTCCCCTCATAGCAGGGGAAAACCGGAAAGATGATTGTGACCAAGTCACATTCTGGTTCCTGCTCCAGGGGCAGTGCAGTAAGCGTTGCACTATACTGATCCTTAGTATTTAGGACTATATATTTTCCAAATGATGCATCTTAATTAAACCCTCATAAAACTCCTACAAAGTAGGCAAGATCATTATCCAATCAATAGCCCTCTCTGGTTAATTGTCCCTCACTTGGTTAGTAACCCCTGTAAAAGGTCAAACTGAGCTTTTTCTGACCACTCTCTGAACTAAAAATAGCTAGCTAATTTACTTTCCCGCCCTTATCTCTACTTATACTAAAACTATGTTATTGGTACATTTTTTCACAGGTTTTGTCCATATGTAAAATACCTGTTTCCTTCCAGATCAACCAACCAATAACACTCAGGAAACACTCTAGCCACTCTTCACTGTAAACACAGCTTTACGAACCTCATCTAAAGCCCACTGACATCTCCTACTCTCTGCTGGATCTAACACCATCTTCTGGTCCACATCTTTGTGGGTTCCTTCAGTTTGTGCTAAATTGAATCTTGCTGCTCAAACTCGCAGTGAGATACCCCACCCATTATTAAACACCTTTCTTATGATTAAACACAAAAGAACACAACACCTTGTTGAATACTTGCAGCAATAAGTGTGACTTATTTTCTGTTTTGCTTTTGTACTTCCTAACCCCTTCCCTTCCAATTGAGGTTGAGGGTGTACACACTTTACAGAAAGAGGAACAGAGCAGTGCAGTGACTTGAAGGTTATGCAGCAAGGCAGGGACAAGATTAGAATTCATTTATTCTAGACCATTGGCCACGTTGAAATGTATTCTGATATTCAGAACACTAGATTCTTCTATCCGATAAGACTGAAAACTCAAACATATACTTCTCAGTTACTTTTTGGGCATTACAATGAGTATCAGGAATTCACTGTTTTTGTTTATAACTCACATTGCTTAGTGCTTCCTTAGTGGAAGTTCAGTGTGTTGGGGTGCCATTAAAACAACTAAATGTCAAGGCCCTAAAACACAAACCCTTCAGAATGGTAACAGGGAAAATTACTAACAAAGTATTCACAAACACAAGGCTTTGGACTTGGAGTGACAAAAGTCCCCTGGAAACCCCATGTTTGCAGCAGATACACAAATGTTGACATTCAAGGGTCAGAGTGTACTATCCAAACCCAAATAGATTAAGGGATAGAACTGGATGCACTACATATTCTGACTTATAATACCGAAATATAAAGATGATGAATTGTTAAATGGTAAGATTAGGATGAGCGTTGTTAGTTATATTTTAATAATTTGTAATTATGGATAATTTAGATGAGGTAATGGCTAGGCTAAAGCTTTTCCTGGTATGGGCTGTTTTGCCATTTCTTCTCCTTTTACATAAAAATTACTGATTTGCTTAAAATGACATTATTGCTGATAGGATAAATGCAACATTGTGCTGGAAATTTTGAGATTAAAAAAAACCTACACAAATCTGTAATGACAAGAAGTCCTTTTATGTGGAAAAACTAGGGCAGGATGACATGGAATAGAAAGATAGAAATGGTCTAAACAGCAAAAATTGTGTAAATTGCAGGAAATGTATAAAAAGAATCAATGAACACGGCCCAAATTGGTGAAACTCTGGATCAGAAGCTGAAGGAATGGGACTGAAGGACAAGACCAAGGGGTCATAGGAGGCGACGATGGCCATCATAGAGTACAGGAGACGTTCCCTGTGCCCTGGAATGCAGCAACTTGGGTCCTCTATAGAATCTATTTATTGTCTGGCATAAACATGTGTTCAGACACTATAAGTGGTAATTCCATCTTAAATTGTATAAATAAAACCAAAATTTGATTAAGCCTAAAATTGGGTGGACTCGTTAATCAGTTTCCCACCATTACATCCCTAATAAGTGCAATGTTGCCACTATATACTTACTTGTGCATTTATTATCTGTTCATACTTTACTTACTGTCTGTATTTTATTATTTCTTTCCTGCATATTCCTTTGTGTATGCTTCTTTTGTTCTCTATACCATTTATTTACTCCATGATATGTGGAGATAATTCTCAAGACACTGAAGTTGGCTAAATCAACATTAGCAGCCTACAGGAATTTGCTTGGGATGATAGCTATAATGAAATACAAATACATTATAATGATTTATAAATCTCAGAACACAGTTATCTTCTAAGATTTGTACTCCTAAGATTCTGAATATTTAGGGTTTTTTTTTTATTTTAGAGATCATTTGAATGTCTTCTACATATTACTGTGTAGTTTACTGATCTAATTATTGTGTGTTTCTGTTACATCTGCTGTTTGTAGCTTTATGTTACTTTGTTATTTTACAATTTAATCAATGACACTTTTTTAATAAGCAAAGGGGAAACATTATAAATAGACAAAATACTGAACGGCTTTTACAGGTGATATAGTGGGAATTTCTGTTCTCTGTCTCATCTTACACAAATAAAGTGATAGTCAATGAAACTGAAATGAAGGAAATTTAAATCTAATAGAAGTAAATACTTTTCTACATGCTTCACAGAAAGCGCATGGAACTCATTGTCACAATATACCATTGAAGCCAAGCACCAAGCAAGATTCAGAAAAGGAATTAAATTTAAATTAAAGGAATTAAATTAAATTTATACAGGTAATAAGAATACCCAGAGTTATAATAATACATATTAAAAACAATAAGGATATAAACCCTCCTGCTTAAGGGCATTAACCAACCTCTAACTATTAAGGGTCAAATATTAGAAACTATTTATTGGGACAGGCTACTGTACAGTTTCTTGCACCTTCCTTTGCAATAACTGACGCAATCCACTGCTGATGACAGGATACTGAATGAACTGGACCACTGATTTAATCAACTAGTGTCACAATAAAATGCCCCCCATGGGGTCCCCTGGCTAAGCACCAATGTTGTATATTGCTAACGCCTTTATATTCATTGGAAAGTATCTTGGGAAGGGTTGAAGGTGTAAGTGGGGAGTGGAAGATTCCTTTGCAGGTTATGAGAGGCCGAAGAGGGAGGAAGGGAGAAAGGAACAAGCTGCACAGCTTTCTAAATCATATCTTACAGTACTTTTTATATAAAGATCTGAAAATGCCTCACAAAAGCAGAGACTATTTCTACATTATGAGCTTGGGGGTGGGATTCCAGGCTCACGTAGAAATATGTGTGCTAGCCCTCATCAAGGTAGTGCACAAATAATAGTAATGTAGCAGTAGTGGCATGGGCTAACCACTTCAAGTACGTATCCCAGGATTCAGGCAGGTTTGTACTCAAGGCAACTAGCTCATGTTGCTCCTCATGCTACCACAGCTAAATTACTATTTTTAGTGTGCTAGCTTGACGAGCGCTAGCACAAGTATGTCTACATGAGCTGAGAATCACACCCCTCGCTCGTAATGCAGATGTAGCCACAGAAGTAAAGTGACTTGCCCAAGTTTACTCAGTAGGTCAGTGGCAAAGCTGGAATAGAACCCTTGTCTACTCACAGCCCTGTGCCCTGTTCACCAAACCATGACATCTGCCAAATGAGGTAGAAAATGCAGTAAACATAAAGTTCTGATAAAACCTTATTTTGTAACAGAACTCTGCATTACAACATAATTGTTACTAATATTGTCTAATTTTATTTTAAATAAATAACTATTGAATTGGTCATTGAAGTTCTCTGCTAGATGGAAAACTCTACTAGGCTGCATGCCACAATCCGTTTTAAAAAAAAGTCAGATCTTGTGCCTTCATTCCCAGTTCTTCGTGCTGACATGCATGAATTTGCCCGTTACTGTTAAGTGATTTTATTTTATGGCCAGTAGTTCATTATCGACAGTTAAACTCATTATATACAAAAAAGTCCATTTTATTATCATTATGGTCTCATCACATGGATGGAATTTTATTCAGCAGGAAATTACAGACGTACACCCAAGCCATTGCATGTAAGGGATATACAGAATCAGGCTCTCAGCTGGTGTGAACTAGCTTCACCATAGCTTCACTGACTTCTATGGAGCTCTGATGTTTACACCAGTTGAAAATTAAGTGTGTAGTATTCTGTCCCTTTGGGGACTTGGATCTCACATGGCAAATGGCACCTCGTTCTTCCCAAGGTTTGATTGAACTGGTAATTTCAAAGGTGGTTTAAAAGAGAGTCTAATGATTAGATTAACAAATAAATTTGTTAGTCTCTAAGGTGCCACAAGTACTCCTTTTTTAATGATTAGTGGTTCCTAACAACCTCGCATCACACACACACATACCCCTCTTTCATCTGAGAAAGGAAAGGTATCACACAATATCTCATAAGCACTGAATACACATTCCATAATCCTGAGATTCATCACAATACAGTTAATAGACTCAATGCACTTCTCCTTAAGTTAGGTCTGTGATACCTAGCTTATGATCCAAATCAGGATCCAAAGCAAATTCTGCTCTATTGGATATTTCCCAATCTACCTCACAGATGTAGTATCTGTGACACTCCTTCATACTTCCCCTTTGCATTTTTCAAATACCAGATGGCATCTTGGATCTTTTTACCACGAATTTCATCCCTGCTACAAAAAAGAGTAGACACAATGGGCATCTCTGGATAGACTGGGTGAACATTCTAAAGATAATTCAATGACTAGAGTGAACTTTCTCTCTCTCTCTCTCTCTCTCTCTCCTTTTCTACTAATAAACACTGTTGCCAACTCTTGCAATTTAATCATGACTGTCATGGTATTTGGTGTTTACCGTTAAGCCTCAACTTCTGGAGTCATGTGATTATTTGAGAATGTTTCCTTGTTTACTTTCTAGCCCTCTAGCTGTGGAGAAAAACTTGAAAACTTGAGGCCTAAAGGCTTAAAAACCAAAAATGAAATACCTCCCCCCAAAATTATGATTTTAAAAAGTCATAATTTTTTGCAGCCTCACTTTTGAATGCTTTGGGTTGGCAATAATGAGTAAAATTACCTGTGATTTAAGTGTCCTAAAATAACCCATTACTTAGCTAGTAAGAAAAACTAATGCGGGTAGCAAGTGGTGAGCAACAAGCAGCTCACCATGTAATTTTTAACTACACCACTCTAGCGGCTTGCTTTGTTGTTACATATTTACCTGGGTTTCTTGCTTCTCCTATATCCCACTATGGGAAATTTACACTACCCAAGGACCATTTGGCTTGGGTTTCTTTTTTGCTGACCATGGAGCAACAACATACAACCACCATACCTCAGCCTATGAAGGAAAGTGTGACTAGAGTGACTGTGTGACGTGTGCCAGTGCAGAGAGTTGTAATCTGCTACTTGTTTATGCTAATGGCAGACTACAAGTCTCTGCACTGGCACATGTCTGCTGTCTGGTGTTTTGGGAGGCTGGAGTGAAGGCTTTTCCTATGCCCTGCCCCACAGACAGTCACATCCTGTCCACTGTTAAAACTTCTTTGTGCCACTCTGGTAATGCAGAGCAGATTTAAAGCTGAGATACATGTTTTTGTTGTTGTTGGTGGTGTTGTGCTCCAATTTCTCCCTGTTGGCTGCATAGAACAGAGGTGTTCTCCATTTTGAAAGCAAAGCAATGATTTTCATGGGAACCAAATATTCAGATGTTTCTTGAATTAGTCAGGTACATGATACTAGGCCTATGTAAAAAAAACGAAGCCCCTGCAATAAGCGCGCAAGCTGCTATGTATTGTCTGGCAAAGCTATACATCAGGGGTCGGCAAGCTTTCAGAAGTGGTGTGCCGAGTCTTCATTTATTCACTCTCATTTAAGGTTTTCCGTGCCACTAATAGATTTTAACATTTTTAGAAGGACTCTTTCTATAAGTCTTTAATATATAACTAAACTATTATTGTATGTAAAGTATATATGGTTTTTAAAATGTTTAAGAAGCTTCATTTAAAATTAAATTAAAATGCAGAGCCCCCTGGACTGGTGGCCAGGACCCTGGCAGTGTGAGTGTCATTGAAAATCAGCTCATATGCAGCCTTTGGCACACGCATGCCATAGGTTGCCTACCCCTGCTATACATTGTTACAGATCCAAGTGCTATAGGATTTTTTTCACACTTTTGTGAAGATGGGGGGTTGCATGTCCTAGATTGTAAAACAGCATCTTCTCTGCACAAAACTCATATATTTGGGCTGAGTACAATATATAGGTTTTGTTTCTTAGGGTCTGATCCAAAGCTCATTGTAATCAATGAAAAAATTTCCATTGGCAACATTGAGCTTTGGATCCCGTCCAAAAAGAATAGCTTCTAAAAAAAATTGCCCCCTGCTTACCATTAAATATGTGAAATACTCATCCCTTTTGTAAAGCATGACAACAGGTTTATCCATTAGAACTAAAACATCTGGACACAGTTTATACATTAATCAAACCTATATGTGAACTCTTAATTAGCACAACACACCTTAATAAGCACAGTTGCAGATATCTCCTAGATCTTATTTAAAGCACCCCACAGCTAAACAGTGGGGCACAGATGCTAGAACTAGGGGTTCTGGTGGTGATGCTGCATCCCTTGGTTTGAAGTGGTTTCCATCATATACAGGGTTTACAGTTTGGTTCAATGGCTCTCTAGCACCCCCACTATAAAAATTGTTCCAGCACCCCAGAACGTGGACTCTACCCTGAGCCCTAATGCCTACACAGCAATTTTTAGCCCTGCAGCCCAAGCCCCGTGATCCTGAGTCAGCTGACCTGGGTCAGCTGTGGCCATGCCGCTGGTCTTTTACTGCAGTTTAAATATACCCTTAATGTCCTGTTCAGTAAGTCAAACTCCCTTAGGGCTTTCAACTCCCAAAGAAGAGAGGAAGGAGAGATCCCAGTCCCTGCTGCTAGAGCAGCCTTCACAAAGCCATTGCCAGTCCTGGCACAGCTCTCACCTTGCTTCCTGGTGCCACATGCAGTTCATTCCCCTTTCTCTTTGCCTACAGGGGTCCTTTAAACTGTTTCTCCACTGGGAGCATATCATGCATCTGTTGAGGAGTGGGGCCCCCAGCCCCGTATTCCACCTTGTTCAGTGTGGGACCTGTAGACCCTGTCACATGACCCAACAATCCTGACATTCCTCCTTACTCACACCAACCATCCAAGCACCACACAGCTACTTGTTAAACCACTCTTGAAAGATAATGGATAAAAACTGAAACCTATAGTATTCCTAATATCTCAAACAGGGGAAATAGAAATCAGTAAATCTGGCAGAGTTGGAGGGAATTGCATGCACATGCCTATCTCGCTGTATAAAATCTCCTGTTCTAGCACTCTCTCTGAGAAAAGATTACTGCGTCAATTGACTTCCATTTACTTGAACACAATCATAACCATTATGATTATGCCTCCATATGATATCTAAAATGCTTGCTATGATGATATTATAATGGGGGGGAGGGATTCCCCCCCATATGCCATTTACATTTTTATTGATGCTAACTGGTTATTATCTTTTGATGCTCAGCTGTGCATTATGTGAAAGCAGCACAAATAAAGACAAATCAGTTTTGAACAGGGGGAAAGGTTTCTCTAAAGCATCCCAGCATGAAATGGCAGCTAGGAGAAGACAACAGCTTTCAATTTGTAATTTTGCCAAAAATCAGATTAAACTTCAGAAAAAAAGTGTTCTCCCCCTAAACACAACATGGATTAATGATTCTGTGGGGCGAGATAAGTTGAAGCTTACATACAACACATTTGTTTGTAGAGTTTCTTCTGAGCACATTAACATTTTTTTAAAATTACTTAATGCAAAAAAAGTAGTAACATACACAGCACTGACTGGAAATATCACTTTTAATCTTCAAAGTACCTTTTCAGCATTAACTAAAGAATTCCCACTACCCTAGTGAGTTAAGTAAGTATTATTATCTCAGTTTTATAGAATGGGAAAGTAAAGCAGAGAGGCCAAATCTGGTTTTAAAAAAGCAGAGCACATAGTCTGGTGTAGCAGCATTTCTGGCATCCCACAACGTTGTACAATGAGTTACCAACTGGTAGCGCACTGAAGCTACGGGTGTGGAAGTATTTAATGCAAAGACTCAGGCACACAAATAATAAATATTATTTCAATTTAGATTCAAATCCTGAGCTGATGTAAATCAGGGTAGCTCCATTGTCCACAGGACCCACTATTTAGCAGAAATCACTGGAGCTACGCTGACATACACCAGTTGAAGGCGTGGCCCAGAATTCCTAATTGCATTTTACCAGGACTCACCGTTTCTGTCAATGGCAAAAGGAACATCCGGGGTGACAATTTCATAATTGCATATCTGGCTGTACTGTGGAGAACAGTCCTCATCCACAGCTTCCACCTGCAGTATACTGTCATAGATCTTTCCCTCAGTCACTGTGGTCTTATACGAGGTCTCTTTGAAGGTAGGTGCAAACTCATTAACATCCTTCACCTGGATATGGACCACTGCCCTAAAATAGAGAAACAAGAATTTGGAGAGAGATATCCATTCATCTTGACTTCAAACTGAGATGTCAATATCCGTTCATTGTCCAAACACATGACAGATTAACACCAAAGAGGGCTTGGAAAATAAAACCTATGCACTGTGAGTAAAGTGCTCTTGTATCATTTTACTTCGTGTTTCATTTCCATTTTAATCTGCACTACTTAATACTTTAATATGACACTTCTGTTACAAAAATGTGCAACAAAGTTATCATGGAGAAAGGCTAATTCTCCTCTTGCTTAACACCAGTGTAAATCAAGAGTCAGTCAGTGGAATGAACCCTTTGTAAAAAGAAAGAAAAAAAGGCATAAGAGGAGAATCAGGCTTAAAATGCTCTCTTAGACACCAATTGCTTAGACACTGAAAATATAGATATCTTGAAAAATCCCCGTTACTAAGTAAGCACCTTCCCTTCTTTTCAGGGCAAAAGTTAATTGTTTATCCACTCCCTAAGTTCCTAAATACTGCAGATTCCATGTTCATTTCCCCAGTTCTTGCATGACATTGGAGCTTGTGAAAGATGCTGCATTGAGAGCAATAAGGGCTGAATTCATTGACAGTATTTAAAAACAAGTCGTACATGGCCACTGGTAGGGACATCTTTCTCTTCATGCTATGTGACTGCACCTGAGCCTTGTTCTGGAAGGCAGTGTGCCGCAACCCTCCTCAGAAGGGCTCAACTCTACAGACTGGGAGAGTAGTTCAAGCTGCACGTTGATTCAGCGCTTAGCTGATCCGGTGACTGACGATTATACAGCCCTCTGGCAACAAGTGTGACTCTGGATTGTTGTGTGATGTGGATATCTGTTAATAGGACCTGAACTAAGAGCACCAACTCATTTCACAGATAGCTAGCCACTAATCAACCATCTTCATGATTATTATTTAAATTAGAGTAGACCCTAGCAGGCCAGCCAAGAGCACGCCCCCTTTGTGACAAGCACTTGACACATATGAGACAGTTCCTGCCGAAAAAGCATACAGTCCTGAATATACAGCAATGGAAAGGGCAAAAGAGTGATAGAGAGGTAAAGTGACTGTTATACAGTAGGTCAGTGGCAGAGGCAAGAACAGAACCCCAGCTTCAGTTCAGTGCCCAATCCAGTACCCCCACACTGCCCTGCATTAAATTATAAAAACTTCTAATCACAACTAACCAGACTTGGTTTTGATCACAGCCAGACCACGAAGTCCCATAGTCTAATAACTGCTAGACTGCTACTGAAGTTTGAAAGAGAGAGACCATAGCATTCCATATGAAACTCCCAAAATCGTTACAGTGGAAAAACTAGCTGTGACTTGAAACTTGTTCTATTTTTCAGGTTGTGTCTTAAGAAAACATGATTAAAACATGATAAAAAAAACCAACAACCCCCCCAAAACCAGATCATGATGCAGCTCACATTATATAGTAAAATAAATTCTTAAATTCCTGTATATCCGATATAAACAAAATGGTGCATTGTTTAAATGGCTCATACAGTAAATTGGGCAGTTTATATGGCAATTTTATTGTCTGTATCAGGGCAAATTTCATCTTTACTAACAAGTGGTTTCATAGGTTTCAGAGTAGCAGCCGTGTTAGTCTGTATTCGCAAAAAGAAAAGGAGTACTTGTGGCACCTTAGAGACTAACAATTTATTAGAGCATAAGCTTTCGTGAGCTACAGCTCACTTCATCGGATGCATTGGTGGAAAAAACAGAGGAGAGATGTCATGTATCAGACAAAAGGCAGCACCATATCTGGGGCATTGGTTCTATATTGTCTCAGTAAAGAGTGCCACCTACTGACCCACCAACAACACTTCTTGCAGCTTCTGAATCTTTGGAAGATTCCCACCAAATGCTGAGCCAGCCAGGTCTGCTGAGCTTCTAGGGGCTAATAAAATCTCAGTGGAAAGGCAATAAAGCTGCAGCATATAAATGAAAATAAAAAAGGTGATTTCCCCCCCCCCTCCTAGTAGCTCTTCTCTACCATTTGAAACTGGCTGAATAAAGTTAGAGAAAAAGTAAATTCAGCATAGTTTGGTTCAATAGATATCAGTTAATTCTAGTTTCCAAGGCTCTGATTATTTGATTTAGCTGATCTGTTTAATGTGGGAAAATATTTAGTATGGAAAAAATAATTTAAAACCATTATTTTACTATAGTCCATTTGATCAGTTGTTCTATTAAAACAGTTCCATTGAAATTACTGAAAATCAGGTCAATTTGAGTGAAATGTTTTTTAAACCAAAAAAAAAAAAGACACCATCAATGAACAATCAATGCCAGTGATAAAGCATTTTGTTTCCATTTGCTTCCACAGACTATAGAATTAAAAGAAGCTCTTCCACCTGAACTACATCTTTGAGTAAATACATGCCACAGCCAATGCATTTCTTTCCCTTATTGTCACTCACTTGTGAGATTTCTTCCAGTTTGTTCACTAGGTCCTGCTCCACAGTCGTATGCCTGGATGATAAATGTGTACTCCTTCTGCAGTTCACAATCAATTGGACTTTTTGCTCGGAGACGACCTTCTCCAGATGTCTTGTTTAGCACGACAGCTTCAAAGGGCATTTCCTGTCCATGGATTTTAAAAGCACAGATTTCGCCTGTAAAGAATAAAACATGGGGAATATTATTATTGGTTAGAACCAATTCAGACATGTTTGAATGACATCTGATGTGCTGGCAACCACCTGTATTTCACAACCTGTGACAGATAAGTGATGTAGACTATTCGCTGAACAGCATACCAACACAAACTACCAGCTGAAATAAACAGAACCTTATGTAAATGAATGAGAGGTAAAGGGACAGGCAGAAGGAAAAATAGAGAAAGTCTTTATACTAGGTCTCATCTTCTTTCGTTGCTATTCTTTCTTCTGACACCAGCATTGCCTCTGTGTCAAATGGCAGCATGTCGATTTCACCAAATTGTTTTGGTTGGAGAAAAAAAAAATCAGGGAAAACAAAACCCAAACATTTAATTTTGAATTTTTTTTCCAATTTTATTTCAAAATTTAAAATGTGAAAAAAGTTTAAAATTTACATGAAATGTTTTGTTTCAGGTCAAACAAAATGTGTTGCTTGACGCAAAGTGATTTTTTTTTTTAATCTGCCAGTGAACTGAAAAATGTGCACTGCTCTACTCTCGGTACATTGTAAGTGTAACTTGTTCTATTTACACATATATAACAGTTCTGGGACAGAGGCAGTCACCTCTTTCCAAAATCTCAGCACTCACCCAAACATCTTATTCCCAGGAAACTATACTGTCCCAAGAATTAAATCCAAATATAGAGAATAAGACGAGAACCAACTCTGTGCTATTTGCCACAGATTTTCTCAAAGGACTACTATATAACAAAACTGACAAAATAGCATAGACTAAAAACTTGCTTGCTTACTAACAAAAAATTGCAAGAATGTATGTCAGAACACCATCTGGTGACTCTTCCTATAACATTTTTTAAACACACTTTTAATTAATGGCAAGTAGGCCACACTATGGCTCTTCGCCCATTTCACAGATCGTCTATAGCTTCAACCTCTGTCTTGTCACATGCTGCAGCTTTAGAGAGTAATCATTACACTTCACCTCTGTAGGCAGGAAATAGAAAATGTGGAGGCTATTGAACGTGTAGGGGAAGGTGTATTAGAGTCTGGTACTGTGGATTTCTCTGCAGGATCAGCACTAGTTATTTAGCATTTGTGTTTACCCATACTTATGGCACAGCAGGAGAACACATACAATACATGTTTAGTTGGGGCCAGTGGCCCCACTACCTTACAGAATAGCATGAAAGGGATGCAACTTTTATGCTAGTACATAGGCTGGAATGGTGGCTGTAGTTAGCCTGCACAGCTCTCATGGCCCTGGGCTGAAGATAAGATTTCACCTGCCCAGACTCTGCTTGCTCCGCCTGCAAAAAACCTGAATGTTAGGGCTTTATGCAGGTGGATTTCACCAACTGGTCAAATCCCAAAAGGGGCTAAGTATCTGCATTTTGATGTATTACTGTGGGAGTTGTGGGTGTTCAGCAATACCCAGGATCAGGCTCATTGCTATGTATGAACTGTACCGCTATAAATAAAGGGGTGAAATTAATAAGATGCCAAGGATGATGAAGCTTGCTGAGTGCTGATCATGAGTGTTGATCATTGTGAATATATACTAGACATCAACTGAATGCCATGTTCATCTCTGAGCAGATAATTTTCACTCCATGCATCTGAAGAAGGTGGGTTTTTTACACATGAAAGCTTATGCCCAAATAAATCTGTTAGTCTTTAAGGTGCCACCAGACTCCTCATTGCTTTTGAGGATACAGACTAACACTACCCCTCTGATCTCTGAGCAGAGTGTTATCCTTATTTCCTGCAACAAAACATTCTGAAGTAATACTATGGACTTTGATTTTAATTTAATGCCTTTTCTGATACATCTAAGTGATATTGTTATATAACAACTGGAAGTTTAATGGAGAAATATTCACTGCATTCTGTAACAATGGCCTTCCCACAGTTCTTAATAGTAAAGTTTCCCCACAGAAATACAGTCCATCAATACAAATCATAACTTTAGGTTTTTGTGGTTATTACTATATTGATCTCATCTGATTATGAATAATACAACATTTTTAGTCATCCGATTCTGGCATTTTAAAAAATAAAATAAAAATAGTTTACTGCAGTAAAGAAGAAAATTAGCTGAATCACACACACACACTCTCTCTCTCTCTCTCTTGTTGGGTCAAACCTGATTGATGCTGTGACCACTTGCACCATGGTGCAATGCTACTCACTCAAATTTGACCCAGCAGCCCCTTCACCATAATGGAAAGGCAGTCAGGCCAAACCTGAGCAGCACTGCATCCCCATGTACCAAAGCATATGTTTGCCTAGGGTCCAGGGATGGGTTAATCTGGCCCTGTTTGTGATATCCTGTTTTTCTTTCATTTCCTCATTGCGTTGTACAAGCAATTCTCTACAAAGGGAGAGGGTTGACTTTAGTTCCTGGGTTGGTCTTACAGAGACCCATTGGAAGGTTGGAAAGGCAAGAACAAATCCTTGTACAGAGATTCACATAAGGCATCCACATGGCACATGCTAGGGTAGGCTTAGGAGGAGCTCCTAGTGGGAGCAGGTGTTACTCTTTCTTCCATGCCAGCAATTTGAAGTTCTCCCTCCCCATCCTTCTCTAGGCATGCCTGAGAAAGGGACCTTTGTCCTGGACCTGTAAGTAAAGATATGCTTTAAATTTGCGGGACACTGCTTTCACAACTCTGGCATCATTCAGACTTATCCTCACTCATGCACATGCCTATCTCGCTGCATAAAATCTCCTGTTCTAGCACTCTCTGAGAAAAGATACTGTGCCAATTGACTCCCATCTATTTGAACACAATCATAATCATTATGATTACACCTCCATATGATATCTAAAATGCTTGTTAAGGCTTAAGCTGAAACTGATCACCAGAGAAGGGGCTGAGGATACGATTCCCTCATCCCACCCCTACAAGAAATATTAGTCAAGGTAATTAACTTTAATTTTGGTTGGGGTTTTTTGCCTCCCTTCAAAACATACTTCAGTATGATCTGAAGGGACCAGAAGGGTGAATGGCTGCTTTTCAAAGTCTTCAAAGAGAGGGGATGAAGGCGGCGCTACCAAAAAAAAAGCATTTGCCCCATTTAGGATAAGTTCCTTTTTATGGTGCCTTTCGGCTCCAAAGCTTGGGCATTTGTGGATATGTGGAAGTCTCTTGCAATACAAGTTGGTTGTAATGAATGCCCATAAAACAGGCATGAGAACAGGTATCCTGAGGATGCTGTGTGGAGGGAGTGCTGGTGGAAATGGGGCATGGAGGAGGGTCTATACAGAGGTACAGACACCTCCTTGGAAAAAAACATTCTTCCACAATATTGATATGACTTGGGAATTGCCCTCTTGGGGACCCCCTTGGTTTATGAGTACTTGCTTCAACATTAGCTATTGACTACATGGTTACATCTCAGTCTGCATTCCTGTAATTCAATAAAAGTTGTGGCCATTGACATTAACCTATTTATGAGTGTTGTGTTCTCTCTGCACATCATCCAGATTGGCTTCAGCAATATACACTTACTAAATTTGAGATCTACGTTACTTAAAGTGTGAACTTTGGTAGAGATCCGTGGATTACTACTGTAGGCAATCAATCATATCATTTCCCATTTAGGAGTTATGCTGAATTGAAAAATAGTACTGGTAACTCACCATTCTTAGCGTATAATTAACAAATCTCCTCAACACTTTGAAATTCTTATTAAAACAAAATCTGATATTCAGCAACCTCTACATGCAGGGCTTAGGATATCAATTATTGCTCAAAATCAACCAAGTGACTCCCATTTCAGTGAATTGGCATTGATTTTAGTGGCAGAGGATCACGCCCTACCTTATTTAATCTATAAACCAGGGGTGAAAGTAACTTAAAGGATTTACCGTATTCCTGAGCAGAGGGGTGTGGCCTCAACTGGAAGAGTGGGGCCTTTAAATACCTGGACCCTATAAATCAAATTTAAAGGCCCCGGGGCTCTGGCTGCAGCTGGGAGCCCCAGGTCCTTTAAATCACCCCCGAAGCTACCAGCTGCAGAGGTGGCTGGGAGCCCCTCAGGGGCAATTTAAAGGGCCCAGGGCTCCGGCTGCCGCTACCACAACGGAGCTCTGGGCCCTTTAAATAACCAACAGAGCCCTGCCACCGCTACCCAGGGCTCCAGCAGTGGGGCTCTGGCAGTGATTTAAAGGACCAGAGGCTCCAGCCACTGTGGGGAGCCCCAGGCCCTTTAAATCACTCCCAGAGCCCTACTGCCGCTACCCCAGGGCTCCGGCAGCAGGGCTCAGGAGGTGATTTAAAGGGCCCAGGGCTCAGCCACTGCAGGGAGCCCCGGGCACTTTAAATTGCCAGCTTGGGGAAGCCAGTCCAGTCCGGCACGGTGTACTGGCTACAAAATCAATTGTTGGACTTGCATTGACAGCTACAGAGAGGAAGCCACTTTAGTTTATAAATAGAAAGGAAAACAGTTTTATTTAATTAATTTCAAAAGGAGCCAACAGGTGAAAATGTGTTATGCCCTTTTCCTCCTGCTTACAGGTGACTCTTAATGCTCTGTTTACTTTTTCTTCAATTGACACTTATAACACCAAAGACAATGTGTCTCTAGCCTTACTCAAAAGGAGTGATATAAAAGGTAGTTCGGTCCGCATGCCCATTCATTATGTTCGTGCCTGCTAAGGCTTATATATGGGCTCCAACTGGAACAATAATTTTTGCTTACCTGGAACTTTTAAGAACTAGATTGAGCAGATGGATTAAGATTAATCATGTCACACGGGGTATTTGAAAGCCTTCAGTATCTACTTTTAGTTATTACCATCCTGGACTGACTCAAAAAGGGTCCATGAAGTAAAAAAGGTTGTTATTTTTTATCCCTTTACCCATCACCTGAGCATTTAGTCCTCCAAGAGTTTTAAATTGGCTAAATTGGCTAGTAGATATGATTCTGCTCTCAGCATAAATCAGGAATGGCTTCACTGAAGTTAATTAAAAGTATACCAGTGTAAAAGGGGGATAAATCAGAATCAGGTTCTAGATCCCTTTTTAACTTATTGCATACACTCTGTCTATACACATTGATTTAGATACATTGTGTGCGCGCGCGCACACACACACACACAAGAAGTATGCAAGCAAACAACACCGTTAGTATTGTATGATTAACTCAGTACCCACTTTCTCAGTAATCAGCATGGAACCACTGTAAATAGATTTTGTTGGTTTTAAAAGTTTTAAAAATTGAAACCTTCCAGAGTAATAAACTGCAGGAAAGTGTGAGAGGTTGGATTCTGCAAACATCTCCTGCAGTGCACAGTTCTGTGTTCTTGGGAGTTTCTCAGTGGCAGTGGAAAGGCTTATGGCCATGACATGTTTTTCTGCTGTGCTAACGCTTAAACAATTACAAGCTATTTTTTTAAAGCAAAAGTAATAATTTATATTACTGAAGTGAGAGATGTGGAATAATTTTAAGACCTGAAGAAAATGTTGTTGCTAGCAGTAGTACTTTTACTGTGTATGCCTTTCTAGTTCAGTGAACTCAACACTATTGAAGCTTGGCGAACTACTGCAACTAGCAAGCTATACTGAAACCATAAAGGAGAAGCGGATAGCTTAATAAAAGATATTCATTATGCTGATTATGTTTAATTTTATGAGCAAGAAACTCAGCCAACTGGAGTTCAAAACTACTGCTATGCGCACTGCTGTATTCACTTACTCTTCAAAAGGTGAGAATTTGAGAAAGTCATTCAGCTGCAATAATGTAGAGAAGTAGCCCTTTCCATTGTACTCCATTGCAACATGGTCTAGTGCCAAAATTGGGATATGCGTGCCATCTATCTCCCCAATGCAGTTAGGGAATCTCATTGCCGCAAAGCATCCACCGTTTCCCGCACATTGCCCAGAGCCACAGTCCTTCGTAGCAGGAGGCAATTAATGGCCCTGCACACTTGCATCACTACAACTTTCACAGTGTACTTCCCACTCCAAACTGATTTGCAGATGATCTGTAACAGTCAAGAGTCTCCAGTTTCTACAAAGCAATCACCACTCACTTACCTACCATTATGGCAGCTCTCATTTTGGTGTCCTTGTGCCACGGGCAGAGGCAAGCTCTGCACACAGTTCTAAGAATATGGCTTTGCTCATATGAAAGTTCTGCAGCCACTGCTTGTCATTTCATATTTTAATCACAATCCGATCCCCAGAGCCAATCAGAAGGGGGACCAGGAGGGCCATTTGTTACATTTTAGTGTCTTCATAGTTTTATGTCTAGTTGACTAAGGAATTATTTATGTGTGAGAATTCCTCATTATTATCTTCATATGGTAGCTAAAAGAGGTGACTGGTTGGTTGGTTGAGCCCTAGCTTGGCAGCTTGGCCATCATCATAGGCTTTCGTAGGCTACAGGCCCAGATTCAAGGTGAAAATTTGTGAGGACAATCTTGTACAGTGAGTTTCATGAGGACCCAAGTTTTAAATTTTTGGACATTATCCCTCTGTCTGTATCTGTGTTTACTATATATATGTGATCCCTTTGTCTTCAGCTCAGCCTGTTATATTGTACCTTGTGTGCTTGAGTTTTGATTCAATGATAAGGATAATAACCTGTCTGACTGTTTCATTTTGTGTTCTTAATTAGTATTCCTTCATTTTAAGTCTTTTCAGCATTTGTGTACCATTCAGCATTTTTGTACAAATTTACAATAGAAGATTTCATGTGTAGATAAGCTACTTATAAACAGCAGAATATTTCAAGTGTGGATAGGCTACATATTGACCAGATAGATCACTACGAAGAGGAGATTTGAAAGTGGTGCAAGCAAGAGACGGGAAAAACAACTGATTGAAGCAGCAGCTAAGAGCTCAAAGCCAATAACTTCATTTCTCAAACCACTGGAAAACACACATTACCCAACAAACAATGCTACAGATAATGAAAACTCTGCAACTGCAACAGGTGATATTTCAGTGCCAATACCCAAACATGAGGACAGTAGTCAAGAAGGAGATGTGCCAACAGTAACAGATGCAGCAGAAGATCTTGTGTACAATCAAGAAACTCAATAGCAACAGGAAGATGTAGATCTTATGTAGCAAGAGCAATTCATGAGTACTACAGGTTTGACTGTGACTGACACTGGAATTATTGACAAGAGCAATGCTGCCCAAATGCAATCTTTTCTTCAAATTAGTTGTTTTGAAATTCCAATTAACATTCTACGAGATGCTGATAATCATGCTTTTCCTACTTGTCTGCTGACAAAAAATCTTCCAAATGCTTCTGCAAAAGGGACTGGTTATGCTGCAGTACAGAAAAACAATCTCTGTACTGTGCACCCTGCTTCATTTTGAACAAAGGTGGTGCAAATGCATCAGTTCTCTCTGATCAATCAGGATGGAGCATCAACTGAGGTTAGAGGAAGTTGAAAGACCGAATACCATCACATGACAGTTCAATGTCACACAAAGAAAACTATGTTGCATGGAAATCAGCCAGTGGGGCAGCATCAGCTGAAAGTTCAGTTAAGAATTTACTCTTGTTTGAACTCTCTACAGAAACTAATAACTGGAAAAAACTTCTTGAGTGCATCCTGAATGTCATCCTTTTTCTTTCTCAGCGGGGATTGGCTTTTTTTGGTTCCAGTCAATGTATTGGTCATCGTGCAAATGGAAACTTTCTAGGCATAGTTGAGCTCCTCAGCAAATATGACCTACTTTTATCAGAGCATGTTAAACATGTTCGAAAATCCCAAGAGAATAAAAAGCACAAGCAAGTCCATTATCTCTCCATACACATACAAAACAAGTTTATTGAGCTATGTGGATCATTCGTTCAAATACCAATTCTTCATGAGATTTGAAATGCCAAGTATTTTTCAATCATTGTTGATGCCACTCCAGATTGTTCTCACAAGGAACAACTCCTATGGTTATTCGATATGTTAAGATTGTAGACAGCTCAAAATTTTCAATTGAAGAAGGTTTATTTTTTTGATAATTTCATGAGAAAAACTGGAAAAGAAATTGCTGCTTGAGTACTAGCAAGTCTACAAGGTTTTAAGTTAGATTTTCAAGTCTGCACTGGTCCAGCCTATGACAATGAATCTAGTATGGCTGGGAAGTACAAAGGCGTACAAGCAGTTCTGCTTGAGAATAATTCCAGCTGTATTTTCTCCATCTGTGGAAACCACATACTAAACCTTGTAGATGTTGACTGTGCTGAATCGTGCAAGGAGGCAATTACTTAGTTTGGAACTGTTCAGCAAATGTACAATCTCTCCAGTAGCAGTCCATAAAGGTGGGGAATTCTGAAGCAATATCTTCCTGTTTCACTGCATGGGATGTCCAAAACTAGAAGGTCTGCATGGATTGATGGTGTTCAACCAGTTATGCAGCATTTGAATTCAGTGAGAAAAGCTTTAAATGAGCTTGGATCTCTCAGTCTCACTGCACAGGCTCGAACTGAACTTCAGTTTATTCAGAAGCAAATGTCCAAATTTGAATGAATTCTGATGTCATCTTTGTAGATGAAGCTACTTACAATGATCCACCAAATTAATCTGGTAATTGAAGCACGCAATGCTACACTTGATGTTGAGAGGGATAACATTGAAAGTCTTATCAATGACATTCAACAGATTCGTGAACCATGGGATGCGATCCTGACTGAGTCCAAACTAGTAGCACAGAATATTGGCATTTCATCTGAGTTCTCCACCAATCGCAACTTACCTACTGAATCTGATGCCGAGCAGCATTATAGGGTCAATGTCTTCCTTGTCATCATTGTCTCTATTCAGTCAGGTCTTACACGTCAATTTGTGTCACTGCAAGTAATTTGTACCCTTTTGGGGTTTCTTTGGCAGTTCAACAGACTGAGTAATGAAGATCTACTTTCTGCAGCTGAACAATTTCAGCAACAGTACAACAAAGAAATCTCAAAAGATCTCAGTGACAAGGTCATCTTCCTCAGATGAATATATTCCACGAACTTTAAATTGGATTGCAAGCAAAAAGAATTGCTTGCAGAAATGCTCTAACTTGGACTCTCTGAGGTGTTTCCAAATATCACAATTGCATTGCGTATTTTTGTCAGTTTGCCTGGTTTGTCAGTTTGTCAGTGGCTTCAGGTGAACGCACCTTCAATGTGTTGAAGCAAGTAAAGAACTATCACCGTTCAACTATGAGACAAGTGCATTTGAATGGGCTCGCCATGCTTAATATCAGCTGTGATATTGCATGAAAGCTAGATTTTTCCTCAATAATTAGTGCATTTGCACAGAAAAAGGCTAGAAAAGCATTTGTTAAATAAAAAAAATCAAATTATGTCTTATGCTTTTTTTGGTGCCTTATTTTGTTTTCATGTGTCATCATTTTTTATTTTTCTTATGGCTAGGGCCTCAAAAGCTGGAAGTGGCCTGGGCCTTTCTGGACCTCTGAGAGGGCCCACTGATCCCACCATTCGGTGTTTGTTTCCCGAGCCCAATAATGAGTGTCCACTGTGTGCAGCTACTCCAGGAATGCCAACATCCATCTTGAATGGTTTCTTTCCATGGCACACAACAGGGTAGGCAGCACAGATTCCTGTTCAGATTCAAAGCTCATGAAATACTACAGGTTCAGTTGCATTAACACTTATCAGAAGACTGGTGAACAGTACAGGATCCATGCTTTTATGGAGAGATGGCAGTCGCGAAGTTTATAGGGGCAGTTGAAAAACCATGTGAAATGTAGTCAGAATCCCTTGGCATTATGGGACAGAGAAAAACTGTCCCCTCCCCCCATGATCCACTGCGATCCATTCCTAGAACTCCTTGTGGGAGAAGGTGGCGATTTGCACAGTGGAATAGCTACCCATGATGCACTGCTCTCTTTGTCAGTGCTAGAGCACCAACTGTGGACACGCTCCGCTGACACAAGGAGTGTTGTGTGAACACGCACAAGCAATGTAATTACAGCAGTTTATGATCGTCAATGTAACTTAAGTCAACTTAACTGTGTAGTGTAGACATGGCTAGGAGTGGCGGCTCTTACAGCAAAGCACTGTAAAAGGCACCCCAGGTAGGAGAACTGAGAGGATACAGCTGTTCATCAGTGCAGATTGTACCCTAGGTAATGTCACACTGAGATCCTGGGGTGTAAAGCAGTATAGAAATAGAAAATATTGCAGTTCATTTTTCTCAGCAATCGATACTTACCAAATTCAATTTCTGTTAGTTTACTATGGATAAACCTTAAGTAGCCCTGAACGTAACTTAACCAACAAACTTTCCCTCATCCTCAGATCTTCATGATTCAGCAGAATAAAGCAAGAAAGGTGTAAATTTTGAGAACAATGCCAAGGAGTTCCAGAGCACAATCAATAAAAGGAGTGCCAGAAAAACCCATGGGTGCTGAAAATGTATTCCTAACCACATTAAGCTTGCTCCAACCACAGTATATTGACTTCCTAACTTTTGTTAGTTTCATGTTTACAATAGTTACATAGCTGTTACAGTGCATACGAGTATTGCATTGACACAGAGACAGGGATGAGGGGCACATTGGTGAGGTGGCATGTGGAGACCTTTGATTGATATCCCTCTACCTCTGCTCTAACTGATCCCGCATTGCCAGCTCTTGTGATTTTATCATTTAATCTCATGATATTTGCTATCTGCCTTAAACTACAACCTCCTAGATTCATGATTATGTGTAATTCTCAGCTTTCGTTTAAGAAAAAGTGTTTCTACCCCAGTGGTTTCACTTTTGCATTCCCTAATTTTAACAGAAGGAAAAGGAGTACTTGTGGCACCTTAGAGACTAACAAATTTATTTGCTTCTCTGAAACCTGTCATTAACAGTTGTTTTTATGCTATGACTATATAGAAGACACACAAACAATGTCTTAATTAAGTCATAATGCTTAGGGAAGAATAAATAGTATAGAATCTGTAACAGCTATATAAATCATTAAGGAAATATACTGGTGTTTTCACATCTGCAGGTTTTGAAGATATAATGCAATATTCAGAAAATATTGAAAACTGTATAGTTAAAAAGTGCAGATAGTAACATTAACAAGAAAACGTTATCCTCTGGGGACTAACTAGGACATAATTATTCTGGTTCCAATGGCATCTCTTTCTGATTCATAATTTAGGCTTGAATAGAGACTGGGAATGGATGAGTCATTACACAAAGTAAAACTATTTCCCCATGTTATTTCTCCCCCCCACCCCACCCTACCCCCCACTGTTCCTCAGATATTCTTGTTAACTGCTGGAAATAGCCTACCTTGCTTTTCACCATGAAAGGTTTTCCTCCTTCCCCCCCCCCCCTCCCCTGCTGCTGGTGATGGCTTATCTTAAGTGATCACTCTCCTTACAGTGTGTATGATAAACCCATTGTTTCATGTTCTCTCTGTGTGTATATCAATCTCCCCTCTGTTTTTTCCACCAAATGCATCCGATGAAGTGAGCTGTAGCTCACGAAAGCTTATGTTCTAATAAATGTGTTAGTCTCTAAGGTGCCACAAGTACTCCTTTTCTTTTTGCAAATACAGACTAACACGGCTGCTACTCTGAAACCTGTCATTTTTTAATGAGTGTCAATAAAAGTCATAATTGGATGTACAAATCCTTTTGGCTTTTATACACAACCTACCTTCACTGAGTGCCTATTGTTTAGTCTAAGCACATACTGCAGCCTCGACACTCATGATCAATGATTGCATATTTTTATTTACAAATCAGAAATTTGTAGTAGATGACACATCAATTCATTTCAGCCAGTCATCTTTTAGTAAACACTGGCACACAGATGCTGCAAATGCCCTAATTCCATGTGTGTCTGAAAGATGGATCATGGAATGATTTCTCCTCTAGATTAGTGAGGTCCACATTGATGAAAATAGGCGATAATTTGCTCTACAAGGCACTAACCCATTTTAGTGTGTATATCCTTTGAAAAAGGTGAAACCATTATTATAATAGAGACCTAGAGGACTTTATGTGTAAGATTAAAAAGGGTATTACAATGGCTGCAGTAATTTGTAGTCACTTTAAGTATTGCTGAGCTGTTAAAGGACAAATGCTAATAAAATATATAAAAGTAGCTTATCATATTAAGAAGCTAATGATGTATAATATGACTGGAATTTCAAATTAAGCAAAGATCAAGAATTATGAACATTTGCTGGCAAACATCTAGTGCTTACTGAATCGTTACTCCACAATAGTCAATTAAATGCGACAAAAACTACAAAGCAGCAGGATTGCACCAACAGATCTGTTCCACTCAGATTCCTTGTGAGATGTACAAATCACTCCTATAGGGCACAGAGACAAATAAGAAAACTAACAGTAACATTTCATGTTTGGAATAGAAAACTAGCAGCTGTTTATCTTTTGAGGACTCGGAAGACTGACGGAAAAAGTTACTTTTTAATTAAACTACTTTCTCCAGGGCCCAGCACCAAGACAGATGAATTTCCTGAAGCAGGAAGCTTGTGACACTGTGCATTTATTTAAATTATTCTTCTGAGTTTTTTTAAAATGCATTAATTAAGGTACTATTAGCTTATTCAGTGAGGTAAACATGGCAGGTGGTCAAGTTCTGTTTTCTAGTCTATTACTACTTAGAGTTCAGAGGAGCCATAACACTTTAATACCACAATTCCATATAAGGCATTCTGGGCCAGATTTGGACCTGATGTAAGCAGGTGAACACTCCATTTAAGTCAATGGAGAGGCATCTGCTTGCAGCAAGACTGAATTTGGCCCCCTATTTGTGAGATTCACCATGGCCCAGGTTGGGCAATCAGAGCTGGAGGAAGGGACTTCTGCACCTATGTAGAGTACTATACTTCTGCATAGGCAGAGTGGTGAAGGCTAGAGGATCCAATTCCAGGATCAGGGCTTTCTCCCCCAGGCCCCCCTTTCTTATAGTATTTGGAGAGTTAATGCCTATTTGCTCTTTTTATTAAAACATGACTTACATTAAAATCAATCACTTCAATTCAAAAGGTGCTGAGTGTTTCATTTCAGGCTCAATCCCGCAAGAAGCTGAGCACTCTGGCTCCAATCCAGCAAAGCACTTTAGCCTGCGTTTAACTTTCAACACGGGAATAGTCCCATTGACCTCAACAGCTCTTTGTTTACTTGAGCGGAACCAGTCACATGCTTCAAGGTAAGCAGGTATTTAAACGCTTTGCTGGCTCAGGGTCAACATGCTTAACATGTTGCAGCATCAAGCCCTAATACTGGATAGCCATGCTATGAAAATGAAGACTATATATGCCTATTGCCATTTATAAGAATCAGGCTTCTTCTATATTTTCTTGTCTGAGAAAGGCATGTATGCCTCCCAGTTATCCTAAGCCCTTGTAACTACCACCTGCCTCCACAGACCTCTCCTGCTTGGCGAGCATTACAGTATGTAAGGTTTCCTCTGAAACCAGATTATGTCACTCCATGTATCACAGGCACCTCTTGCCTCTGGACCAAAATATTGTAAATGGTGTGTGCCTTGTTTAAGCATATATTTAAAAGGAACTCCCCCCCTCCTCCTTGCTGACTGAAGTGCATGAAAAGCACTGAAACTAACACATAGAGCCAAATCCTGCCCCGGCTCCCTTTTCTTTCCCTCTCCCACCACTCCTGGTAGACACAAAAGACCCTGAATTTGCAGAAGCAGCAGGATTCCTCTGTGTGTGGAGGAGAATGAGTCTGGGAAGTGTTACAGAGAACTTCTTACAGACCATGAGGCTGTGACTCACTCTGGCTCCCTCTATCCTAGCACATAGGGTTAGTACAATGGGTTTCAACTTTTTCTATACTGGCAACACCTCAAAGCCACTCTCCCATAAAACCATATTGGAAGGACAGTGTGGTTATAACTCCTGGTCAAAAACCTCTGTGCAAGGGGGTTCACTAATATTTGAATCCCCTGATCAACTGTATCTATCCCCCACTGCAAATGGTGCAAAGACAAAAGCAGAGGTTACTAATTTTCTAATGGTATGTGGACTGTACATGCAAAACTGATCATCAGAGAATCAAAGAATTTTATCATGAATCATTCTGTGGTAATTCAATTATACTGTATATTGTACATGGCAGATTGTGGTCTGTATAGACAAACAATTTAGTTTTGTATTGTTGCTTGTGCAAACATAGGGATATTCTGGATAATCTATAGTCTTTCTTATTTTATCTTTAAAAATTCTGAAAATGCTTCAATTTTTTTGATAATTAATTTTGAATGTATATCCCACACTTCCTCTCCACAATCAAAAGTGATATTGTTAACATGCAAAACTGAGAACATTCTAGGTGATGATCCTGAATGGAATGGAATTGATTCACATTCTGAGCTCTGGCGATCTATTCATGCTACAGAAGTCAGATAAGGAGGACAGATTTATTGCTAACCCCAAATAAACTCATTAGGTGTGTATAGAAATATGGGCCTGGTACATGGGAGTTGCTTGGGAAGGAACATTGTGAGGCTACAGGGGCTCATTTCGAAAATGGAATGTCTCCATTTACTGAGATACAACCTTTTGGTGTGATCATATGGGATCTCACACACTAGCAGACTCAGTACAGATGAGTATTTGGATGCGAAACTACCAACCCTTCATTTCTATGATTTCTCTCTCCAGGTTCTGTGCCTGAGGGACAGGTGACGAACTGAGAGCCAGATTACTTTCAGAGGGGACAAACAGAGTGAGCAAGCTTCAGCTTGCCCTGGAGCCCTGAGTCAACCATGCATCCCAGAAGCCAAAAACCTATTGTCCAATGTGCAGGAGGTCTGACTAGATCAGAGGGGGGCAAACTATGGCCCACAGGCCACATCTGGCCTGCAGGACCCTTCCCTCTGGCCCCCGAGCTCCTGCCAGGGAGCGCTGTCAGGACAGGCTTGCGGAGGAGCCAGTCCAACTCCCCGGCAGCGCAGTGAGCGAGGTGGAGGCTAACCTCTGGCCCCACCCCTTCTCTTCCCCTCCCTCCCTCGCAGTCACAGTTCCCCCAGTGCCTGGGCAGTGTGGCTGCAGCTCCGGTCGGGCGGCATGGCTATTGCGCCGCCTTGGAGGTCCAGGGCAGCGCGGTCAGGGGGTGGGGAGCAGGGGAGTTCCGGGGGGTGGGGGCGAGGAGCAGGGGCTGTTGCAGGGGGATGGTTAAGGGGCCTGGGCCCTGCTGCTGGGGCAAGGGGCAGAGCAAGCCAGGGCCCCCCTCTACCCCCAGCATGCTTGGCCCGTCCCCAGCAGCCAAGCCCAGCCAGGGAGCGAGCCCTGCCTGACTGTCAGGGAAAGCAGCCAAATGAGCAGGGGAAACACACAGGGAAAGGACTGAGCCCCGCTTTCCCCCATCCCATAGGTAACGTGGGGTGGGGAGAGCAGGGAGGGTTGGATAGGGACGAGTGTCCCCTGGCGATGGTCAGGGGCAGAGAGCAGGGGTGTTTGGATAGGATGCAGGAGTCCTGGGGGGCAGTCAGGGGTTGGGAGTAAGGGGTTGGATGGGGGTGAGGGTTCCGGGGGACTGGATAGGGGCCTGGGGCCACGCCACGCTTCACTGTTTGGGGAGACATAGCCTCCCCCAGCCTTCCCTACCCAGCCCTCCATACAATTTCTGTACCCGATGTGGCCCTAGGGCCAAAAAGTTTGCCCACTCCTGGACTAGATGATCACAATAGTCCCTTCTGACCTTAAAGTCTACAAGTTTATGAATCATCAACTAAATCAAATGATGTTGTTTCTACTTCTTGACTGAATAAATGAACCATTATAAATAGCAGGAAAACACTTCTGGGACAGATAGCAAGTTTCTGCTCCATGAGTCTCCATTTCAACCACATCCTGCAGGTTAAACAATATTGCTATGATAAGTGACTATCCTTCCAGAAACATCTGCATGAACTTTTGAACTTCTTCACCAATTATTCTAACTAAATTCCTTGTTATCATATCTTCCTTTGCATATTTAATCAGCTTGAAGGTATACGATACAGTAGAACCTCAGGCTTATGAACACCAAAGTTACGAACTGACCAGTCAACCACACATGTCATTTGGAACCAGAAGTATGCAATCAGGCAGCACCAGAGACCAAAAAAAGAAAAAAGAAAAAAAAAAGAAGAAGCAAATACAGTACAGTAATGTGTTAAACATAAACTACTAGAAAAATAAAGGAAAAGTAGCATTTTTCTTCTGCATAGTAAAGTTTCAAACCTGTATTAAGTGCTTGTTCACTTGTAAACTTTTGAAAGAACAACCATAACATTTTGTTCAGAGTTATGAACATTTCAGAGTTAAGAACAACCTCCATTCCTGAGGTGTTCGTAACTCGTAGATTCTATTGTACGTCGGTTTATCGGGGGTTCTCTGAGTAGGTGTATCGGGGGTTCTCTCAACTCATGTTCATAAAAATGTAAGAGAGGCAAACAAATAAGAGGGAAGATACAAATACAAATACAAAAATAAATGGCTCACCAAGATTGTAATCAACCAATTTGTCATTTCCAAGAGAAGCAACTTAAAATAAAAAGCTTAGGAATATTAATTTGAATTTGGCATGGAGCCTGAGCCTACGGACTTAATACCTGCATCTAGCAAACATACAGTACAGTAAAGCAGAACATTATTTTAACTGTTAAGAGCACCATATGGACCCTCCTGATCATGTTTTTTTCCCCTTAATTTGCTTTAACTTGTTTGGGTTTTTTAGAGAATTTGAAAATGTTCATTTCCAGGTATAGATTCACGTTTCAAACTGGACTGATAGACATGATGAGTTACTTTGCACTAGAGACTCTGAGTCTGAAGTATCACCACCAATTTAAAATAATTAAGGTAAAATGATAGCGGCTGGCTCTATCTGTAAAAGAATATCACACAGTCAAGATAATAAATACATATATCAAAGGGAAAGAAAATATGGATCTCTCAAACTCAGACACTAAATTATTATCTGCAATCTAATTTATCTTTGTGCTATTGCTGATTTTTTTGTAAATTCAAATTAACTTATGCTTCTGAGCCTTTCATTCATTCCCCTTATTAGTTTATTTATGCATTTATTTTTATTTCCTGACTGCTTTTTTCTACAAAGCCTCTGGAAAAGACCAATACACCCTCTAATTGCTTGCCCCACCAACCATATATATAATCTGCCTCTTTCTTCTTTAGATCGAGTGGTAAAGGCATGTATTTATGACGCTGAATACCCCAGCTATAATCCTCACTTATGACTGTGATGTCCGTGTCCATGCAGCCATAGTTCATTAGATTACACTTTTTTTCAACACAGTTACTTAAGAGCTGCCTGCCATATTTTCAATGAGAGCTTTTTTACAACCAAACCATGCTTAGTGCTTTATTCATTATTGATGTGAGAACCTCAGCCAGAACAGCCAATTTCTATGTTTCTGAGCATATTGTTAAATCACTAGCAATGTTTTCTATGTCTTCCTTACTTCCTAGTTTTGTCTGTGTTATGGGCTTTTTGCTCGTTTGTTCGACTTTGTGCACACAAATTTTTAAAGAGTTCCATATCTCAGTCATTTGAATCATCACTAATTTAATTCTCCTCATCATTTATTATTGAGCCTATTGCTCCCCAGTGCAGGAATGTCAAATACCAGGGCCATTTGATAGGTTTTTATCATTTGGATAGCATATTTAGGATTTGTGTTCAATTCAATAACTGCACAAGTGTAACCTGCTGGTGTAGATACTATCTACACTGTCATGGAATGACTTGTACCAATGTAACTTATCCTGGTTACAAAATTATGCTGCAGTGATATAGACAGTGTTGACAATAGGCTATACTATTGGCTGAAATCCCAATGTAGAATCTAAGAATCTAAGCTTCCATTAAAAAAAACAAAAAACCCTCTAAATTTGTAGCATTCATAGTGATGAAAAAAATTTGAATGTAGACAAGGATAACAAATGCAGTGTTCTGACTGAATCTTCAGGAAGCCTTAAAAATGACTCTGAAAGATGTGAAACCCACTGCCCCCCATTAATCTCACTGGGATACTAATTCTATAGTTAATGATGACTCAATCTATTTAATTGCTGATCGTTTTAGTGGATGGGTTCGTGGAAGGATTGTGACTGAAACCTCTGGATTATGGGAACTGAAACTTGCTGCAGGATAGGAAATACAGAAGGAAGATAGAAAAGACAGGGAAGCAGAGAACAGAGAATGGGGAAGGAATAGAAACGTATGGCAGAAATAATGCTGGTCCTAGAGAGAAACATATCATTCTTTTAAAGAGATACTGAATACGTATAAAATAAGGCTAGAAAAGTTGTATCAATATAAATATACGAGAATGGTTAAAGCAATACAACCTCTGAGAGTGAACACAGCTATACTAGAATATAGATGCTTTATACCACTATAGGTATTCCCATATAGGAAGGGGAATCTGCTTATACGAGTTTAGCTTCTTTATACAGTAGAAATGCATCTAGACCAGAGGTTGTTCTTGTGTTACTATTTTGCTTAAAACAATTACATCCCTAACTGAAATAATTAAACAAGTACAACAAACTGCGCATCCTAGGCCTCAGGTATCAAGCAAATAAATAACTAGAAGATTAATTACTAGATAAAAGCCATATTTGATCTTGATTAAAATCTCCCACTGTGATCAGTGGGAGAGCTGCTGTATATTCAGGGGAGCACGGAGTCCAAAATATATCCCTGAGCCCATGGACCATAATTAAAAACAGAATTCATCTCTCACCATAAAGGGTGTGTCTTCACTGCAAAAAAGGGAAGATGGGAGGAGTCAGAGCAACATAAATAGTTATCTCACTGTGAAATCCTAGTAGAGACAAAACACTGGTAGTTTATATCTTGAGGTAGCTAGGCGAGGTCAACATCCAGGCCATCCTCAACTGATTCATCACGTGGTAAAACTACAGATATCTTGTCTCCACTAGGCTGTTACATCTGGACAGCTAACACATTAGTAATCCTGTGCTAAAAAACACACTTGTTTTAAACAGTAAAGACAAACATAAAATGAGTTATCTAACACCCTACTGCAGTGTTTCTTTATCAACTGATACATTTGTATATGCGACCAGCTCTACTGCAAACCGTTAACAACCTTGTGATCTCTTATTCAATTCCCTCTCCTCTTCTTTAGTGCTAATACAATTTGGGTCATATGCTGAGCCTGAGATCTTTAAGTAGTCAATCCCTTTCAATGCTATGGTACATTAGCTGCTTCTTGTTCCTCGCTTTCTGCCTTTTAGAAGAATTGTTGATTGTTGTCTCTCCTGTTTTCTGTACATTTCCTAGCTCCTTCTACACAGTGGATGAAATCCTGGCCCTACTGACGTCAATGGGAGAGCTGTCACTGATTTCAATTGATCCAGAATTTCACCCTTGGATTTTAATACTTCCTATCATTGCACATTACTCACTAGGCTGCTTAAGGCATCAAAACACATATAAGGATCAGGTTGAATGGTGTAAATATCTGGAATATGCTTGGACTTCTTTTCCTGCAGGCTGACATTCAACATGAGAATAAGCCACTTGCTTTCTGTGGCATATAAAGTTTCAGTGAGTGACCTGTGCAGAGATTAAGGGTGTAATCCAAACCTCATTGAACTCAATGGAAAGTCTCCCATTGACTTAAAAGGGCTATGAATCAGGCTTAGGTTTTTGTCTTCATGTTGAAATACTCTTGGATATATCATCTCTTCTTTTATAACTTTTACAACCTTTGATTCTTTGACACCCTTTGTGTTTTATGATTCCAGGATATAGAACTTTGAGTGCTCAGATAAGTAAGTGTACTAATGTGCTCAAGTATTTGGATGATCAAGCCCTTAAAAGTTAACAGGGAAACACATATTGTAAGATTCCTATAAACAAACCTTGAGAAAGGAGATGCTGCAGTAACTTAAAAATAATAACCACTGAAAATAGGGATTTTTAACAAAAATAATAAATAGATTCGGGCCGGTCCTATTCCCACTAAAGTTAAGAGCAAAACTCCCATTGACTTCACTGGCAAAAGAATCAGGACTTTGCTGAGTATTAGTAAAATACAGCATTACAGATCACTTAAGATGCAGCATTACAGATCACTAGTGGCTATATTATTCTTAATAAGTAACCATATTAAAACTAACTCCTTTAACACAGGAAATGTACACAGAGAACACAATTACCAGATAATCTTATGCATAATATCAAGGATTTTAAAGACAGAACAGATTTTTTCCCCTCTCTAGTCTGTAGTCCATCATCACCTTCATTTTAGAAAGTGAAGACGAAGGCTTATTTTTTATGCTTTAGAAGCTATGACTGAACTTTCATTGCAATTTAATATTTAATTTGAAATTAATGGAATGAAGGATGCAACTATTAAAACTCAACATGTGCAGCATAAAGCAATAAAAAACGTAGTGCTGTAAAAACATACCATAATAATAAATCGTTTCAGGCAATTTAGAAAGAGAAAATAAATATCTATATAATTTTAATTAACCACTCCTCAATAATGTAAAAAAAGCAAATTACATTTGCAGTTTCTGAAGTAAATTACATCTGTAATTTGAATATTTCTGGTAGGAAATTTAAACAAAGCATTTTATCAAGATGTACAATTAATTCAAAGCCATTTCTATGGTTAACAGAAAAACAATATTGGGTGATCTTTGCATTTATATCCTCAAGACCGAACAAAGAGCATTTGCATTACTGGGCATTACTGTTTTGTTAATGTTTAAATAGTGCAGGCAACTGTGGGCTAACTTTAAAAAGAACAGATATTTGGGAATCTTTCAAGGTTTGAACTTTGGAAAAAAAATATTTGACACCATGACATTTTTCAAAAATAGCTACTTCATTACATGTTCAACCACCACTGGAGTGGCAGTTGTACAACAAGGCTGCTGGAATTTACTGTGGCATTTATCCACAAGTCCTGTGTACAGGGATGAGGAAGAGTGAGCCCCAACCCTAGCAGAGCACAAGAGAGAGCTCAGCCATTAGGGTAGCATAGAATGCTTCCTCTAGCATGCCAGTCTCTCTCCCATTGGGATGCTTTAGGAATCAGTCCTTGCACTTCTCAGAGCAGGGGAAGAGCAAGGATAGCAACTGTGAGTAACTCGTACAGGGCTGCAAAAGTGGGAGGGGTGTGTCTTGTTTCTCTCTGTGGTCAATCAATGGCCAGAATCAAACTAATTCTTAACAAATATCTAGTGTCACAGTACATTGGGAAATTATTAGAATTAGTAGGAGAAGGTGGGCAGGAGAAGCTGTAAGAACGTGGGGAGGTGGTTGCATCAGCATACGGAAGGTTAAGTCAGTCAAGTGATGAGTTTATCATCACTTTCAGCATCAGTATGCTCCGAGATGACAAATTAGTACTCATCACTGTACAAAAATGCCTGCACTGTGGTGAGGGAATACTCAGCATCTCTCAGAGACTAGGCTGAGTTTGCAGATTTAGCAGTTAGAAAAAATATTTTACTTGTAAACTGAGCACATCAATGAATTGAGAAACCATATGCAGGTGAAGTTCCCACAATACTGTAACAGAACACATGCATATTAAACACACCATTCAAACCTGCCTCTTTCCTAGTGTTTGGCTTTATTTGCAATGCAAACACCATCATTAGCAAAATATAAACTTCAGTCTGTATTGTTCCAGTGAGGCTGTTCTAAAGGTTTCCCTGTAGTGCCTCCTCTGTCTCAAAACCTACTTTCCTCTGTCCCTTGAGAGAGACTCCTTGATCTACATGCCAGCATGAGCCACTGATTATATCTTTATGCAGAGGTTTAGCACCTCAGAGTGTCTCTGCATGCATTCCTCCTCCCCAGGCTCCTAGACACTGCCACCCAGTGAGAGAGGCTATAACAGGGAGCCCCATGTGCCTTTATTCGAAAGTCTCTTTTCAATATAGAACTGCACTTTAATATTTCAAAATGCAGTATCAGCAATCTGTGTAACATCATACACCACGGCAAAGAGATGAAAGCACCTCTACTGCTGCTCTATAACACATAGTCCATCATATTCTCTGGACTAGTAAGCTTAAACCAAGACAGTTCCTCTGATAGGATTATATCCATGAAACAGTAAGCAAGAACCCAAACATGTGTTACTCACAATGTATTAAAACATTATAGATGTGATAATGAACAGTCAGTCAAAGGGAACTATGCTGAAGGATTCATGAAAGAAAAAATATGGTAAAAGATGTATCAATATTTATATTTAAATTTTATTTCCTGCAAAGGGCTTAGATAGAAAAACCCCCAAAAGGTGGGCGTGGAATAGGTCTCCTTCAAATTCTCCTGTCTGTCCGTGTTCTGAATCACCCATAGCACCTTAATGTATGCCTCAGATTACTATTTAGCCTATCAAAGGTGCTCACATCTTAGTCAGAATTCCTGGGAACTCTTAAAAGTGTATGTCAGCATGTCAGGGAGGGGGGAGAGTGTACCCATGTTTTAGTGGGTGAAAAAAAGTTGAAAAATAGCACAGAAGAAGTCAAATGGTACTAGTGGTGACAACAAAGATAACAATTAAACAGATCAAAAACAGGTAAACCCTCAAGATCCACATAACTTCAGCAAGTAGTAGCAATCATCCTCTTTGCTCCTCCCTCCTATGGAGTGAAATCCACTATCTCCACTGAAGTCAGTGGGAGTCCTGTAAAGGATGCTTAGAATGTATAAAGAGACATAGAAGGAAAACATAGATGGGCCCTTTCCATCTGAGATGTTTAATACTGATGTAAATTAAGTTTTATCTATGCAAGTAGACAGAAGCTGGGGGGAGGGGTGAAGAAAGAGAGTATAAGAAAAGGCAAAAAGAAACATGAAAATAAAACTAAACATAGTCTTCAAAGCTATCCACCTGCCATCAGGTACCTGCCCGATAGAACACTGTGAGCTTCAGTGTAGCTTTCAATGGGATATAAGCTGTTCTGGGAACTGGAAGAAGATACCGTTGTATTAATTTATAAGGAATAATATAGGCCCAATGAGTTAAAGGGGTGTTAAAATGACCCTGCAAGTGTTCAGTATTAAAGAGTTCTAAACAAGGTTTGGCATACAGAGACCTCAGCCTGCTTAGTACCATGGCAAATGCCATGAAGAAGGAAAAATAGTTAAAGCATTTGAAATGTGAAGTATTAAATAAGGCTTTTAATTTAACAACATCCCTTGTTCCCTCTAGCTTTAAAGCGTTTTTAGAACAAAATCCCCAAGTTTGACAGTCTTTTAGAATGTATTAAAGATGGTAATAACTGTACTTTCTGGGTGGGAAAGAACTTAGTTGAAATGCGTTGGAGCTGTTGTTATTGCTGTCATTACTTGAAGTCTGATCCCCCCGCCCCCGCCTTTTTTTTAAGATGACAAAATTAGACACACACACACACACACACACACACACACACACACACACAACAGGAGAGAGAGAGAAAAGAATAGCAAAGATGGAAAATGAAGCTTTTATCTCTGGTGTTGACTTGCACTTGCAATCACACTGCTGGAAAAACTCAGGCACAGCACATGGTTTTATTAGCCACTCTTGAGAAGTGGCAAACTTGTGGCACTGATTAATGCATTGCTTTAATTTGCCTTTCTGGTCACAGGCTTACATTGGTGTTGCAAAATAGACAATCCTGGCTGGCTAAGCCAGACTCTTATTGGACAGAAGAAAAAGGAAATAAGAAAAAGAATGAATAAGGTAGGGAAGAAAAAGGACAAAAACTTTGAGTGAAACTGATTTATGCTTTAATTTTGATAGAAATGAAAGTTTCAGATAAGAAAACCCCGCTTTTATTCTAGAATATACGTTTTTAGGTGTTTTAGAAGAATTTTTAAAAGGGGGCTTAATGCAAGAGTGCATGTTGCATATAAAAATGAGTTAAGAGTATAAATTGATCATTAATCACTAGTATTTCACTATGTAGAACCAATGTTATAGCATAAAGTAAGTGATAACTAGAAGTGAAAACACATATTCAAAAGTAAATAATTCCACTAGGCATGATCTAGGAATAAATCTCTTTATAAATAAAGTTCCATACTTTTCTGATAGGATTCTATTCCATCAATTTGAAAATTAAAAGAAAATCCCTTTGCACGCAAGGGAAAATTGAGATAGATCTAAAAAACACCCACATTCCTAAAGTAGGTCTCGAAATTCCTTTTACGGAACGCTGTTTCCATGAAATCATGGGAGATCAGAGTTGTGTGTGACATTGTAGATTCGGTCACACTGAAATATTTCATGAATTTGTGTCCATTTCAGTGAATTGTTTCATTAAAAAACTTTTTTAACCCCCCCCAGTGAATTGTTTCATTATTAAAAAATATAGAATATTTTGATTTTTCCAATTGAAATGACTTTTCATTTCAAAATTTTCTTTAAATGTATTAAAAACAATCAAACGTTTAAAAATGGTCAAAATCCAAACAAAATTTTCAACTGTCAAAACAAAATGCATTTTTTCAACCTTTTGATTTGCTGAAAACTAAAAGTTTTTGGTTCAATACAATACTTTTTGGGGGTGGGTGGGTGGGTGGGTGGGAATAGAGGAGATTGCCAGTGAACTGAAATATCCATTATTTACACAGCTATACTTGCAGGTACCAATTACAATTGGGTCCATTATGTTAACATGGTTGGAAACAGGGGCTACCACCTCCAGTCTCAGAATGGCGTAACTAAGAGTTCCAGACAGACAGATGAAGGTAGTGAAACCTGTCACCTCAGAGAGTGCACTGGTGAGAGATTACAAAGGGACATAAGCCACCCCTCACCCTGTAACCGTAAGAGTACAGTAGGGATAGGGGGTGCAGTAGCCTGGTAATCCAGTCTAAGCAGGGTGAACTGCAGAGTTCCACTTTAGAACTAGCGTAGGTAAAGGCCTGTCACTGGGAAAAAGCTCAGAGAAACTGGAGGAGATCTCAGAGGTGCAGCTCATCGCTGCAATATCACTCGATCATGAACAGAAAACTCATTGAAGTAACAGTTTTTACTCCCTTTATTTTTTTTAATTGAAGAAAAGAGATTTGAGGGATCAGAATGAGTGTGTTGGTTTTACTGATCCAATATGAGCACATCTATTCTGGTCTGCAAATGTAAGATTTATTAAATATGGTGCAATCTTCAAAAGCTCACAATGCTGTTTCCCATAACTAATAAGTAATTTATCTACTATGTAATTCTCTTTTTGCCCTTTGTAGATGATAACTATTACATTCTTTGAAGAGCCCATTTTCTCAAGGCATTTTCTGTGGCCCTTGATCATGCTCAATAGTATTCAGCCATGTGAATAGTCCCATTGATTCAGGACTACTCTATGTGAGTAAGAGTTGCAGAATCTGGTTCTGAGTAAGATGCAATTAAGTTCCATATCCTATTCATGCTAGGGAATCCCCCTCAGAGTGCCATGAACCAATTCTATAGAAAGCAAAAATAGTAATACACCAAATCAAACGGTCAGGTTAGACCAACATGACCCTCATTCACAGTTCTCACAGTAAGGTTTTATCTACAGAGTGTATGAAAAACTCTACAATATCAATTTTTGGAATAAATTAATACATTTATGCTCTATACATTAGAGAAACGAGTGCATATTTGCACGGTTTTGAACTAGGACACTACCTCTGAACTTTAGGGGCAATGATGCAACCTTTAATTATGCCCCACTGGAAATCTATTGAATGGTATTATACACAAAGACTGGCCTTTGGTTGAAATATATTCAGGAAGGGTTATGCCACTCAAAATAAATGTAAAAATCTCCTGAGATGAATAAAAAAATAGTCTCTTGGTTGTTATTGCTTGGTATTCTGCTAAATCCAGGAGAGTTCCAGCAAAACTTTGATGTTATGATATTTAGACCTCGAGAGCCTAGGAAATCCATTCAGATCTTGATATCAATGACTAATTCTGTCTATACATTATTCCATGCTGATCAATATCCTTTTCTGTGATCCTGTGGCAGGTAAATAAATCTCAGATAATTTTATACCACTGATGAGGTATGGTCAGTGAGGGGACCTCAATTCTCTAGCACCTTTCTCACCTTGTTTAAAAAGTGGCAGAGTATTTTGGCCTTCCAGAAACACAGAAATGCCTTTTCCTCTTCCCTCCCCTGGGTTAGATCTTCAAGGAAGGGGTGAGGGGTAATTTTTTTTCTTTTGGTTAATTTTCTGAATAGCTAATTGGATAAGTAGCAGTTTATGTAAATGTTGCTGATTTGGGGCTGAGGGGTTTTTGTTTTAGTGTCAACACAATTAAAGCAACAGAGAGATTCATTTTATAAAATAAATATAAATCTCAAATCTTCAAGTCACAATGATAGATAGTCCAAAGCAGCAGAATGGCTACATACTGCACCATATAAATGCCAGTTCTACTTTCAATTTCCTTGGAAACACAGAGCTATATTTGGCAACAAAAGAATAATAAAATAATAATGACATTTTGTCAAAGGTTTTGACCCTACAAAGTACAATGTGCAAATCTAGAGATGTGCCAAAGAGATAAGAGTCTTCAGGGGAAAACCTCAGTGAAGGGAAATTATGCTCTGAAATGAAAGGAGTTAGGAATGTGAAAATCTTTATGGAGATGTCATTTCTACCCTGAAATAAAAATGTTGCAAGGGTAAACACTATTCAGGCAGATGTATACCATCAATAGCATGCTGTTCTTTAAAGAACATATTAGAGCCCATATGCTGTGAAGTCTCTGAAATCATAACAATGATTATCCACTAAAGAAAGAAACAGTATACATTATACATAATACAAAGGCAAGATCAAGACTATACAGAAAGACACAGATATAGGTCAGAATAGAAGAAGAAGGCTTCCATTGTCTACTGCAGTACCTATTAACTCAAGCTAGGGTCTGATTCTTTCCATTTCACTTTCCTAATTTATATGGAAATGCTTGTACAATAATTAACACTGGATAATGTGCACAAGACACAATGAGCTCTCCTGCCAGAGAGGAATGTTAAAGCTATACAATCAGCACTCCAGCAGTGAGGGGTTACCCTATTTTTTGTGGAATAAATGGAGTTAACAGCCAGCCACTTCTACTAGTGTATTCCTAATTCCCTTTCCTTCTGTCTCTGCAAACTCTCTCATCTGCCTCTTTTTCACTGCCAAAGCAATCTTTGCCCCTTTTTTGGCTGCCACTGCTCAGCCATCCTACCTATGTCAGTATAGTGCCAGGTGCACTCACTAATACTACCCACCTCTGTCTGCAGGACCCTTCTCTTTCCCTTTATACTGTCTATCCCACCCACCTCCAGTCACATGTCAGTGAGGGCGGATAGAGAAATGGTGAGAGGAGGACCTTCTACCTACTGTCCTAAGTTATATGGTCACTGTGACAAGTTACATATCCCTTAAGCCATCTTTCTGCCCACTATCCTTGTGACACGTGACATCCCCTGTACTATTCCAACTCACCCCTGGAAACAACTCTTGTTCCTTCTCCACTGCATATGCTTCATTGTCCCAACACAACCATCTTCCACAGCCATTATGCTATGAGCCACAACACACCCACATCCTACCCAAAAGACCCCATCCCATTTACCACTTTCCCACTGCCATTCAATCACAATTTTAAGAGAGGTGCTAGTTTGGGGACTCAAAAAAATCTCAACACCTTTTCAAGGTGAAGGGGTGGGAGAAAGAGAAGTAAAATTTTGCCTGGTCACAGAATTATATAATTTTTAGGTGAATAGACTTCATTCCCTCCCACAATAAATATCTTGAAAATGTGGTTCTATTCTGGAAAAATAGATAATAATAATAATGTGTGATAATTATACCAACAACAAATCTGCTCAATCGATATGAAAACATATTTTCTTTCTGCCAGCCCTGCAAACTCATGATACCAGTCAGTTCTGTGTTCTTGGGGAACCAGGGTACAGTATCAAGCCTGCCTGACTCATGAAGGACACCCCCAACCCCAGCCTCTGCTTGAACCAAAACCAGAGAAAAGACTTGCAAAGAGCAGTGAAGGGCAGTGGGAGACACACCTAGACCCTTCCTGACAAGGGTGATAGGATTAAGGCAACTCCCCTAGCCTCATTTGCATCAAAGATGGGACAGGGAGGCATCTCCATTAGCATACAGAATGGAAAAAGGAGATTCCAAGGCAAGAACAACACTGAACTCTGTGACCAGAAAAGCAGGGAAGCACTGCATCCTGGGGGATCTCTGCTCCAGATGTTAATGAACCTACGCCTGCACACACCTAGCTCAGCAGTTATCAGACCAATTCTAGTAATAAATCTTTGATTGATATCCAAAATACTGAAGCAGTCTAATTGCATTGTGAGCTCCCTGGAAGGAACACCACCCATAGCAAGGAGTGATCAGCTCCTATTGTCTAGCCTAAAGAAAACCCTTGAGTCATCAGCTTACCCATAAACAAATCTAATGTTTTCCCTTGAACCATTGTTTTTTCTCTACAAAAACTTCTATCTATGTTCGAGTAAGTGTTCTGATGCATGGATCCATACTCTGTACCAGTTCCACTGGGATTTCATCTTCTCCTGACAGATCATGCTGGGGGCTCTACCTGTCTCCAGCACTCAGGACCCTGAGCTACGACCATCACCTGGGAACCCCGACCAGTTCAAGCTTCATGTAGTGGTGAGATCCCTCTCTCTCTCTCTCTTTTTTCTTTTCTACCTCAGGTATAACTTTCTAACCCTGACTTGTTTGATCAGGTATAGTTTTCTATATATGACTTTTGTAACCTTTAATAATGTAACTGTTACGTTTGTTTAGGCTCTCCTTGTGTAGTTATCACTATTATTCAATAAATAACTTTTATGGTTAAGCTGGTTGCTTCCCCCTCTCTCTCTCTCTCTGAACTTTACTCTTTTGTGTTTTTAGCTTCCCCATTTGCTCTGCAGCAACACTTCTCTTACCTAAGCTAAAGATTCCTGTAGCGCCCAAAAATACAGTGGGGTTTGCTCATCAAGTAGGTTACTACTAGTACAATTGTAATGTGAAAGTGGGGATATGGACATGCTGAACCTGTGACATACGAGGGTGGCAGCTTGAAAGTGCTGCTTGACCCAGTCCACTGAGTCCAGGGGTATATAAGGGTGGAAGCCTGAAAGTGCTGTTCAACCCAGCCTGCTCAGGCTTACTCTATTCCAGTGCGGTACCTGTGGCATATAAGGGTTGCAGCTTAAAAGTGCTGCTTGACCCAGCCTACTGAGTCTAGGGACATATAAGGGGTCAGTTTGAAAGTTCTGATTGACCCGGTCCACTCAGCCTTGCTCTGTTAATATGCATATGTGTGTGTGTGTTCATCTGGTTATGGGGCTGGAGGAACCCAGCCCTGGGGAATCTAGGTCTTGCAGGATAGCTCTATTGGTAGGGGATTTGCGGAAGGGAGGAGTAGAGCTCCATATGAAAACACAAATGACACAAGCAGTACATTAATAGAATTACAGAACCCCCTCCCCAGAAGAGTAACCCTAATAAATAAGCATACCCCAAAGTAACGGGAAAATCTGGTAATACTCCACCTGGGATCTGAAAGATGAACTGGAGTCATATGCAAGACTCTGTTGGCCAGATTCTGCCTGTAGTTAACAAGCACAACCCGATTGTCAATAATGAGGTTAGATATAAGTATAACTGGAAACAGAATGAAAAGGAGGACTTGTGGAACCTTAGAGACTAACAAATTTATCTGAGCATAAGCTGAAACCTGGAAACAGAATGTGTCTGTGAAACTGGAAATTAGCTGTTGTCAAGGACAAAGTCAGACTTTCTCATAGGTTATACTGGCTGTGTATGTGCTAACAGGGGTCAACAGCAGTAAAAACAAACAAACAACACAACAACTATTTCTAATAAGCACATGACTGAATATGTAAAAGAAACACAAAGTAAAGTGTTGTCACCAAAACAACAGTTCCCATCAATTTGTTCCTGTGAAATAAATGTGTCACTTGTACACCTTTTGCTTTCAGCCTGATGCTAAAAAATCCTTTTGTAGCAAGGAAGAGGGTGAGATGAAATGATTGACCTTGCCTTATATCCCAGGCATTTAACCTGCAAATCTGGTCACTTTAATAAATGCTGGTATATTTACATATTAATTCAAATTCAGGAAAGGAAGAGCAAAATCCATTTTCTGTACAAAAGGAAGTGAAGTTAATTCAATCAATAATACAGTTGTATTTGGACTCTTTTATTGTTCTTATATAGTAATTTGCTATTTCATGGAATCACTGTACAGCCACCATACATTGGTTCAGAGGATTAAGTAAAAAGAAATCCTGACAAGTTCTCTGCTGTGCTGAAACAGTGGAAAAATTCCATTTAACCCACCATTAGCATTTATTGCATTTCCAACTTGTTCCCAAATGGCACAAAGGGACCCCTCAGTGCACAGTTTGGAGGTGGAATGAAGGGATGCAGAAAGGGTTTTCACACTCTAATGTAGCCCCAGAATGAACAAGAAGGGAGGAAGTAGGACCCATCTCCTTTCAGCAGCCCATAAAGAGCAGTAAGAATCTCTCCATAAAGGGATGTAGTAGCAGGCATATGTCCATGGAAATCAGGAAGATCTGGCATATTCTGCTTCTGGTACTTTGTTGGGAGGGGAGCAGACCATCCCCATTGCAGGGCTCTGCCTTCCTGACACAACTGGTTTCATATATTAAAAGGAGAAAGCACATATTACTGGTGTGAAAATGGATATATATTTTATTTCCCTCTTTATGAGCCTCTCTTTAAAAAAAATATCAAACAGAAAATGTGGATTTAAATATTAACTCAAACATAGAACCAAAATTATCATCAAAAGTATCAAAAGTATCATCTTCCAGCAGCAGAAGAAAAGCAAAAGATCATTAACGATAGTAATTTACAGATTCAGCTGCTATATTATCAGTTTTTGTACCAAAAACAGATTAGTACTTCAGCGGATTATTGTGCAATCTATGAACCATACATTTCAAACAATTATTTTGTGTTCTGTTTCAGCTATTTAAAAAGGCATTTGCTGACACACACACCCTGTTGTGCCAAAATAGTCAACCAATTGGCACTAAATAACTTTTCAATTTACTTTTCATGTTCAATTTCATTTCTGGCAACACAAAAGCAATGAAAATATACATGGTTTTGTTCTGTGAAGGTTACTGTAAATAACTTGGGAGAGATATAAATTATTATTGCCGCATTTCATATCAGGAGCTAATGACTTTTAAATGCAAAAATGTTTCCACTCACATAGAACTGTATGTTGACATTTCTGTTTCAACTATCACATATATTTTTATGATCAGGGCACTGAATGATCTGTAATTTGTCTATTGTTATTAAAACAGCCCAGCAGTATGAGGATAAAACCTCATTTCCCACACAGTATTATGCAAGATAAATTATCCATTAATGATGCATTTCTGCATAGAGTAAATATATCCGATACTTCATGCTTTAGAAGTAAATTATATTTCAATATGATTCATGATATAAACCTGCTTGGAGGAATATAGCATTTCCATTTTTAGGGATAGATGTTCTGTGTGATAGGGAATTTAGATACGAGATTTCCAACAGAGTTAACAGAAGCATGATTATACCACCCAAGCATGTTAAACATGTGGGGCCCAATTTTAACCTCAGTCCCCATTGAAGTCATTGGCGAAGCTCCCTTTGATTTAAATGAGAGCAGAACTGCACTCTTTTCCCTAAGTGACACTACACTGGATAATTACCATGCAACATTTGTGGGCTTAACTGTGCCATATTGAACCGGTCTGTACTTCACAGTTGTGGCATAAAGCAAGAGTGGGAGCTTCCCTGTTTTCTGATGGGGGAGGAGGTCAAAGGGGCAAATAAGCTGTTATTCAGAGGAAGGCAAAAAATAACATCTTAACTACAGGTATCTTCTCATCTCTTTCTTCAGGGCTTACCTGAAATCAGCTCAGACTACTAGGTAGCAGCCACCAGAAGCCTTTCCAAATTCAGCCAGCTAAGAGAAGCACAGACACATTCTTCCTCTCTTGCAATCTCCTTTGGTACCAGCTTCCCCTTCCATTTCATAATCCCACGCAGATCAGCCAGGTGATAGGCAGGAACCCAACCATCCTTTGTAAGCCAAAATGCCATTATATCCTGTCTTAGTATATAACATGTTCCAAACTTTGCCCCATTTCACACACTAGTCACTTTTTATACCAACTCATGTCAAGCAGAATAAAATCTGACCAGACAAATGAATGCTGCTTCCTTTACTGTTTCTGACACCAGCTAACATGGGGTGGGTTTGGGTACAAGTGCCAGCTTGTTGCCCTAAGGCAACATGTATATCAAATGTAAAGCCCACCAAACTAGGTTTTCATTTCTTAGAAAAAGGAAAGCCTTAACCAGTGATGCTCACCAAAACTTTTTCTCCAATAAGGGCTCACTGTCAACTTGCCAGGTTGAACATACTTTGCATAACACTGAACTGCACTCTGCTTTAGTTTTAGTACCACGACACAGCCCACAAAGAATACATGTAACAGGGAGTGCTCTGACATGATCCATTAAGCTTGCTGCCAAGATCAGGATAAATCATAACAGGCTGTGATCTGTGGTCTTTGCAGGCTGTATATCCATACTGAAAATGAAGGCAGAATAGGCTGCTTGAAAAAGTCCATGAACCAAGCCAATGGGCTGGATACACTTTATCTTGGTCTTATATACTTCTCTTGGTCTTATATGGGCAAGCATCAGACAATGCCAAGGCACTTTTGGAGACAGTGGTAATTTCAACTAAGTTTCCATATCTGAAAAATGTAAAGACAAAAGCAGATACTAATATAAGAAAATAAATTATTGGTCATCTATGAAACAGCATGGAATAGTTTGGAAGTATAATTCCCAAGAGTATTTTTATTCCTATCCTTTTAAAATGAAATATTTGATCCTTATGTCATTTGAATTTCATTTCCTCATATCCTATAAGGAACAGCTGTACTGTTTGTATTATGTATCCTAATAAAGCAGGACTATATCATTCCTTCTCTCTGGTACAAATTGGGGAAGGCATAAAGGGCTGAAGTATTGGTTCTGCGGTGTCATCTCCCACTCCCTTTTGGAAGGCTCTTCATTAAAACTCTATAAGGATTGGGTTCTGTACTATTGGAAGGATGTCCTAGAAAGGAGCTAAATTGTGTGTGTGTGTGTGTGTGTGCGTTTGTTCTTTGTAGCATTGTCCACCCACAAACAGCAAGTTTATGCCAAGTGTTGGCATTAATCCTTGATGTGAAATCCACCCCACCCTCCAATAGAAGGTTCCACAAGTAGTAAGAGGTAGCCCCCCTAAAGCACAGATCCTTCAGGTGTTATTCTGCCAAAGGTCCAGATGTGTGGAAGGAGCCAGAAGCCAGTGCAGAGATGCAGGGTTTCTGGAACTCTGCAGAGTCCCTGTGAGCCAGGCAGCCTTGAGAGCTTCACTGTTAATGGAGCCCTAACCCCTTGTTTCTTCCTCAGGTTGTGAAACAAAACTCACCTTCAAATGCAAAGGAAACTCTATGAGTGGAAATTTATTGAATTTCATATTCCCTTCATCTGCCCAGGTAGCAGATGACATAGCTCTTAAATAGATGGATTGGGCCTTACTCTTTGTTTGCACTCAGAAACATAGGATGCCAGGAGTCCTGGTCTGCTAGCCACAATTTATACCCCCTCGCTGGGGCTAGAAACAATCGGGCTCTCACACTCCTCTGTGCACAAGGATGCTACAAGGTTAGTGATAACAAATAATTCTATTCTCCCCCAACCCTGCAAACCTCATGTTGGCCAGTGAAGCTAGCCTCCCCTGAGGGAAATTGTGCTTTGCAGCCTTCTACAGGATGGCCATTCTTCCTCTGTGCTCTCGGAGAAGGTAGCACTTCGGTGGTACTTCTCTCTACTACCCTTCCCTAAAACTGTGGCTGTGCCTTAAGGGCACAACATAGACCAATAGATCTATGTGTCTACAGCCACATACAGTACTTTACAGTCCAATTAATGTTCAGAGCCTCTTACAATATGTACATTCTAAGACAGCATCTTTAATATTATTTCTTTTCAAGTGTAGCATCCTTTCTGTATTTACTCCACAAAAGTATAACTCTAGTTAGCTGAATGGTACAGTATTGACAAAAGTAGTAGTCAACAAATATTGACTAAACTTCATGCAACATAACTTGGTTTGAATTATCCTTGAAGGTCTGTGGTTTAACTTTGCCCACCTTATTGAAAAACATATATCAAAATCATTCTCCACACCTTAAAGAACAGTCTATCATGTAAATGAACAAATTAATGACAGCTGAAGCAGGGCCTGCCAATTATTGTGAAAATTAATTATTCTGTTAATAATTACATTGATTAAATCTTACTTTAAAGGCATGTTGGACAATGTGATTCATTAATTTCACTTGAGATCTCAGCCATTTGTGCTAATTGTGTGAGTGTGTGTTTGTTCGATTAGCGCACACAGCTGAGGTAGATAGATGCGAGATACGGATGGATGATGGCAGGACTTCCAAGTATGTTTCCATTCCATCTACTGCTGATCTGTTTCAAAATAGCCTGGTAGTCTGTTTTCAAACAGTATCCTTTGAAAGTAACAATGCACACTAAAATATATATCATTGTGCAGACTGTAATGTTCAGAAATGGAGAAAGCAAATATTTAAAAAATGCTATTTTTGAACTCTGGATATTGTGACCATAAGAACATCAGAATGGCCCTACTGGGTCAGACCAAAGACCCATCTAGCCCAGTATCCTGTCTTCCAACAGTGGCTAGTGCCAGGTGCCCCAAGGGGAATGAACAGAACAGGTAATCATCAAGTGATCCATCCCCTGTCGCTCATTCCCAGCTTCTGGCAAACAGAGGCTAGGGACACCATTCCTGCCCATCCTGGCTAATAGCCATTGATGGACCTATCCTCCATGAATTTATTTAGTTCTTTTTTGAACTCTGTTATAGTCTTGGCCTTCACAACATGCTCTAGCAAAGAGTTTCACAGGTTGACTGTGCGTTGTGTGAAGAAATACTTCCTTTTATTTGTTTTAAACCTGCTGCCTATTAATTTCATTTGGTGACAACTAGTTCTTGTGTTATGAGAAATAGTAAACAACACTCCCTTATCTACTTTCTCTACACCACTCAAGATTTAATAGACCCCAATCATATCTCCCCTTAGCCATCTCTTTTCCAAGCTGAAAAGTCCCAGTCTTATTAATCTCTCCTCATATGGAAGCCGTTCCATACCCCTAATAATTTTTGTTGCTCTTTTCTGAAACTTTTCCAATTCCAATATATCTTTTTAGAGATGGGGCGACCACATCTGCATGCAGTATTCAAGATGTGGATGTACCATGGATTTATATAGCGGCAACATGATATTTTCTGTCCTATTTTTCTGTCCCCTTCTTAATTATTCCCCAGCATTCTGTTTGCTTTTTTGACTGCTGCTGCACATTGAGTGAATGTTTTCAGAGAACTATCCACAATGACTCCAAGATCTCTCTCTTGAGTGGTAACAGCTAATACATACCCTATTATTTTATACATTTAGTTGGGATTATGTTTTCCAATGTGCATTCCTTTGCATTTATCAACATTAAATTTAATCTGCCCTTTTGTTGCCCAGTCACATTTTGTTGTCCAGTCACATTGTTTCTTTATTGCACTGCATATTTCATCTGAAGGTTCTTTATGAAGTACGTACTTGAATTTTTAATTAAAATCGGACCATGTTAATGAGGAAATATACTCCATTCCGTACCATATTATGCATTTTCATAACTTGCTCTTTGGACCATGTTCTAAGAGCTATTCTGTGCAGACAAAAAATCCCCAGCTTTTATAAACCAAGAAAAAAAATGAGCAGCAGTTGAAAACATACTAGCTGAGACTAAATTAATTGAACTATACATTTCTCCAACATCTTCTTTCATCCCTTCTAGATCTTAGTCACTCTTTGTCAAATGTTCCCATGGGATGTTTGCTCCACCATAAGCCCTGTTAGAAAAGTAAAAGCACCTTCTCATTTTTCCACTGTATAGTATACGATGAAAATACATGAATCCATTGTGATTTATAGACAGGTTCAGCAGTCTTTTCATATTTTCTTGAGCCATGAATCAAGTTTCAGGCTCACTCTTCAAGAATAAATTATTGACTTGAATAAGTACAATGTGAGTTGATCCAAAGCAGTTGAAGTGTTTCTCTCATAACTATGTTTGTTAGGATTGATTTACAGTTTTCTATATTGTTTATACCAGTTGTTCATATTTGATTGCTTTATTTGTTCTGTAATGAGTTGGGGTTTTCCTTCCTATTCAAACATACTTCTTTCTTTGGACCAACTCTTTCCTTAGTTTTCTGCAGTTGTAAAATACCTCATGTGCTAGTGAAAGTTGTTAATAGATCATAGACAATTTGTGAACAAGTGCTTTCTTATGACAAATTACCTCATGGACATCTCCTCATTCAACATCCTAAAAAGAATATGATCAGAATCTTGACTAAACATGTTTGGATCCTCAAATGATGATGTTTGAAGAATGGTGATTAACATTGTCTTTAGGGAATATACAAGTCACTCCTGAGTCTGCTGATATTAAAGGTTTATATCTACCTCTATTTCTTCACTGCCAGATGACTCTCAGATCCTCTCTTTCTCTTCTTCTGATGATTTGAAGACATTTCAGGAGATGGTAGCATGTTTGGGTTCAGATTCTTGACAACACTGTCTTGTCCATTCAAAAAAAGACTCATATACTCTTCATCATGTTGAATTTTCCCAAAGTCAAAGAGTTTTTAGACTTGTCCAAGAAACTGTACTTACAGTCTGCTTCTAGTACCATCATGGTGAGAAAACTGTACAAAGTGTCCCAGTTTATTTATTATTTTATTTCCAGTTTATTTTTCTATTACCAGGATCCTTAGTGGTGTACAATGCCTCCAGCACACCCTACTGGGGCAGGTCTTTTAGAGAAGAGTGATAGTCTGGGTCCTGGGAGCCTCAAGTGCAATTGCCTGTGCCACAACAGACTCCCTGTGTGGTCTGGGGTAAATGAGTTAGTCTCTCTGTGTTTCAGTTCCCTGTCTGTAAAATGTGGATGATAGCACATCCCTGTCTGATAGGGATGTTATGAGGATGAATACATTAAAGCAGGGGGAAGTCAATTATTTTTGTCAAGGTCCAAATATCTTGGTCAAGATATAGTCAAGGTCTAGACTCCAGAAAAAGTAATAATAATGATAATAAATAGATTTCGGGGTCCATTCAAAAGCATCTGGAAATCCAGATTTGTCCCATGATCTGCCTATTGGCTACCCCTGCCTTAAAAAGAGTGTGATGTGCTTAGTTACAATGCTAATAGGGATCATACAAATAGCTTAGATAGAAAGGGATCTTCTCAAGAGAGGCTGTCTAAATCCATATACATAGCAAATTAGCAAGTCATTATGACATAAGATTTCCCAGCTCTGAGGTAAGATTCTTAATGTATTTGATCCCCTCTTGGATTCTAATGAAGGGAACATTAAATCCACAGTACAAGAGGGCTACAAATTAGTAAACAATTGCTTGAGAGAAGTTGATGGTGCCTCGGATCAACTAGGTGAGTCACAAGGTGGATGAAGCATGATAAGCAGAAGAAATACATGCACACAACTTCAGTTACTGTTAGGCCCTATTTTAGGGCCTTTTTATTTTTTAGATATGTGAAATACACTGTTAGGCTAACACTAATTCCCATAAAACAATGTACCTGAGTGCTGAAAAAGCACCATGGTAAATATCATCTGGAAAATAAAGAGGGTGGGGGGAAAGGAGGAACAGCATCCTTCCAGCCATATTTAAATATACTTATAAGACAAAGAGATAGAGAAACAGCGTGAAGCAGATGTGTTTGGGCACATTTTATGAATCCCAATAGTGGGATATGAGACAAAAAGATGCAAAACTGCACACAGTTTTCACTATGTCACAGCCATTGTAAGGCAGGTGTTTTTTCCCCCAAACAAAAAACACCAACCAACTCTCACACTGAAAGGTTTCCATCACTTATCATGGTTGCCAATTTCCTATCCCGGGAAACATGTTTGCTTATAAGCGAGATGCATATTGCTGTTGTTCCCCCAAACCTCTCCCTCTCTTCTCCCTCCCCCCCCCACTGCACTCACAGGATTATTAATTGGGAGAAATACCTTTTTTAAAAAAATCTAAACTTTAATGCATGAGTTCTCATTCTGGTCAGTGTAGACTTGATGAAGGAGAAAGTGAGTAATCTGTGTCACTCGGCTGTGACTGCTTTATAGTCTCTGTGTGTGTGTGTGTACGTGTGTGTGTGCACGTTTAAAAAAATGCTTCTTTATTAGAACCTCTCATTCCCATCAGCCAGAGCAGATTGAAAACTAATGGTGAGGTCCAACTACTAAATTAATGCTGGCAGTGTACAAAATCATTTCAGAGTAGTCAAGTACATTTCTCTGTAATCTGATTCAATGCGCTTGAAAAGAGACACATTGTTTCTATTCAGCACAAGTGAGAACACAGTGGCATAAATATGAAATACTGTAAGAAGTCAGGCTCCTAGAAGAAAGAACCAAATATTCATTTCAACTACCCAGCCCATTAATTGTATTTACTGTTCTGAAATTTTCTTGCACTAAAATTGTTTTGGGAAAAAGCTTCATAAGGTTATAAAAAGTACAATAGACACCTAAATAATGTATGCAAGTTGCATTTCATCCAATTATTTCATGCATTGCTTATGATCAGCCACTCCAATTCAATTCTTTTCCTCACAGTCGTTAGTTTGATCCTTTGTCTGACTCCAGACAAAGGAGTGGCAGATCTGGAAAAGTATGTATTGGCAGGAGAGAAGATTGAGCTAAGAAGTCAGACACCATGTGGAAAAAAAAAAACCAAACCAACCCAGCATACAGGTATGACTGTGCAATCTATCAAATAGAATCTGTGAGAGTCAGCAAGTCTAGCAGGATTTTTTTGCTACCTTCTTTTTCCAGTTACTAACTTATTTTTCTTGCCCCTTTGCTCTATTTTGAACCAGAATTTAAAAAGATATGCCTCACTTCTGAAAGAGTCACTTATCAACAGGAAGTGAGACAGGGTAGGTCAGTGTGATTGTCCTCTCAACCAGAACAGAGAATATTATGTCTCTGCTATTGAAATGATCCTTCTCAATGGGAAAGAGATAGAGTTCCTTACACATTCCTAGATTCAGTTCCCCTGGTGACAGCATATCCTTTTCTGGCAGAGCATCAACCAGCACCCATGCATATAGATTTTGGGATTAGTTCTATTCTTTTAATCTCTGATCCTAGGGAAAGATTTGACAGCTACCGTGACACAATAACAAAACATCTCTTTTCTTTAATAAATGTAGGACTGAGCACATATGTGTTGCAAAATTCAGCAGCAGTGCTGTCTATATATTACACACACAAAATGCCTTGAACATTAAGGTTACAAGTCAAGCATGCAAAAGGTAGGAAATGCCAATATTAAGGTTCATGAAGGGAGCATTGAGAACACAGGGGAACCTGTTTCCCTGTTCTCAGTTCTGGCCCCTGGAAGCCAGGAATAGCAATCGCACAGGAAGTCTCCTTGCAGCTGTGGGATAAGAACATGGTCATTAAAAATGGAGTATTCAGAGAATTTAGCTGCCAAATTCTATCAAGTCTCTTGAGCATGTGCAAATTGGGAATTTTAAAAGACATATAACTTGGTCAATTTTGGATAGATTTTCGCAGGAACAGGAAAAGGGACAGCACTTTCGTAAGAGCAACCCACCACAAATGCTATAGTACTATTTACTAAATAGTTGTGACTATATGGCACGCACTAATATTGGGGATATAAACCTACGCAGTTGTGTATCAGCCCAACCTAGGAAGTCACACCAATTCTGGTGTAATGTGCACTTAAGAGCATAGTACAGTAGTGCCCAAATTTTTCCTGTTGAGCCCTACCCAGGCCAGTAATGGAATCTGTATGCACCCCCTCTCCATTACTGCACAGGTGGCTCAGCAGAGGAGCTTGAGCTGAAGGTGGAGCTGGGGCTAGAGGCAGAGCTGGGCTGGGGGCGGAGTGGAGCTGTGGCTGGGGCCAGAGCTGGGTTTGGGGGTGCGCTGGGGGGCTGTGTGGCACTCCCTCCCCACTACCCCATAGGAGTTGGCCTGGGCCCTGACATGCACCCCCTCCCCAAATGTTCCTCCATGCCCCCCCTAGGGGACCACGCCCAGAGTTTGGAGATCATTAGCATGGTAAGTGAGGAAATGCCCTTGGAAGATTTGTTTCCAAATCAAAAAAGTTACTTAATAGTTCTCATGTGCATTTTAAATGTTAGAGTTAAAAGAAAGCCCAAACACCAAATTTTAATTAATCAGTTTAAACTACATATGTGACAGGGATAAATAGTGCAGGAAAAATGCCATCTAAGGAGAAACTTTTTTCCAATTCTTGTGATTTGGAAAGGCTCTGAATCACTAAAGAAATACTGTGGAAACAGAAAAAGAAATATGAATACGAATACGAATACGAAATAAGAAATTGATCTTTAATTTTCTGATACTTAGAAAGCTTTGACAAAGTTGCTTTACAAGTCAAATATTGAAAAAGTAAGGCAGAAAACAGGGTAAGAACAAAAAAAAATGCTTCAGGCATACTAAATACAGAAACGCAATGAAAACAATTGCCAGAATTGTTTCCCTACTCCCCTTCCCAGACTAAAATACAGTACTTATAAAAAATTCAGAGACGGGTCCTGAGCTAGGTGTAAATCAGCATCACTCTCAATTAAGTCAATGAAGCTACGCCAAATTAACTAGGTGATGCTCTGTCCTTCTTAGTGGAAACCTTTCACTTATACAGGATTATTATCTACTAGATGTGTTTGTTTTGCATGCAGGCTGTGTAGTACATTTAAAAAATACACATTTGATTTTAAAAGCACATAAAAGTAACTGCCCTAATAAAGCAAGGGTTTTTTTTTCCTGACTCTTCTCTGACAGATTGATAAAACAGCTTTAAATTCTAATTCAATAAATATTTGAGCAGGAATAATGGAAATGAGCCACATGTAAATAGTAATGGAACATTGCTGCAAGGCAGCCAGCACTAAAAAGAATGGTTAAGTCAAATCAGATTGGTATTTGTTCATCTTCAGCTGTTTGGCTCTAGAGAACCTGTTATTTAGACAGCTTATGTTAGCTACAAAATAGTTTCCTTCAGCTCTGAAAACTGCAAATCAATGTGAGACATTGTTTCTGGTCTTTCTCCTCTTCACTCCTAAGCTTTTTCAAGGTTATACTGATAGAGCCAGTCTGTAGCATAATTTAACCAGTAAGAGATTCATCAGAGAAACCATACAAGTGAATGCAAAAACATAAATACAGTGTGTTACGTGTAAATGAAACATTTAATAGTGATTCTGTAATCAACAGTTACCAGGGGCTTTTCTAAGGGCCATACATGTATTTGATTCACAAAGGAAGTTTGGATGGTTTCTTATAAGTGTGATATTAAGAAGCTTTATAAAGCTGTAACGATGGCATAAATAGTATTTTCATCCACTTCACATCAGCTGCTCCTACCGATGAGTTGCTTCAGATTCACACAAAAAATGTTGAGATTCCACAAGCATCTTTCTTGTAGGATGACAGAGAAACTGAAATTTCAGACATTACACCCTAAAAAACCCAACCCAAACCAAACCCTCCTCCCAGAAAATCAGGAGCTAGATCAGGGGTCTCAAACACATGGCTCATGCGGCTCACGGGGTTCTTTTGTGTGGCCTGCCAAGCTCCCTGCACCCCCGCTCCCATGCACCCCTCCCCTACCCCATGGCGCCGAGAGCCCTGCGCCTCTCCCTGAAGCGGCCGGAACCGTGCCTCTGTGGCCCCAGCAGGGCGTGTGTGGGGGGGGCAGAGGGCTCCGTGAGTTACTCTCGCTTCCAGGTACCGCCCCCCACAGCTTCCATTGGCTGGGAACGGGAAACTGCAGCCAATGGGAGCTTCGGGGAGGTACCTGGAGGAGCAGCAAGAGCAGCACGTGAAACCATGTGACCCCCCCCGCCCCCAGGGATGTGGTTCCGGCTACTTCCTGGAGAGGAGCAGGGCGGCATGGGGTCAGGACAGGCAGGCAGCGTGCCTGCCCTGGCCTCGGTGCGCGCCACTGCCACTCCGGAGCCACTCTAGGTAAGCGGCGCCGGACTGGAGCCCGCACCCAAAACACTTCTGCACCCCAACTCCCTGCCTGCCCCCTGCTGCATCCCAGACACCTCCTGCATCCCAACCCCCTTCCCAGAGCCCCGTCACACCCTGCACCCAACCCCCTGCTGCACCCCTTACCCCTCCTGCACCCTACACCCCAACTCCCTGCCCTGAGCCCCCGCCATACCCTGCACACTTCCTGCACCTCAACTCCCTGCCTTGAGCCCCTGCCACACCCCGCGCCCCTCCTGCACCCCCCTGGGGGTGGGGTTTAGGTGGGGATTTTGGGGAAGGGGTTGGAGTGGGGGCAGGGAAGGGAAGGGGTGGGAAGAGGCAGGGCAGGAGAGGGGCCTCATGGAAGGGGTGGAGTGGGGGTGGGGCCAGGGGAGTGTCAGTGATGCAGCCCTCAGGCCAATGCACTAGTCCTCATGTGGCCCTCATGGTCATTTGAGTTTGAGACCCCTGGGCTAAATCCTCAGCTGTTGAAAAGTGGTGCTATGTCCATTTATACTGAGGATTTGGTCCCATATTCGTAAAGTTCTTGGGAAAATATTTCTTTCCCCCTTCCCCAGTAAATACTCCAGGCATTCAGCTAGTTTTAGAGAGTCCTTCCCCTTATGTGTCTCAACAAAAGTGAGAGAGGTAGTATGATGTAATGATAAAGTATTGGAGTAAAAATCAGGAGACCTGGCATTTATTCCTGGCTCTGCCACTGATCTGCTGAGTTTTCTAAGCCCTGGTCTACACTAGGCGTTGAGGTCAAATTTAGCAGCGTTAAATGGATGTAACCCTGCACCCGTCCACATGACGAAACCCTTTTTTTCAACTTAAAGGGCTCTTAAAATTGATTTCCTTACTCCACCCCCGACAAGGGGATTAGCGCTGCAATCGGTTTTGCTGGGTCAAATTTGGGGTACTGTGGATGCAATTAGATGGTATTGGCCTCCGGGAGCTATCCCAGAGTGCTCCATTGTAACCGCTCTGGACAGCACTCTCAACTCAGATCCACTGACCAGGTAGACAGGAAAAGGCCCGCGAACTTTTGAATTTCAATTTCCTGTTTGGCCAGTGTGGCAAGCTGCAGATGACCATGCAGAGCTCATCAGCAGAGGTAACCATGCAGAGCTCATCAGCAGAGGTGACCATGATGGAGTCCCAGAATCACAAAGGAGCTCGAGCATGGACCGAACAGGAAGTACGGGATCTGATCACTGTAAGGGGAGAGGAATCCGTGCTATCAGAACTACGTTCCAGTTTTCGAAATGCCAAAACATTTGTCAAAATCTCCCAGGGCAAGAAGGACAGAGGCTATAACAGGGACCTGAAGCAGTGCCACGTGAAACTTAAGGAGCTGAGGCAAGCCTACCAGAAAACCAGAGAGGTGAACGGCCGCTCCGGGTAGGAGCCGCAAACATGCCGTTTCTATGATTAGCTGCATGCCATTTTAGGGGGTTCAGCCATCACTACCCCAGCCGTGTTGTTTGACTCCTTCAATGGAGATGGAGGCAACACAAAAGCAGGTTTTGGGGACGAGGAAGATGATGATGAGAGGTTGTAGATAGCTCACAGCAAACAAGTGGAGAAACCAGTTTTCCCGACAGCCAGGAACTGTTTCTCACCCTGGACCTGGAGCTAGTACCCCCCAAACCAACCCAAGGCTGCCTCCCAGACCCACCAGGTGAAGAATGGACTTCTGGTGAGTGTACCTTTTAAAATACTATACAAGGTTTAAAAGCCAGCATGTTTAATGATTAATTTGCCCTGGCATTCATTGCTCTCCTGGATATACTCCCAAAGCCTTTGCAAAAGATTTCTGGGGAGGGCAGCCTTATTCCATCCACCATGGTAGGAAACTTTACCACTCTAGCCCAGTAGCACATACTCGGGAATCATTGTAGAACAAAGCATTGCAGTGTATGTTTGCTGGCGTTCAAACAACATCCATTCTTTATCTCTCTGTATTATCCTCAGGAGAGTGATATCATTCATGGTCACCTGGTTGAAATAGGGTGCTTTTCTTAAGGGGACATTCAGAGGTGCCCGTTCCTGCTGGGCTGTTTGCCTATGGCTGAACAGAAATGTTTTCCGCTGTTAGCCACACGGTGGGGGGAGGCAAAATGCGACCTTGTAACGAAAGCATATGTGCTATGTATGTAATGTTAACAGCAAGGTTTACCATGAAAGAGTCTACCCATTGTTCTATAAAATGTGTCTTTTTAAATACCACTGTCCCTTTTTTTTTCTCCACCAGCTGCATGTGTTTCAAGGATCACAGGATCTTCTCCTTCCCAGAGGCTAGCGAAGATTAAAAGGCGAAAAAAACGCACTCGCGATGAAATGTTCTCTGAGCTCATGCTGTCCTCCCACACTGACAGCACAGACGAATGCATGGAGGCAGACAATGTCAGAGTGCAGGAAAGCACAAAATGACCGGGAGGAGAGGTGGCGAGCTGAAAAGAGGGCTGAAGCTGAAAGGTGGTGGCAGCATGATGAGAGGAGGCAGGATTCAATGCTGAGGCTGCTGGAAGATCAAACTAATATGCTCCAGCGTATGGTTGAGCTGCAGGAAAGGCAACAGGAGCACAGATCGCAACTACAGCCCCTGTGTAATCAACCGCCCTCCTCCCCAAGTTCCATAGCCTCCTCACCCAGATACCCAAGAATGTGGTGGAGGGGCCTCCGGCCACCCAGCCATTCTACCCCAGAGGATTGCCCAAGTAACAGAAGGCTGGCATTCAATAAGTTTTAAACTTTTAAAGTGCTGTGTGGCCTTGTCCTTTCCCTCCTCTACCACCCCTCCTGGGCTACCTTGGTAATTACCCCCCTATTTGTGTGATGAATTAATAAAGAATGCATGAATGTGAAGCAACAATGACTTTATTGCCTCTGCAAGCGGAGATCGAAGGGAGGTGGGGAGAGTGGTTAGCTTACAGGGAAGTAGAGTGAACCAAGGGGCAGGGGGTTTCATCAAGGAGAAACAAGACAGCTTGTTTCATCAGACAGCTGCAGCAGCACAGCAGCTAGCAAACAGAGGAGTTTGAAAAAAGAAAAGGAGTACTTGTGGCACCTTAAAGACTAACAAATTTATTAGAGCATAAGCTTTCGTGAGCTACAGCTCACTTCATCGGATGCATTTGGTGGAAAAAACAGAGGAGAGATTTATATACACACACACAGAGAACATGAAACAATGGGTTTATCATACACACTGTAAGGAGAGTGATCACTTAAGATAAGCCATCACCAACAGCAGGGGGGGGGAGGAGGAAAACCTTTCATGGTGACAAGCAGGTAGGCTAATTCCAGCAGTTAACAAGAATATCAGAGGAACAGTGGGGGGTGGGGTGGGAGGGAGAAATACCATGGGGAAATAGTTTTACTTTGTGTAATGACTCATCCATTCCCAGTCTCTATTCAAGCCTAAGATAATTGTATCCAGTTTGCAAATTAATTCCAATTCAGCAGTCTCTCGTTGGAGTCTGTTTTTGAAGCTTTTTTGTTGAAGTATAGCCACTCTTAGGTCTGTGATCGAGTGACCAGAGAGATTGAAGTGTTCTCCAACTGGTTTTTGAATGTTATAATTCTTGACGTCTGATTTGTGTCCATTCATTCTTTTACGTAGAGACTGTCCAGTTTGGCCAATGTACATGGCAGAGGGGCATTGCTGGCACATGATGGCATATATCACATTGGTAGATGCGCAGGTGAACGAGCCTCTGATAGTGTGGCTGATGTGATTAGGCCCTATGATGGTATCCCCTGAATAGATATGTGGACAGAGTTGGCAACGGGCTTTGTTGCAAGGATAGGTTCCTGGGTTAGTGGTTCTGTTGTGTGGTGTGTGGTTGCTGGTGAGTATTTGCTTCAGATTGGGGGGCTGTCTGTAAGCAAGGACTGGTCTGTCTCCCAAGATCTGAGAGAGCGATGGCTCGTCCTTCAGGATAGGTTGTAGATCCTTGATGATGCGTTGGAGGGGTTTTAGTTGGGGGCTGAAGGTGATGGCTAGTGGCGTTCTGTTGTTTTCTTTGTTGGGCCTGTCCTGTAGTAGGTGACTTCTGGGTACTCTTCTGGCTCTGTCAATCTGTTTCTTCACTTCAGCAGGTGGGTACTGTAGTTGTAGGAATGCATGATAGAGATCTTGTAGGTGTTTGTCTCTGTCTGAGGGGTTGGAGCAAATGCCGTTATATCGTAGCGCTTGGCTGTAGACAATGGATCGAGTGGTATGATCTGGATGAAAGCTAGAGGCATGTAGGTAGGAATAGCGGTCAGTAGGTTTCCGATATAGGGTGGTGTTTATGTGACCATCGCTTATTAGCACCGTAGTGTCCAGGAAGTGGATCTCTTGTGTGGACTGGTCCAGGCTGAGGTTGATGGTGGGATGGAAATTGTTGAAATCATGGTGGAATTCCTCAAGAGCTTCTTTTCCATGGGTCCAGATGATGAAGATGTCATCAATGTAGCGCAAGTAGAGTAGGGGCATTAGGGAACGAGAGCTGAGGAAGCGTTGTTCTAAGTCAGCCATAAAAATGTTGGCATACTGTGGGGCCATGCGGGTACCCATCGCAGTGCCGCTGATTTGAAGGTATACATTGTCACCAAATGTGAAATAGTTATGGGTCAGGACAAAGTCACAAAGTTCTGCCACCAGGTTAGCCGTGACAGTATCGGGGATACTGTTCCTGACGGCTTGTAGTCCATCTTTGTGTGGAATGTTGGTGTAGAGGGCTTCTACATCCATAGTGGCTAGGATGGTGTTTTTAGGAAGATCACCAATGGACTGTAGTTTCCTCAGGAAATCGGTGGTGTCTCGAAGATAGCTGGGAGTGCTGGTAACGAAGGGCCTGAGGAGGGAGTCTACATAGCCAGACAATCCTGCTGTCAGGGTGCCAATGCTGAGTGGGAGCTCTGTTGGAAGAGAAGGTATTTGTACTTGGTTTTATAGTGTGTGTGTGTGTATAGAGGCTTGTAGGGGCTTTGTGCTGGGAGAGAAGCTGAGAACCTGATTAGGGGGTGGGGCTTCTGACAAGAGGTCTTATAAAGGTAGCCAGCCAGTCAGGCAGCTGCAGCGGTACAGGAGCGAGCAAACAGAGCTGTAAACAGGGGAGTTTGAGTGGGAGTTTGTATTGTGGTGCTTCTTTGGGGTTTGCTTTTGCTGGGGGGGGGTGGTCTTTTTGGTGTGACTTGTGTTTCCCAGATTAACAGGACTTAGGTGGGAAGGCGATGACAGATACAGAGGCAGCTGTGGGAGTGACTCCTGTAGTGGCAGACACATTGAGGATGACTGGATGTGGAAGCTGTGGTATGTACATGATCTTGGAGGGGGGACCTGGTAAGAGTTTTTTCTGCATGAAATGCTGTCTGATAGAGCTGATGGAGGAAAAGATCAGAGTTTTGGAGATGCAGGTGGAAAGTCTCGTTGAGTTTAGGAAGGGGTTTGAGCAGATGATGGAGCAAAGATACGAGGTATCTGAAGGGAAAAGCTCAGACTTACAGATGGAAGCAGGGCTGGGGAATTTTGAGGGGAGACTGGGTGAGGAAAGTGGTCAGTGGAAGCATGTGACTAAAAGGACTAGGCAGAGGAAAAGATGGGCTAGTGAAGAAGAAATAGAGCTTAGGAACAGGTTTGCAGAGCTGGAAAATGAAGAAGGGGCTCAGCAGGTAGTTGCTGAAGGTGGAAGGGTAAGGAAGAAGAGAAGAGAGGCTAGTCCTATAGGAAAAGGGGAAGAGTCAAGGGAGACTACACCAAATATGAGCCCCAGGAGGATACAGGATGGGTTGAAGAGGATTATAAGGGAAAATAGGAATGGAAAGAACTTGCAGCCAGAAGGAACAGGGGAGAGACTGGAGAATAGCACTGTCACCAGGAAAAGGCAGGTTTATGTGAGAGGGGACTCTTTATTGAGAAGAATAGACAGGCCTGTAACTAGAGCTGATCCAGAGAATAGAAGGGTGTGCTGTCTTCCGGGTGCTAAGATACGGGATGTAGACCTGAGGTTGAAAAGGATCCTAAAGGGAGTGGGAAAGAATCCCCTAGTTATCCTTCATGTGGGAACAAATGATACGGCTAGATTCTCGCTGGAAAATATTAAGGGAGACTATGCTAGGCTGGGGAAGACGCTTAAGGAAATTGAGGCTCAGGTGATCTTTAGTGGGATCCTTCCTGTTCCTAGAGAAGGGCAACAAAGGTGTGACAAGATTATGACTGTCAACAGATGGCTTAGGCAGTGGTGCTATAAGGAGGGCTTTGGGATGTATGGCCATTGGGAGGCATTCACAGATAGAGGACAGTTCTCTCGGGATGGACTTCATCTGAGTAGGGAAGGAAATAGACTTCTAGGATCAAGGCTGGCACAACTGATAAAGAGAGCTTTAAACTAGGAATTAGGGGGAGATGGTTGGGAGATGTCCAGGTAATCTCCACACCAGATTTTAGCATTGAGAGGGAAGACGACGAAGTAAGAAAGGATACAGCTGTGGGTAGGAGAATGTATATAAGGAGTGAGGGCGGTGTGGATACTAGTCTAATAGGTTATACTGGCTGTAGAATGACTGTGCCTAATAGGGTACAAAATGTGAGCGAGGCCAAACAGCAAAAATTAAGATGTTTGTACACCAAGGCGAGGAGCCTAGGTAACAAAATGGAGGAACTAGAGCTACTGGTGCAGGAAGTGAAACCAGATATTATAGGGATAACATGGTGGAATAGTAGTCATGACTGGACTACAGGTATTGAAGGGTATGTGCTGTTTAGGAAAGACAGAAACAAAGGTAAAGGTGGTGGAGTAGCATTGTATATCAATGATGAGGTAGAATGTAAAGAAATAAGAAGCGATGCAATGGCTAAGACAGAGTCCGTCTGGGCAAAAATTACATTGGGGAAGATAACTAGTAAAGCCTCTCCTACGATGGTGCTTGGGGTGTGCTATAGACCTCCGGGATCTAATTTGGATATGGATAGAGCCCTTTTTAATGTTTTTAATAAAGTAAATACTAATGGAAACTGCGTGATCATGGGAGACTTTAACTTCCCAGATACAGACTGGAGGACCAGTGCTAGTAATAATAATAGAGCTCAGATTTTCCTAGATGCGATATCTGATGGATTCCTTCATCAAGTAGTTGCTGAACCGACTAGAGGGGATGCCATTTTAGATTTAATTTTGGTAAGTAGCGAGGACCTCATAGAAGAAATGGTTGTAGGGGACAATCTTGGCTCAAGTGATCATGAGCTAATTCAGTTCAAACTAAATGGAAGGATTAACAAAAATATATCTGCAACTAGAGTTTTTGATTTCAAAAGGGCTGACTTTCAAAAATTAAGGAAATTAGTTAGGGAAGTAGATTGGACTGAAGAATTTATGGATCTAAAGGTAGAGGAGGCCTGAGATTACTTTAAATCAAAGCTGCAGAAGCTATCGGAAGCCTGTATCCCAAGAAAGGGGAAAAAATTCATAGGCAGGAGTTGTAGACCAAGCTGGATGAGCAAGCATCTTAGAGAGGTGATTAAGAAGAAGCAGAAAGCATACAGGGAGGGGAAGATGGGAGGGATCAGCAAGGAAAGCTACCTAATTGAGGTCAGAACATGTAGGGATAAAGTGAGACAGGCTAAAAGTCGAGTAGAGTTGGACCTTGCAAAGGGAATTAAAACCAATAGTAAAAGGTTCTATAGCCATATAAATAAGAAGAAAACTAAGAATGAAGAAGTGGGGCCGCTAAACACTGAGGATGGAGTGGAGGTTAAAGATAATCTAGGCATGGCCCAATATCTAAACGAATACTTTGCCTCAGTCTTGAATAAGGCTAAAGAGGCTCTTAGGGATAACGGTAGCATGACAAATGGGAATGAGGATACGGAAGTAGATATTACCATATCTGAGGTAGAAGCAAAACTCAAACAGCTTAATGGGAATAAATCGGGGGGCCCAGATAATCTTCATCCAAGAATATTAAAGGAATTGGCGCCTGAAATTGCAAGCCTATCAGCAAGAATTTTTAATGAATCTGTAAACTCAGGAGTAGTATCGAATGATTGAAGAATTGCTAATATAATTCCTATTTTTAAGAAAGGAAAAAAAAGTGATCCGGGTAACTACAGGCCAGTTAGTTTGACATCTGTAGTATGCAAGGTCCTGGAAAAAATTTTGAAGGAGAAATTAGTTAAGGACATTGAAGTCAATGGTAAATGGGACAAAATACAACATGGTTTTACAAAAGGTAGATCTCCTTTTTTGAAAAAGTAACAGACTTTTTAGATAAAGGAAATGCAGTGGATCTAATTTACCTAGATTTCATTAAGGCATTTGATACCGTGCCACATGGGGAATTATTAGTTAAATTGGAGAAGATGGGGATCAATATGAACATCAAAAGGTGGATAAGGAATTGGTTAAAGGGGAGACTGCAACAGGTCCTACTGAAAGGCGAACTGTCAGGTTGCAGGGAGGTTACCAGTGGAGTTCCTCAGGGATGGGTTTTGGGACCAATCTTATTTAATCTTTTTATTACTGACCTTGGCACAAAAAGTGGGAGTGTGCTAATAAAGTTTGCAGATGATACAAAGCTGGGAGGTATTGCCAATTCAGAGAAGGATCGGGATATTATACAGGAGGATCTGGATGACCTTGTAAACTGGAGTAAGAGTAATAGGATGAAATTTAATAGTGAGAAGTGTAAGGTTATGCATTTAGGGATTAATAACAAGAATTTTAGTTATAAGTTGGGGACGCATCAATTAGAAGTAATGGAAGAGGAGAAGGACCTTGGAGTATTGGTTGATCATAGGATGACTATGAGCTGCCAATGTGATATGGCTGTGAAAAAAGCTAATGTGGTTTTGGGATGCATCAGGAGAGGCATTTCAAGTAGGGATAAGGAGGTTTTAGTACCATTATACAAGGCACTGGTGAGAACTCACCTAGAATACTGTGTGCAGTTCTGGTCTCCCATGTTTAAAAAGGATGAATTCAAACTGGAGCAGGTACAGAGAAGGGCTACTAGGATGATCCGAGGAATGGAAAACTTGTCTTATGAAAGGAGACTTAAGGAGCTTGGCTTGTTTAGCCTAACTAAAAGAAGGTTGAGGGGAGATATGATTGCTCTCTATAAATATATCAGAGGGATAAATACAGGAGAGGGAGAGGAATTATTTCAGCTCAGCACCAATGTGGACACAAGAACAAATGGGTATAAACTGCCCACCAGGAAATTTAGACTTGAAATCAGATGAAGGTTTCTAACCATCAGAGGAGTGAAGTTTTGGAATAGCCTTCCAAGGGAAGCAGTGGGGGCAAAAGATCTGGTTTTAAGATTCTACTCGATAAGTTTATGGAGGAGATGGTATGATGGGATAATGTGATTTTGGTAATTAATTGATCTTTAAATATTCAGGGTAAATAGGCCTAATCCCCTGAGATGGGATATTAGATGGATGGGATCTGAGTTACCCAGGAAAGAATTTTCTGTAGTATCTGGCTGGTGAATCTTGTCCATATGCTCAGGGTTTAGCTGATCGCCATATTTGGGGTCGGGAAGGAATTGTCCTCCAGGGCAGATTGGAGAGGTCCTGGAGGTTTTTTGCCTTCCTCTGTAGTATGGGGCATGGGTGACTTGAGGGAGGCTTCTCTGCTCCTTGAAGTCTTTAAACCATGATTTGAGGACTTCAATAGCTCAGACATAGGTGAGGTTTTTCGTAGGAGTGGGTGGGTGAGATTCTGTGGCCTGCGCTGTGCAGGAGGTTGGACTAGATGATCAGAATGGTCCCTTCTGACCTTGGTATCTACGAATCTATGAATCTATGAACAAACAGAACTTTCACATCGTAGCCTGGCCTGTCATGAAACTGGTTTTCAAAGCTTCTCTGCTGCGCACCGCCCCCTCCTGTGCTCTTCTAACCACCCTGGTGTCTGGCTGTGCGTAATCAGCAGCCAGATGACTTGCCTCAACCTCCCACCCCACCATAAATGTCTCCCCCTTACTCTCACAGATTTTGTGTAGCGCACAGCAAGCAGTAATAACAGTGGGAATATTGGTGTCGCTGAGGTCTAACCGAGTCAGTAAACTGCGCCAGCGTGCTTTTAAACGTCCAAATTCACATTCTACCACCATTCTGCATTTCCTCAGCTTGTAGTTGAACAGCTCCTGAGTACTCTCCATGCTGCCTATGTATGGCTTCATGAGCCATGGTATTAAGGGGTAGGCTGGGTCCCCAAGGATAACTATAGGCATTTCAACATCCCGAACGGTTATTTTCTGGTCTGGGAAGAAAGTCCCTTCCTGCAACTTTTGAAACAGATCAGAGTTCCTGAAGATGCGAGCGGCATGTACCTTTCCCGGCCATCCCACGTTGATGTTGGTGAAACATCCCTTGTGATCCACCAGTGCTTGCAGCACTATTGAAAAGTACCCCTTGCAGTTTATGAACTCACTGGCTTGGTGCTCCAGTGCCAAGATAGGGATATGGGTTCCGTCTATGGCCCCACCACAGTTAGGGAATCCCATTGCAGCAAAGCCATCCACTATGACCTGCACATTTCCCAGGGTCACTACCCTTGATATCAGCAGATCTTTGATTGCGTTAGCTACTTGTATCACAGCAGCCCCCACAGTAGATTTGCCCACTCCAAATTGATTCCCGACTGACCGGTAGCTGTCTGGCGTTGCAAGCTTCCATAGGGCTATTGCCACTCGCTTCTCAACTGCGAGGGCTGCTCTCATCTTGGTATTCTTGCGCCTCAGGGTAGGGGAAAGCAAGTCACAAAGTTCCATGAAAGTGCCCTTACGCATGCGAAAGTTTCGCAGCCACTGGGAATCGTCCCAGACCTGCAACACTATGCAGTCCCACCAGTCTGTGCTTGTTTCCCGAGCCCAGAATCGGCGTTCCACCACATGAACCTGCCCCATTAGCACCATGATGCCCAAATTGGCAGGGCCCGTGCTTTGAGAGAAGTCTGTGTCCATGTCGTCATCACTCTCATCACCGCGCTGATGTCGCCTACTTGCCCAGTTTCGCTTTGCCAGGTTCTGGTGCTGCATATACTGCTGGATAATGCGTGTGGTGTTTAATGTGCTCCTAATTGCTAAAGTGATCTGAGCGGGCTCCATGCTTGCTGTGGTCTGCACAGAAAAGAGGCGCGGAACGATTGTCTGCTGTTGCCCTGACGGAGGGACGGGCGACTGACGACATGGCTTACAGGGTTGGCTTACAGGGAATTAAAATCAACAAAGGGGGTGGCTTTGCAAGAAACTGAATGGCCGCCTCAAGGATAGAACTCAAAACCTCAAGGATAGAACTCAAAACTGGGTTTAGCAGGCCGTTGATTGCACAGAGGGAGGGAGGGAGGAGAAAATGAATATAAAACAAATCTGGTCTATTTCTTGTTTTGAGCCACTTCATCTATCTTTATACATCATGCTGGCAGCAGACTGTGCAGTATGACCGCTAGCCATCGTCACGTCCTGGGTGCTCGGCAGAAGACGGTGCAGTATGACTACTGGCCATCGTCTTCTGCTAGCTGCAGATTAAAAGTGCACTGCCGGTAGGATTCAATCGCTATGAGACAAAACAAGGGAAATGACCTGGCTGAGTCACTCCTATGTTTGCCCAGGCGCCCGGTTAAAAGAGCACCCAGGACTGTGTTGACGACGGCTACCAGTCATACTGCACTGTCTGCTGTCAAAAGGCAATAAACTGCTGCTGTGTAGCAATGCAGTACCATGTCCGCCAGCACCCAGGAGACATACGGTGACGGTTAGCTGAGCGGGCTCCATGCTTGCCGTGGTATGGCGTCTGCACAGGTAATTCAAGAAAAAAGGCACAAAATGATTGTCTGCCCTTGCTTTTACAGAGGGAGGGAGGGAACGGGGGCCTGACGATATGTACCCAGAACCACCTGTAACAATGTTTTAGCCCCATCAGGCACTGGGATTTCTACCCAGAATTCAAATGGGTGGTGGAGACTGCGGGAACTGTGGGATAGCTACCCACAGTGCAAAGCTCCGGAAGTCAACTGTTGCCTCGGTACTGTGGACAGACTCCATGCCTACATGCACTTAGAGCATTTGTGTGAGGACACACACACTCTACTATATAAAAATGCTTTCTACAAAACTGATTTCTATAAATTGGACCTAATTTCGTAGTGTAGACATACCCTTAGGCAAGTCTTTTCAGTCTCTGTGCTGTTTCCCTCTCACCCTTTTCCTGTATAGTACCTAGCACAATGGGACTCGGACCTCATCAGGCACCTTCAGGCACTAAGGGAATATAAAATCGTAAATGTATCCAGATAAAATCAGATATATTAAAAAGATGGCTTCAGCTGTCCCTTTGGATACAGTTTACAGGTACATATATTTGATAATAAAATTTTAATTTTTAGCTAAAATATTGTCAGGTTTAGAATAGGCCTGATTTAGTATATTTTACTTTGGAATGTAAGCATTCACAAGATTACTTCTTAATTCCCAATTGTGTTGTCCAGAGTGAGGGAGAAATAATATGTCATTGTGGTTGTAGAGGGTTTTTTAAAAAATTTTTTAACTGCTTGGGCAGAGTTTATACCCACAGAGGTCCAATTTATTTATTTAATTAAAAGTGAGATGTACAATACAATGCTTCTCTTTAATGTTTCATTTTGACAGGACATTTATCTTGGATCATTTGGATCCAACTTCATATATAACTGGTTTTGTATTAACCATTATTAAAATATCCAATAATGTTAGCCATAACGCATGCAATGCCACAAAGGGAGTTAAGTAGCTGAAAAAGTTACTTTTACATGGGCAGACCTAATTCTTATCAAACGTAAGCCAAAAATGGAAATGAGTTTGTTGGTCTCAGCACACTTCATGGTGGGCATTTCGTCATATGTTGGTCTCTCTTCAGGACAGACGCAGGTTAAAATGACAAAAGCACTGTATTTAAGGACTGAAGTGGTTTGTTAGGAGTGCTGGGAGAGAGAAATACTTGCAGACGGTCTGCCCACACTATGCTGGGTTTCGGCTAGTGCCATAAGGCCTAACATCACCAAAGGCACCGATGCCTCTTAAAGAAATTATTTTCATCATTGACATTGTGGCTGGTGGCAGCCAAATATGGTAAAATATTTAGATTAAAATCCTAAAATGGTGTGTTGATAAATTAGATTGGGATTTTTAAAAACGAGCCTAAGTGAAATAGGTGCTTAGTTCAATGGGACAGCTGAATTCTTAGGTTAGTTGGAAGACTCCAGCCTTTGTACACAAAGGAATCTGTAATGTTCCCACCAAACGACACCCCCAGAAAGCGGTGACATTTAAAATGACAGTACATTATAAAATAGGGAGGAGCAAACTTGTTCTGACTAATTTCATAGCCACAATCGGAGCTCAAAAATTTGACCAAATTGTATGATGTATTCAGATTCTGCACTGGAGAAGCTGTTAAAATGAAGCAGAGTGGAAAGCATTTAAGACAGGAAAAAGGAGCAAAAAGACGACAGAAAAATTTGAATGTAAAAGCAAATGCAGTACATTATGATACTATACTGCATAGAGCAGTGGTTCTCAACCAGGGATACACATACCCCTGGGGATACTCAGAGATCTTGCAGGGGGTACATTAACTAATCTAGATATTTGCCTAGTTTTACTACAGGTTACATAGCAAAGTCAGTACAAACTATAATTTCAGAGACAATGACTTGTTTATACTGTTCTTTACACTGAGATGTAAGTACAATATTTATATTCCAATCGATATATTTTATAAGTATATGGTAAAAATGAGAAAGTAAGCAATTTTTCAGTAATAATATGGTTATGACACTTTTGTATTTTTATGTCTGATTTTGTAAACAAGTAGTTTTTAAGTGAGGTGTAATTTGCAGGTATGCAAGACAAGTCAGACTCCTGAAAGGTATACAGTAGTCTGGAAAGGTTGAGAGCCACAGGCATAGAGGACACCCACTTGTGCTGGACTGCCTTCCCAGGGTTTTTCTATCCTTAATAGAAAACATAAGCTTCTATTTAAAGTGTTAGAATAAAAACAGCCTGGGTCAGATCAATTGTGCATCTAACCCAATAACATTTCCTTATTCACTTTCTCCACACCATTTGCAACTTTGGATTTAATGTTTGAGGTCTATTAGTACAACACTATAAGGAAGTTAGATAGTGTAATTGATCAATCCGTTCCCTTGAAACTATTCCGATCTCCTGTCTCCCGTGTACAGATTTGGTTTTAGTATGTGATAAATAAAGTAATTAAGGTGATTACTCGAGATTTGAGATTCATCCTCCACATACATTTGTGATTGATTTACTACATTACAGAAAGAGTAGCTCAGTATTGGAAAAAGAGTGCACGCTACTTCAGTTATTATAGAGCAGTTGATGAAAATTTTGGAATGAGTAGCAGTCCCAGAGATCTTTCATTGTTCACCTAGCCATCTGGATGGATAGAAAATACACAATGGGGGGGAAAAGGAGAGAAGACAGAAATTCAAGCTAAATGTTCCCATTCAAAAATAAAAATATTGGAGGAAAAATACAAGTTTTTCTTTCATTGAATGTTAGAAAACCCTGGGGGATTTTAAACAAAATGTTTCAGCTATAAAAAGAAAAGGAGTACTTTTGGCACCTTAGAGACAAGTACTCCTTTTCTTTTTGCAAATACAGACTAACACGGCTGATACTCTGTTTCAGTTATGTGACACTGTACTGCAACATATGAGATAAATGTGTTTTTATGATCACCCATGCTGTGAAAAAACTATGTTCAATATCAATGTCAAGAATGCAATTGTACAAAGAATGTTAGCAAGAAAAATTAGCATGTTTGGGGCTGGCAGGCTGTGCATGTCTGTCACAGGGTAACCACCTACACCAAGCATCCTTTTCTGGTTGCTGGCCATTACCTTCCCAAAAGAAGTACAATCCAGGACCCTCTCTTCCTGACTTTGCTCTTTTATTTTCTCCATCAGAGTTATTAGATACAAAATTGATTTTGTGGAAAAACTGTTCATTCCAAGCCAAAATAAAAAATTTGAATTTTGCAATTTTAATGTTTTTGATGTAATTTTTTTTTAAAAAAGCAATTTTGTAGAATTACACAGACAAATGGAATCTGAGGGCTGTAAAATTGCATGATTGCATACACTTTTTTTGTGAAAAACTTTAGAAAAAAACATTTTCAGGTGTTTTACACAGCTCTTCTGACTAGCATAATGAAAGATAATGAAGCTCTGCAGTACAGACTCAATTGATCAAAAAACAAGTAGAAGCATAAATCTTTTTTTAAACCTTCTAGCTGAGAAAGGAAAGTCTTACTGGTCAAAAGATTGACCCAATAAGAGATGTGCCGGAAATGGTTTTCCCATCCGGCACACCTTTTTGAGACTAAAAATAAAAGGTGTGTGTGTGTGCCCACATGCACAGTCCAGTGGTTAGGCATTCATCTGGTATATTGGAGACCCAGGTTTAAGTTCCTGCTCCAAATCATGCATAGCAGGGACTTGAACGCTCGATTTGGCCCAATGAATATTTAACTATTTATACAACGTGGACAAGCTCAAACAGGATAAACTGAGATAGAGACTCACTCTATACCCTTGTGGTTAGGGTACTCACTTGGGATATGGAAGCCCCAGATTCAAATCCTTTCTCTGTTTCATTCGGGCTAGGTCTCTGGGATCCCATGTGAATGCCTAGCTATTAGGCTATTGTGGAGTGGGTGTCTCTGTACAGAAATTCCATCCTGGATCTGAGAACCCTTCCCAACAAAAGTTTTGTTGAAACTGGCCCTTTCTGGCAAAAAGTCTTGGTTTTGACAAATTGGCATTTACAAATGAAAAAATGTTTTGTCAAAAAAATAAAAAAATAAAAAATCCACAACCTGATCCACACAGAGCAGATACATTCCAGAAATGAGATCAAATCAAAACACAGCACAGGAGCTGTGGCATGAGGCATTACAAAGTACTGATTTAGGGGGATGGAAGAACTGCCTGCAAGGAAATAAAAATCCCACAAAAGTTTTCACATTGTCTTTTCTGGATTTTAGCATGAAGGCCAAAAGGCAGACTTTATATTTGCTCAGACATGCCTTCCCGGAGAGAAGAAATTGGAACAACCATTGCTTTTCCAGCAAATCTCTGTCTGATAGGCTTGTGAGACACTTTTGACAGTGTCTTCTTGGAGAAATTACTGGATAACATTAAAGCATTCTGACCTATACAGTCAAAACTGTAGTATTGTTAAAAACAAGGGTTTAGTTTTATTTTGAATAATTCTTGGAAAAAATCAAGCAGCATCCATAATACTGTATTGAACACATATTCCTGCCTCTATATGTAGGGTTATGTCATTTTATATATAATTTTAAAATATTAATTGTATATTTTAGAACGCAAGGACATAAGAATGGCCGTACTGGGTCAGACCAAAGTTCCATCTAGCCCAGTATCCTGTCTTCCAACAGTGGCCAATGCACGGTGCCTCAGAGGGAATAAATGAAACAGGTAATCATCAAATGATCCATTCCCTGTTGCCCATTCCCAGCTTCTGGCAAACAAACGCTAGGGATTTTATACATTTCTGGCTTTAGTCTTCCAATTTTTAGATCTTTGGTATTTCTTTAACCCAAGACCAGTTCCCTAAATTCATGTTATTACATAATGAGCACACAACACATACCTGTTCCAGTGACTTACATATACTTTAATAATTCTCCTGCCCTGAATGGCTAATTACAGAATCTTATGTTTTGTATTCACAATATCTGAAGCTGCATGATACATGGAAATAAACTGGCACCTGGAAGATGCTGTTTTTTTAATCTACATCTGCTTTCACTGTGAACTGCAGTACAACAAAGAATCTGGAGTGGTTTTATTCTTATATGCCACAGGGCATAGAGTCAACATTGATTGAGTAACATCTTTTGCTTTATGCGCTGTGAACTACTTCACATTGTTTTGCCCTCCTCCTCTTGTCTGAGTCTGCTCATGGTATATTCATCTTTGTGTTTTCAGGAGGCGGACCAAGTTTTATCAATTGACCAGGGAGCCACTTTTCTGATGATTTTTCTATTGTTAGCTCCTCTTTACTTATTCTACTCACCCATTCACTCTCCCACCCCAAAGGGAGAACTGACAATTGTGCTATTGAGGCGATGTGACAGATCGGATTGAGTTAGCAACATGAAAGGAGTACAACATTTATAAAAGATAGAAAAAGTTTCTTTCACTTTTGTGGTATATATTTTTTCTGCTATTTTTATCTTCTGCACCCTGCTGAATGATTCAACATAAATATGGCAGGTCTAGAGATCTTTCTGTTCCCTGCTTTTGTGGGCCCTTGACCCTGCCACAGAACTCCAATATCCTGGTTTATAAGTCCATTCCTAGTCAGGAAAGCACTTTAGCACATGCTGAAAGTTAAACATATGCCTAAGTCCTAATAACTGATGGAGCTAAATGGTCCATTGTGTTTAAGTGCTGTTGTTAATAGACACCTAAGTGCCTGGCTGAATAAGGATGGACGGAAGTACATGTTTAAATGATTTGGTGAATTTGGGGCCCAAAATGAAGATAGGTACTTGATGTAAATGATTATCTTCTTCACCAGTAAGTAAAACCCTGCTATGTATCCAAAGCCTAAGACTCTATAGCAGAGGTAATCTATTTTTATTACGGTCCAAATTTGTTGATCAAGATATAGTCAAAGGTCCAGACTCCAAAGAAAATAATAATAATATAATAATAATATAAATAACAATAATGATAATCATAAGTAAATAAAAAGGTTTTGGGGTCTGCTCAAAAGTATCTGTGGGTCCAAGTTCGGCCTGTGATCTGCCTATTGATTATCCCTCTGCTATCAGATGTGTATCATTCTAATAAAATCAGCATCAACATTTTCTCTTCAACCATGGATGGAAGGTGACCACGGACCAAATATCACTGCAGCGTGCTCCTATTCAGACCTGAAACCAAGGAAAGCTAAGGACTCCAGATAGTCAGACTGGTCTTGTTACAACACTCTCAGCCAATGTGCCCAAAAAGGAAGATTATGCATAGTTAAACTGATCTGTGATCAAAGGATCATGAAATATCTTCCTTTAACTCTTTACATGCTAAAACCATACAGCAGATAAATCAGAAAGAGACTTGCCAGAATGATCTGACAGTAATAAAATCCATTCAAAATCTTCCCAAACCATAGTTGATCTGGTAGGAGTAAAGGGGTCAATTAACCTGGATTACCCTACATCCCAAAAGACTGTCAACACAAATCCCTGTCTGGCCTTATGTTTCAAACTGAATTCAACCCAGTATTTGTTTCTACGCATATTTATTAAAAGGTCCACATTTGTATTTAGACATAAATACAAAGAGCAGGCTATACATTTGCACTCCTTTATTAATGGGCTATCAAAATCCACAGGATATTGAACACTTTTACAGTGTAATCCAAGAGTTTATTGTCCTTTAAGGGATCAATAAATCTCTTGAAGAGAGGCAGTTTCTGCCTGCACTGAAACCTCAGAAAAAAGAACAAGATCATAGCTCAAGTTGGCCTTTTGTCTCCCATGATAGTGAAGCATTTTGTTGCATTAATCTTCAAATCATCTTATTTTTAGGGGTGTCGGGGGGTGCCTGGTGACACGGAGATGCACAGACCCCAGATAGAGATAGCACCAGTGTCAGTGGCTGTGAGGAGTGTGTGTCTGAACAAGTGCTGCATCCAAGGAACAAATAAAGCCTGTGTCCTTACATCATAAAATAACCAGTGCCACTGATCATCCTTTCTTTGCAACAGTGGTGGGTGGCATCGACATCTCTTAAGAAGCACAATACAGGCTTCAATAGCTTGGCTTCTACTTGTCTTAGAAACCTGTCCTGTGTCTTAACATCCCCCTTGACTATTAAGACCAAACTGGTCATGAACACATTGCCTATGCTTATTCAAAGAAGATGTTTGTGATCAGATTTTGAAGGAGCAGCATAGCTAGGCAACATTTGTTTGTAGCAGCAGAGGACAAAGATTAATTTGATTGTTCTCTGAAACCTCAGTGTTGTATCCAGGTTGAATGATGAGGAAAAAAAACCTCACTAAGGTGCGACAGCATTGTTGTTCTCTTCTCCAGATGCTGAATGCTGAAAACACACAGTACATAATTTGAAAGGATAGACTTCTTTACTTTGGTGAGTTGCAGCTATTTTGTGAAGAGGATTTACTTGCCTGTAAGACTGGTTCTAATGGAAAATAATAAGAAAAGGATGCTTTTCCTCACAGGAAAAAGATGACAGTTATTTCCATGGTACATGCTGTACTTTTGTGCTTGATGCCTACAATCTTAGAGAAGCAGGGCACCCTGTAGCGAGCAGATTCATATTTACATAAATAGACATTCTTTCTTGCCCCATTTTTATATATACGGACCCCTGGAGAGTCACAATGCTAAATATCAAGCTGTCAGGTATAGCTGGGGCCCTTAGTGTGTCAGTTTGTTGCCATCTGTCTGCTTTTGATTTTCAAACTGGCACCTGGTTTTGATGGGTGCACTTCAGGTCTGTTTATGTCAACAATCTGTTTGTTAGTTGAGATTTGCATAGAACAAGACCCCAACATCCTACTTTCATGTATTCCCCTTTAATCTACATACCCATCAATCTGTTATGCTGTGAGGCTGCTCACATACCGCGCTTTTGCAACTGCCAGTCAGCTTTTTTCCCCTCTCTCTCTGTCTTTCTCACATACACACACACATAGACTTAATTTACCAGTCTCTCCCAGAATGAGAGGGTTACTTACCTGTAACTGAGGGTTCTTCGAGATGTGTGATCCCTATTTATATTCCATTGAGGGGTTATGCATGCACACCATGCATCGAGAGTCAGAGATTTTTCAAGTAGTAGTATCTGTTGGTCCATGCATGTGTCCTTGTCTTGCCCTGTGGTTTCATCCGAGATGATAAAGGGTGGGGCGGACCCCTTGGCTGGTACATAGTCTCTTTTTTCTGCCCCCTTTGGGGTAGGCTTACATGTGGCCAGTGTATGCCAAACTGGCAAGCTGTCTCAAGGATCGCATCATTGATTGGTAGAGCGACTCTGCTTGGCCCCAGTGAGTGAAGCATATCTAGCAGCTTATGCTGAGTGCCTTGGATCTGCTCCAGGGGAATGTGAAGCTCACCTGATATTCTATGCAGGAGACCATGGAATTGATACTAGTCATCAGGAGATGGGGAGGGGGATGTCGAAGTCACAGCTACATCAGGAGAGGACGACGTGAATCTCTCCTGTTCCGGCAGTACTGTCAGAGCTGGACTAAATGGCTCATCTTCCATTACTGGTTCCGAGTGTCTACTTGAAGGAGCCCAAGACAGTAAAAAAGCCTCCCTGACAGAATAGACAGGTTCTAAGGGAGGGTATTGGGGCCAGGATTCCCAATAGGGCCAGTAGGACGGATCCAGAGGCTGCTGAGGAGGGCCCCATGGCGCAAGAAACCAGTGGCTGTGCGGCAGCTGGAGTGGAGGATACTGCCAAGATGTAGAAGGCCTCCATTGGTATTTGTGGTAGTGGGAAGGGATGCATGGTCCCTGACCCTCAACCAAGCCCTCCAAAGACAAATCCTTGGAGACTGGTTCCATCAGCAGTACCTTCGGAGCTGGCAGAAGCATGTACACTGCCAGAATGGGGTGAGGAGTGCCTCAGATGTGGCATGTCTGGTGCTGGAGATGATGTCTCCCTGGAAATAGAGGACCCCAGAAGGCATGGGGACCTTGACTCTCCGAGGAAAAACACTTCCTGGGGCACTGGTGCTTTTCCCAACTTCCCTGGAGTCAAGGCACTTTCTCAGTTCCCAGAACTGGAGTGATGGTCTTCTCTGGCATGGATGGCTTTCTGCCTCTGAGGGATGCCGATGTTGACTGTGCATGCAGGTCTGCATTCGGTACCAGCGGATCTGTCGATTTGTGCAGCTTCTTTTCATGTCTGTGCGCGTTAGGGGGCATTCCGTCCCCATGACTGGAACACATGGAAGGAGTCTCTTCCTTCTTAGGCTTACAGGAAGACTTACTGCTATGCTTATGTGCGTGCTTCCTTACCTCCCGACTAGGCCCTGGCATGGGGTCCATAGTGGTGGTACCACCAGTGCTGGCCTCGGACTCCATAATTGGAGACACACTCCTGGCAGCCTCAGGCCAATGCACACAGGGGTTTGCCTAGCCAGTGTCTGAATGAGGTCTCATTGAGACTTTCATAAGGTGCTTCTGGAGGTGGAGAGCCTGGCCTTTCCAGGTATGGTTTGGGAAGGACTGGCAGACACTGCACCTGGCTGAAATGTGCGCTTCTCGCAAGCAATAGAGGCAATCATGAAACAAGAAGCAATGTGGACAGAAGGCGCAGAATTTAAAGCCTGGGGTTTTTGGCATAGCCCAGTACCTGAATGTAAGTATGGAGGCGGTATGTTCACAGGGAACAAAACTCCACAAAAGTGAAGCCGAATCCTACTCCTAAAACTAGCAAACTACTAAAAACTACTATAAAACAATAAAAACAGTAAAAATAATGATGTGCAATTGTATATTTTTTAAAGTGCATCACGTGCAAGAGGACTCTAATAGTTCTGACCTGGACCTTGCGGAGATAAGAAGAAACTGGAGATGTGGTTGGCCTGCCCCACCTTTACCACCTCAGATGAAACCATGAGGTGAGCCAAGGACACATGTACAGTCCAACTTGAAAAATCTCCAAGTCTGGATGTGTGGTATGAACCCTCAGTGAAATATAGATAGGGGCCATCACTCAAAGAAGTTATGCTTCAAGTTGTCACTACTGACAAAGGAGTATCCAGTAGAGTAACAGAGGGCAACTGAGCACTGTCCTGCTTTACATATTTTGAGCACCATACAGGAATTACAGGTAAAAACATTGCACCAGACTGTGAACTGTTTTTTTCATCTTAGTGAGCAGAAGATTAATCTTTTCCAGTCAGTTGGACTTGCAAATAACTGTTCACCACTCTAAAGGTTCACAGTCCGGCACTTTGACTTTTCACATTCATTTACTATGTTAAAGTGCATTAGGGAACTTTTAATGCTCACCAGCAAGGTCTACAGGAACCAATTAATGGGCAACACAGTAGTGCGCTTTAGAAATCACATCCCCATGGTGCACATTGATGCACCATATAGACACGCCCTTACACAAGAACAGGAAGTTTTTTGTCCTGCCCTGCAATATATATTTTCCAGCCTGTCTCACACTGCCCATTTAATCAAAAGTCACCCTATAATATTCTGCATGTATATGTACAGTTTAATTTGAATTCACTTTTCATCTATAGCTCTTTTGTTTTTTGCGGGTGAGTAAATTGTGTCAAAAAGCAAAACTAAAAGCGCTTTGTACATAAAGAAATCAGGTTTTCTGAAGACATATTACACTCTGACTTCATTTAGTGTTAGAGTATTATCCACAATAAATGACATCAATAAAAAAAATGCGAAGGTCGTGGTTTACCAGTGAGTAAATAAAGCAAACAACTCCCTGATTTAATTTAGAAAAAAAATCTAGAGGGAACAATAAATTCCAGATATGAAGCAATGAGGAAAAAGCAGGATGTATTTTCTTACTACTGGGATTTCTTTCAGCAATATAAGGCAGTTTCAAGTTTTTAGGTCCCTTGTCCATAAAGATTAATGTGGCTGAATTCCATCTTCTCTTCAGAATCATAATGGCATGGGGGAAATATTGTTAGATTTTTACTAACCCCAGCAAATGTTATAGAGGCAGATCTCATAAACTTGGGTGGTAACTTTCCCACTATCACTTCATCAAAGCACATCTTAAATGTTCCAGGAATAAGATCTCTTTTCACTTACTAAAATATTTCTTAGAACTTTTAGACTCCATCTTTACATTTTTAAACACCCAAATTGAACATATCGAAAGCAAGATTTATTTTGCAAATCTAATCTTTAACTAAAAAGGACCATGTTTCTAAGACATTTCTCTGCATCTATTTGCTTAATCTTGTTAAAGCTGGGATTTATGGAACTTTTTCATGTGAACAATTTTGACTTAAAATAAGATTGGCCTTGTTAGGAATCAAAAATTTAACCAAAAGAGACAAGATAAACTATATCAGCAAAGCAGTAGATGCTACGAAGGGCTGTCACTATGGCACTAACAAATAATGAACAAAATTTAGAGACTTCTCCAGTTTGAATGCTCTTGACATCATGTGTTACTTCCTGAACAAATCAGACAGCAATGGAGTAGAGTATTTTACAAGAGTTTCCAATTGTCTTCAAATAAATAGAAAAATTCTGGCTTTTTGGGGGCTAGACAATAATTCTTGCTCTGTGGGAGTAATACAGTATTTTCAATTCATGACAATAAAATCTTTATTACACACCATGTTTTCTCATTCTTGTATGTTATGGTCACAATTCTCCACATTTTTGCATCAGTTATATGCAGCTGTAACAATGGAATTACATTGGCCTAAAACTGATGTAACAGAATGGGGAATCAGCCCCTACGTTGAACTCTTCTCTGACCAGAAATTAATTATGAGAACTGTAGCTGGTTAAAAACAGTAGTCTTCGGGTAAAAGCAGTTCCTTTACCCTCTGCCTTGGCTTTGGGACCCATCCCACAATTTTAACCACTTTTCCCCCTTTGTACAGTATTTTACTACTACTGAATTAGAATATCATCAATATGTTGGCCCCTTGACTTCAATAAGGCTCCATGGTGGCACAGGGGGCCCACCTGACCTGAGTCATTTGCTGGATGAGAGCCTTAGATAATAACAACACACCATTTCTACACTTTTCACTTCTTCCACTCCAACCCCCGCTTTGCTGATATTTTAAGATGCCAGTTCAGATTAAAATAACTCTACTGAGTCCATACCTACTCCCAGTGAAGTAAATTGGAGCAGGATTAAGCCAAAAGGAAGGAAAATCTTGAAAGTATCTTGGAAAGTTAAATGCAGAATTCACTATGTAGTCCTGCATAGATAATATTACATGGAACTTGTTTACTATCATCAGAGTTTAGATACTGTAGTGATGCACATGATAGACAGACAGACAGACCCAATTAATAACCTGAGAAATTGAGTGGGGGCAGCATTTGTTTTCTTCTGGTAAAAACAGTCTAACAGAGAGGAAAGCTTTTACAATTAATACTTCGATGGTTAAAAAGGAGAAGGCAGGCACCATACATAAAATATAGCCCAAGCAAGACAAATTATACAGACAAAAAGCACATCAAAAACTATTTCAACACAAAAAAAATAAGAAATCATTCTTTTCATACTTTAAGAGTTGCCATGACACTGTTCTAGCAAAGTAAAAATGCTGTATACAATTGCAGGGTAGCATTTATTTTCTAAATCTGAACAAGTGAGCTGTACTCAGTATTGGTCTGCTGGTGATAAATTAAGGTTATAAATATAATCAAAGTAATTTTTCATGTTGGAATGGCAGCACTAGATACATTTAAGGCCAGAAAGTCTGAAATGATTACGTTACCTGTAGAGTAAGTTTTTTGAGAATGCTGACTGCTGAGAAAATTTAGAGGATTTAGAGCATATTATGCCATAAAATAGTGGTTCTCAAACTTTTTTTTCCGCAAATCACTTGAAAATTGCCAAGGGTCTCGGCGGACCACTGAATGATCTTTCCAGATGTTGTCTGTACTGTTAGCTAACTACTGTAAAGCGCTTTAGATAAAAGTGCTATATAAAAAAACCCCTTAATAATAATTAACTTTTTTGTTCTCCAAATAAAAGCACACAACTCATATTTTAATATCAGTAGTCTTATCTTTCTAATGTGATGTGCCCTCTCTCCACTGCTGCGGCAGCCCCTGAACTGGGGCTGGGAAGGAGAGGGGGGTCTCTCCCCGAAAGCCACAGCCCTGGAGCTGGGGAAAGTTGCCTCTTTCTCTGGCCCCCTTAGCCTTGCATGTCCCAAATTTGCCCTACCTCCTCTTCTAACCCCACTGCCTCCTTCCACCTACCCTGTATTTCCCCCAAGGCTACCACCTCACCTTACAGGTGGGTCTTCTCCAGGATCCAGGCACCTAATTAGTGAAGCCTGCGTGGCTCCACTAATTAGGGGGGTGGCCTTTCATTCTTTCATGTGCGGCCGCCCAAGCACGCACCTTTGAGGGAACTATCACGGACCTCCTGAATGGAGCTCATGGACCACTGGTGGTCCACGGACCACAGTTTGAGAACCTCTGCCATAAAATTTATCCTGTAGTTCTATAGTTTCATGTCTAAAAGCCAGGCCTGCTGATGGGAGGGGGGCAAAAGGGGCAATTGCCCAGGGGCCCAGGCAATTTAAAAGTGCCTGGGGGTCCCCAGCCACCACTGCTGCTGTGGTAGCGATGGTGGTGGCTGTGGCCAGGAGCCCCCGGGCCTTTTTAAATTGCCCAGGTGGGTCGCAGGGCTCCTAGGAGTGCTTGGGGTGGTACTGGCGGTGGCAGGAGCTGACGGGCAGATAAATGGAAGCCCTGGCCATGCCAGAAGTGCGTGCCCAGCAGTGGAACCGGCAGGAGATCCCTGGGCACCAGCCAGCACAGGTGCAGTACTGCCCAAAAACCTTAGCCATCCCTTTCTAGGGGGTCCATTGACTGTTCTGCCTTGGGCACAGAATTGCTGTCAGTGGGCCTGCTAAGAGCTGCAGTTTTAGACCCTTAACCAACAAGATGTTTAAGCATGTTCCTACATTTGCATATGTGAATAATCCCATTTAAGATATTTATTTTCAAAAGATATAGTATACAGTAACAGGTTTCCTTCCCTTGAAACTACACCAGAATATTAAAAAATGAGCTTGCTGTATTCATTTGACCCTTTAAATACAGGGAATATCATCGTATTTCTCCACACAAAATAATCATGGTTTTATAGTTTACAATGGGTTCTCCTAATGTGACCAGTGTGGTATCTGATATCAATCCGTTAAATTCTAAGGTACATAATCCAACCTATTTAACAGTTATGGATTTGACACCCAACACCCTAGACACTATACAGTAATCATATCAGTAATCATGCCTAAAAGCAGCATCAATATTTCAAACTCAGAATGGGCTAAGAATAAAATTATGGTTTGAAGGGGACACCTGCTAATACATGAGCCACTACTCTGTTTATGTTCATCTGCACTGTATATGCTTCTCTTTCTTTAACAAGGAGGAGAAATCAAGCTAGTCAGGGCACTGTGACAGTCAATGAATAAAAGTAGTCACTTATTTTTATTTCTCTGTCTCCCACCATATTCAGACTCTAGACACCTCCCCAGATCCAGAGCTATGTATTTTGGTTCTCTAAATTCCTAATGGCAAAAGTCCAATTTAAGAACTCTCCCCAAAGAAAATTCAAGATACTGTAACCAAATTCCGTCATTCTGCCATCAACTTCTCACCTGCCCAAATGTCTGTCAGGAAAAAGATGGGCCTTGCATGAAGAGGGTTGAAAGGCTGATCAATCCAAACTCTAGAAGACCAAGAGGAAAGTATTCTGAACGCAGAGCTGGAGACCCCTCCAAGAAGAAAGCTCTCTCACCAGCTTCCCTTTGTTCCTGTTGAAGGACTTCCAGTTCTACTGCCTCTACTAATCTCAGTTATGGCAGCGTGGGCAGAGGAAAGATGCAGTCCCACTGGGTCCCAAATCATTCAGTGCTTTACAGGGTATACAGAGCACCTTCCACGTCACCCAGAAACTAATTTGAAAACAATGCAACTCTTGGAGTATTGCTGTAGTGTATGCCCTGTACGTTACACCACTCAAGGAGTAGGTGCTACATTCTGCACTCACTTAAACTTCTGAGCAGTCCCAATGTACAGCCCCCTGAATCACCACAGTCTACTCTTGAATCGAGAATGGCATGAATGATGGTAGCAAGATCCACATCTGAAAGGAAAGGTCACTTTCTTTTGCCTACGGCTGCTGTATGATTTTATGAAAGTAGCCCTGGGTCTAATAAATCCCTAAGTCTGTGAACTTGGGTCACAAATGGCAGGTGCTCTGCCAGCCAGGAATGCTGGTACTATCTTCACCCACTCCCCTGGTAGTTTTTCAAATAAATATCTCTTCAGTCTTGCCTCAATTAAGCCTCAGCTGAATTACCCTCATTTATTCTTCAAATTTATGAACACAGTTGGCTATTTGTGTTACTGCACCAACTGGATAGGATGTGTTGGGAATGTGGAACAAATATTAACAGCACACTGACTATGCTGGAGCCAATATTTCCTCACTCAGGGTCTCACATAAAGCCCACTGAAGTTTTTCAGACTCTTTCAATTGATTTCAATTGTTTTGGATCAGGTCTGATTTCTCCTAATGGTCTCAAATACACCCCGAAAAGGAATGAAAAGGAACTGACCTTCCCCCGCACAAGAGATCTCTGAGTAAAATAGCAGTTGCACAATTCCAATATTTGGGACATCCCAGCTAGAAATGAATAGAACAACCAAAAGAGTAAATCCATCCCCTGCTATTAGTGACCTCTCACACATCCCAATAAAACCTCAGGCTCCATGGTATCAAAAGCATGTGAGAGATCTAAAAATCTGCATAGACACTTAATCCTCCTCCATTGCTAACAGGAGATAATTTACATTGATATATAATGCATATTTGTGCACTAGCAAACTACTGGAGAATGAGAGATGTATTGAGCCAACAACGTCTTCCACTTTTCTTGCTTGAGAAACATAAATAAGCTGAGCAAGAAAAATGTTTACAGCAGTTTAACATACATAAAGAGGAGTTTGGAGAGTGTTATTACTGCTTGCTATGCGCTACACAATATCTGTGAGAGTAAGGGGGAGACGTTTGTGGCGGGCTGGGAGGTTGAGGCAAATCGCCTGGCTGCTGGTTACGCACAGCCAGACACCAGGGTGGTTAGAAGAGCACAGGAGGGTGCGGTGCGCATCAAAAAAGCTTTGAAAACCAGTTTCATAAATGGCCAGGCTACGATGTGAAAGTTCTGTTTGTTTCTCCTTGATGAAACCCCCCACCCCTTGGTTCACTCTACTTCCCTGTAAGCTAACCACCCTCCTCACCTCCCTTCAATCACCACTTGCAGAGGCAATAAAGTCATTGTTGCTTCACATTCATGCATTCTTTATTAATTCATCACACAAATAGGGGGATAATTACCAAGGTAGCCCAGGAGGGGTGGTAGACGAGGGAAGGACAAGGCCACACAGCACTTTAAAAGTTTAAAGCTTATTGAATGCCAGCCTTCTGTTACTTGGGCAATCCTCTGGGGTGGAGTGGCTGGGTGGCTGGAGGCCCCCCCACCGCGTTCTTGGGCGTCTGGGTGAGGAGGCTATGGAACTTGGGGAGGAGGGCAGTTGGTTACACAGTGAGCGGCGGTCTGTGCTCCTGCAGCCTTTCCTGCAGCTCAACCATATGCTGGAGCATATTTGTTTGATTCTCCAGCAGCCTCAGCATTGAATCCTGCCTCTTCTCATCACGCTGCCGCCACCTTTCAGCTTCAGCCCTCTCTTCAGCCCGCCAGTTACTCTCTTCAGCCTGCCACCTCTCCTCCCGATCATTTTGTGCTTTCCTGCACTCTGACATTGTCTGCCTCCATGCATTCGTCTGTGCTCTGTCAGTGTGGGAGGACAGCATGAGCTCAAAAAGCATTTCATCGCGAATGCGTTTTTTTCGCCTTCTAATCTTCGCTAGCCTCTGGGAAGGAGAAGATCCTGTGATCCTTGAAACACATGCAGCTGGAGGAGAAAAAAAAAAGGGACAGTGGTATTTAAAAAGACACATTTTATAGAACAATGGGTAGACTCTTTCATGGTAAACCTTGCTGTTAACATTACATACATAGCACATATGCTTTCGTTACAAGGTCGCATTTTGCCTCCCCCCACCGTGTGGCTAACAGCGGGGAACATTTTTGTTCAGCCATAGGCAAACAACCCAGCAGGAATGGGCACCTCTGAATGTCCCCTTAAGAAAAGCACCCTATTTCAACCAGGTGACCATGAATGATATCACTCTCCTGAGGATAACACAGAGAGATAAAGAACGGATGTTGTTTGAACACCAGCAAACATACACTGCAATGCTTTGTTCTACAAGATTCCTGAGTACGTGCTACTGGCCTGGAGTGGTAAAGTGTCCTACCGTGGCGGATGGAATAAGGCTGCCCTCCCCAGAAATCTTTTGCAAAGGCTTTGGGAGTATATCCAGGAGAGCCACGAATGCCAGGGCAAATTAATCATGAAACATGCTGGCTTTTAAACCACGTATACTATTTTAAAAGGTACACTCACCAGAGGTCCCTTCTCCGCCTGGTGGGTCCGGGAGGCAGCTTTGGGTTCGGGGGGTACTGGCTCCAGGTCCAGGGTGAGAAACAGTTCCTGGCTGTCAGGAAAACCGGTTTCTCCACTTGTTTGCTGTGAGCTATCTACAACCTCTCATCATTGTCTTCATCATCCCCAAAACCTGTTGCCTCCATCTCCATTGAAGGAGTAAAACAACATGGCTGGGGTAGTTGTGGCTGAACCCCCTAAAATGGCATGCAGCTCGTCATAGAAGCGGCATGTTTGTGGCTCTGACCCGGAGCGGCCGTTCGCCTCTCTGGTTTTCTGGAAGGCTTGCCTCAGCTCCCTAAATTTCATGCAGCACTGCTTCGGGTCCCTGTTATGGCCTCTGTCCTTTATGCCCTGGGAGATTTTGACAAATGTTTTGGCATTTTGAAAACTGGAACGTAGTTCTGATTGCACGGATTCCTCTCCCCATACAGCGATCAGATCCCATACCTCCCGTTCGGTCCATGCTGGAGCTCTTTTGCGATTCTGGGACTCCATCATGGTCACCTCTGCTGATGAGCTCTGCATGGTCACCTGCAGCTTGCCACACTGGCCAAACAGGAAATTGAAATTCAAAAGTTTGCGGGCCTTTTCCTCTCTACCTTTTCAGTGCATCTGAATTGAGAGTGCTGTCCAGAGCGGTCACAATGGAGCACTCTGGGATAGCTCCCCGAGGCCAATACCGTCTAATTGTGTCCACAGTACCCCAAATTTGACCCAGCAAAACCGATTTCAGCACTAATCCCCTTGTCGGGGGTGGAGTAAGGAAATCGATTTTAAGAGCCCTTTAAGTTGAAAAAAAGGGCTTTGTCATAGAATCATAGAATCATAGAATATCAGGGTTGGAAGGGACCCCAGAAGGTCATCTAGTCCAACCCCCTGCTCAAAGCAGGACCAAGTCCCAGTTAAATCATCCCAGCCAGGGCTTTGTCAAGCCTGACCTTAAAAACCTCTAAGGAAGGAGATTCTACCACCTCCCTAGGTAACGCATTCCAGTGTTTCACCACCCTCTTAGTGAAAAAGTTTTTCCTAATATCCAATCTAAACCTCCCCCATTGCAACTTGAGACCATTACTCCTCGTTCTGTCATCTGCTACCATTGAGAACAGTCTAGAGCCATCCTCTTTGAAACCCCCTTTCAGGTAGTTGAAAGCAGCTATCAAATCCCCCCTCATTCTTCTCTTCTGCAGACTAAACAATCCCAGCTCCCTCAGCCTCTCCTCATAAGTCATGTGCTCTAGACCCCTAATCATTTTCGTTGCCCTTCGTTGTACTCTTTCCAATTTATCCACATCCTTCCTGTAGTGTGGGGCCCAAAACTGGACACAGTACTCCAGATGAGGCCTCACCAGTGTCGAATAGAGGGGAACGATCACGTCCCTCGATCTGCTCGCTATGCCCCTACTTATACATCCCAAAATGCCATTGGCCTTCTTGGCAACAAGGGCACACTGCTGACTCATATCCAGCTTCTCGTCCACTGTCACCCCTAGGTCCTTTTCCGCAGAACTGCTGCCGAGCCATTCGGTCCCTAGTCTGTAGCGGTGCATTGGATTCTTCCATCCTAAGTGCAGGACCCTGCACTTATCCTTATTGAACCTCATTAGATTTCTTTTGGCCCAATCCTCCAATTTGTCTAGGTCCTTCTGTATCCTATCCCTCCCCTCCAGCGTATCTACCACTCCTCCCAGTTTAGTATCATCCGCAAATTTGCTGAGAGTGCAATCCACACCATCCTCCAGATCATTTATGAAGATATTGAACAAAACGGGCCCCAGGACCGACCCCTGGGGCACTCCACTTGACACCGGCTGCCAACTAGACATGGAGCCATTGATCACTACCCGTTGAGCCCGACAATCTAGCCAGCTTTCTACCCACCTTATAGTGCATTCATCCAGACCATACTTCCTTAACTTGCTGACAAGAATGCTGTGGGTGCAGGGTTAAATCGATTTAATGCTGCTAAATTCAACCTCAACGCCTAGTGTAGACCAGGGCTTACGCAACAGCTTCCACTGCATTTGAGTCCTCCTGCATGGGAATTAATGGTGCTTGCAAAGCATTAACTTTGTTTTCAGGATTTACACTGATTTGGGAGTGTATAATTTGGTGCATTTGCTGCCAGCTTTAACACATTTGGCACCCCAGTTTACCAACTGTGCGCACTCCAATGGAATTTGCATGCTGATGCTTCACTGATGCATCTCGCAATCTGCAAGTATGCCATGTCACTGGATTTTCCTCATGCTGAAGGATTATGTATTATCTCATAATAAATTACTACAGATTGTTTACGTCTTTGTTATTTAGTAATCAGAAGCATATGGGCCATTTTCTATTAGCAAAGACTGTCTGACATACTGCTATTCCTACATATTATATCAATGAGATGATGATTTAAAATTTCAAACTAGAAAGGAAAGATTTAAAAAACAAACAAAAAATATACAGCTTGCCATGTCTTTTTGCTTAATTAATACAAAACATTTAAGTACCGTACTTAAAAATAGCTTGCAACAAGACCAAGTTAAAGGCAAGGCCTATAGGACAATAATCCAGGGTCTGTAAATTTGAATCATAGAAATGTGGGGCTGGAAGGGACTTCAAAAGGTCATCTACTCCATCTCCTCATGTAGAGGCAGGACCATATATACCTATATCATCCATGACAGGTATTTGTCTAACGCGTTCTTCAGTTCCTCCAATAACAGTGATTCCACAACCTTGCAAGGTAACCTGTTCCAGTGCTTAACTATCCTTACAATTAAAGATTTTCATAACATCTAACCTAACTCTCCCTTACTGAAAACTAAACTGTACAGATCCTTGCTCCTGCTTAAGGTATTATCCAGTAGAGTAGTAGCTCATTAAACACTGAGTGCTCCATCAGGTTGTACAGAGACCCTGTACTCTCCATAGCCTGTGGTCCCATAATCCAATAAGATTGCAATGGAAGTCTTGCCAATCACTGTCACTGTAGCAGGACCAGTCCTTAAATCATTTCCTTCAAAAAAACCCCTGCATACTATATGTACCTTTAACAGTTCAGAAACTTCAGCTCACATTTATTTCAAACCCGAGTAGCTACAGGGGCAGTTCCAGCAAATGGTATCATAAACAAGGCATGTACAAATTAAATCATAACTATCAAGATTATCAACAAGCAGATTTACCAATCAATTCAAGAGAAAGCAGAATTCCCAGCAGTCTTTCAAGTTTGCAGGAATATTCTAAAGAATGTTATAAAATTAGACCCGAGTCCAAAGTTAGAAGAGCAACAAATAATGAATTGTCTATTTAGAGCATGCTAGAAGCAATTTCAAGAACAAAATCCAAGTTTCAGGAAATTAGAAATTGTTATATTTCTAGAGCCAGCGGAGACGGAGATGGACAGTTAGATGCAGAGGGAGCTGATGGACACACAGCTGTCTGCTGTGTTGATTTTATTGTTCTTGTTGCAAAACTGAAACAAATAGGAAAATTAGGCTTTTCACTGGGAAGGGGGAAATGCTCAAACATTTAAAGGGACAGAACATCACAGAACCTGTGTCCAGCAGCCACTGAGGTCACACAAGTAGATATACAAATGCCCAGTCAACAATCTCAAGACACAGAGAATGGTGGAATACTAAAATCCATTTCAACTGCATCAAAAACTTGATGCCATGTTAATCCATCTATAAGAAACTGACTTCTGATGCCCAGAAGTCAACCTCATCACCAAAGTGAAATGCAAGCAGTGTCCTTATGACATTTGCTTCCGAAAACAAAACAAAACAAAACAGAAGGGGCATACTCTAGATGCTAGTTCAGAAGGGAAGGAAAAAGTGGCAATCACACAAATGAAAACATGTCTATAGAATCGCCCTCTTTCAGCAGAAGCATTAGGATAGTAGTCTGGAAACAAAGACCCTGATTCACTATAACAACACAGGAGCGCAAAACAGCCATAAACCCATCTTCACTGTCCACCCTGCAAGATTTCACCCTGTATAGGGAAGTCCTCTGTTGGCCTAATAGTGGCACATGTGCTACTCCACTCAAATCCTCTGGTGACAAGGCTAAACAGGGGCTTGGCTGGAATGCCTTTGCACCCAGATGATCTCCGGCTACCAAAACAGCCCCCAGAGACCATGGACAGCTAGGAATAAGGTAAATCAGGCAGCTTTAAATTATTCTGGGGTCCAGTCCAGCCCTAAGTATCAGGGGAGAATAAAGATAGTTTAAAGTCAGCTTTGTTCCTCCATGCCCACTGGTTTTGCATGCAGTATAACCCAGACACTTCCTGGGTGTGGCGTTCTGGCTCATCTAGTGGAACTGAGATCACTTAAAGAGAGAGTTTAATGGGTCTGTTATACAGCCTTAGCTAGCAGCCAGTTTGTTTCTAGCTCATGATGTAGAGGCTCATGAACTAAGCTCCAGAGATCCTTGGTTCAATCCTGCCCGCCGACGACCAGGGTCTGTCGACATTACAGCAGCACAGCACAGCAATCTGGGTGAAGATCTCTAGTGAGATCACTCTCTCCTCTTTTTGAGTTCAGTTGCTATAATAAAGTTAAAAAAAAATTCCAGTGCATTTCTGAAGTGCTGTGGATGCCACTCTATAGAGATCAGGTCTGGGAATAACATAGGGAAGGCACTAAGGAAATGAGGGGTTCTTCTCACAACGTAAGAAGGAAATTGTCTCAGTTCTTTAGGAAAAAGGATACTTTGACCCATTGCCTCTGTGGTTGGTTTGTATGATTTAAATTTTAGCTTCCTTTATATATCAAACATCAAGATACGAAGCTAAGGCCAATTACTTTGACTCCCCCTCAAGAAAAATTGCATTATCTCACTCTTTCTACTTCAGATCTAATATGGTATACTTATTTTTTTTCCACTTAGGGCACAGTTCTGCCACCCTTATCCTTTCTGAGTAGTACTTTACTCCATGAATAGTCTGCATTTCAGTCAGAGGGCTATTTGCAGAGTAAGATACGACCCAATGGATAACAGAACCTGACCCTTAATGTTAGAATTGAACTTTCCTTTAGCTGTTCATCACTCTGTAGCTCCATCAGCATCTGAAGTTCAATCAGATGAGCCCCTTTCATCCATTCTTCTTCATTTCTCTACGTGTGATATTTAGTTTAAAAAAACCTGACAAATCAATTGTCTTTATTAAAAGTAGGGTTTCTTGGAGCAAGGTAAATAAGTGTGTGCACATGTGTTTTCTAATTTGACTTTAATTATTAATTAATTATTTGACTCACAAGTTTCTGTGTGGAGACCTCAGGAGACGTCTATCTGAAGGGATCTTTTTGGCATTGCCATAAAATAGAAATGGTGGAATTTTCAAAAAAGCTCGTCATTGGCCTAACTTTGGTCTCACTGAAGTCACTGGGAATTTTACCCATTGACATCGAATGTTTAAGAAAGTCCTGCTCAAAAAACAGTTTTATGACTGATTAATAGATAAGGCCAGAAGGGACCATTTCAGAGTAGCAGCCGTGTTAGTCTGTATTCGCAAAAAGAAAAGGAGTACTTGTGGCACCTTAGAGACTAACAAATTTATTTGAGCATAAGCTTTCGTGAGCTACAGCTCACTTCATCGGATGCATTTGGTGGAAAATGCACTACCAAATGCATCCGATGAAGTGAGCTGTAGCTCACGAAAGCTTATGCTCAAATAAATTTGTTAGTCTGTAAGGTGCCAAAGGGACCATTGTGATCATTTAGTCTGTCGTCCTGTATAACACAGGATTCCCTGAATTAATTCCTGTTTGGACTAGAGATGATAATCAGATACACTCAGCAGAAGTCCTAGTGCAGAGGCTAACAGTATGAGGAGAATTGCCCAGATCACACACATACTAGGTTCATGATGATATGTGAAAATTATCAGTAATTTTATGGGCAATCTAAAATTGAGTGAAAACAAGCAGCCAGCACACTGTGGTCTTGCTCCTCACAGCACAGGTGTGGAGTGTTACACATAAAAACACAAGGTAAAAAGAGCAACATAAGAAAACCTGATTCTGTATTAACGAAGTTACCACTATCTACCACCAGAAATAAGGCCAAAGATGGGAAGCACGTCATTTGCCTGCTGAGGCATTATACTTGAGGAGAAGGCACACAGATGGCATAACACTTCTTTCTGTTCAGTGCAGAGAACTACAGTATTGTTCATTTCCAAGCACAGAGACTATTCATGCTTGCTTCCAAGAGCAACAACCTGTGATCTGTGTTGCATGCCACACAGAGAGTCACAGGAACAAAGCCTTTGTGTGGATATGTCTGGAGACCACAGGAATTCAAGAGCAGGGTTGTTTTTTTTCTTCCCCAGTTCTCTTTCTCCTAGACCATGGACTTCTGCAAAAAAAACAAAAAAACAAAAACAAACCTATACTCAGTGACTTGTGAGTTTAAAATATATTTTCTTCTGTTCTTATACCCTGTTCATCACTGTGGGTTAGGAGGGCCTAATGGTATTTTAATGGTATTTCCTCCTACTGGTTTGGGAAGAAGAGGAGCCTTAATATCCAGTCTATCTTTCCCCAGGCCCCCAATATTAGTGTAAGAAAAAGAAAATAGAAGTAATCCCTGTTGGAGTTTGTCAGTTCCTGGAATGCTGGACTGAACCTCTAGGGGACCTACACTATGGGCTAAAACAAGGACTCCAGAGCCTCTTGATGCCATTTCCTAGTATGCTTAGAGTCTGGGGCAGGGACGAAATAGACTGAAAATACCTACAAAAGCTAATAGGGAAGCTTCTGATGGGGTAATTTATACAGAGTTTGCTGGGCCAATAAGGAGCCAGGGCTGCTCTGTCCCTGAGGCTGGCGGGGCAGTGGGGGCCAGGGAGAAGAGCAGCCTGACTCAGAGACAAAGGGACTAGTTTTAATTTTACTTGGATCTGTTGAGTTTTGAGCTGAGAGAGAAGCACACCTACAGAGTTTCTGCTTAGCTCCCATCCGCGACAAAGGGAGACTTTGAATTGTTGCAGGATCCCGTGTGTGGTTAGACAGTTCAAGTCCTACAGAGACCAGTGTCCACAGAGGCAGAGAATCAATCTGGAACTAGGTTTCAGAGTAGCAGCCATCCGATGAAGTGAGCTGTAGCTCACGAAAGCTTATGCTCAAATAAATTTGTTAGTCTCTAAGGTGCCACAAGTACTCTCAATCTGGAACTAGCTATCCAGAGCCAGGAGCTAGCCAGGAGAAGACCCTGTCCCAACCACGATGAAAACCCTTTTGCTTTCTTTAAGCCAACCAATGTTTGCAGCACTGCTACCTCCATCTCCGGATTCATCCTTTACATTCCATCTGGCTGCAAGGTGCCAGAGAGAGTTGTGGTACAGTTGTGAGTGTTGGGAGAGGGAGAATTTGTTGTATTAATATTTTAGTACCTACTTAACCTTAACACTTTTCTTCCCTAGAGCCTGTTTCCTGTCCCCAGTAAAGTTCCCTTTTGTTCAGTCTTGGCAGAATTTGATTTTCACTTTTTTATAATTTTGATCGATAATATCAATGTTTATTTTAAAGCATATTTTACTGATTTAACTGCTCATAGTTCTGCAAAGTTATGGTGATCAAACTTTTTTATTTTCTATTTATTTAAATTGTCACAGTTATGGGAAATTATGGGGGGGCAGATGATAATTATTTAATGACACTAGGTACTGAGACTCAATAATTGCAAACTTTGTACCCATTCTAACAAGTTCTGAATATCACATATCAAAATACGCAAAATAAATATGTTTAAATCAAACTCCAGTTACTTCTCAAGTAGTATTTTTCTTATTTTCCTATTTATAAATTGATTATTATCAAGGAAAATATTTTTCTGATGGTTTGTGTGTGTGTGTCTGTGTGTGTGTGTGTGTGTGTGTGTTTATGATGAAATAGACATTTACTGAGAAAAAAACTTAATCCTTTCAAGTCTACTTTTGTAATTTTTGGGTGTGACATTTCATTTGTTGGGGTTTATATTTGTACATTTTGTTTCTTGTATACTGGGTCCTACTTCTTGTTAAGACTAGTACTAGTCATTTTCCCATGGGGCAGCACCTTTTGTGTCCCCAGCACAGAGAGGAGTCATCTTGGGTGGAGGCACCAGGCATGGCAACAAAGAACCCAGGAGCCAACTTATGCAAGGAGGAGGGGGAAGTCACTCCAAGTAGCTAGCACCGGTGAGGATGCTTAAGCCATGTCTTAGGGCAGGGACAACATAGGACGTCACATGTTCAGGGGCAGTGACACTGATTTCGAGCAGGTCATATCCCAAATTGAATCATCTTAGATCTTCCATAATATTTACTTACATGAGACACTCTGTTCATCTTTGCACCTCCAATATAAAGGTGAAAGTTTAAATGCTGTTTTTCAGCTATCCTATTTATGGCAAACTTAACTTAACTATTTATGACAAACTTATAAATAAAACTTAACCATTACAATGTATCATATTAGCATATAATTACAGGATCCTTAGTGCACTAGTTCAGATTCTGTACACATTGGTTATTTGGGAGTTAGTGTGATGTATCATATAAATTCCATAGTTGAGATGCCTTTAATCCACTAATGACATCCAACAGAAAATTAAACACATTAGAGTTTTCCTAGTGAAAGAGGTACATAAGTAAATTAAAGTACTGCACATGCATAGTAAGTCAGGTAGTTTTATTTTCGGGGTGGAGATAGGGTGAAAGGGCAAAAATCTAAATAGATAGATTTAAAAGGAAGTCTACAGGTCAATCTATCATCATTATCAGAGTTGGCCAAATACTGCAAAAACAGTGTTTGAATTCCAAACAGCAGTTCAGTTCAGCCATTCCCACTACATGGCTTATTCCAAAGACCAGTGAAGTCAATGGGAACATTTCTAATGAGAAGTGGCACACCAGTTGTTCTATCAAAAGAAATGTCTTGCAGAACCTGTCTCTGCAGTTACTGGGAGAGAGAGACATTCACCTTGGAAGTATTAGACTTTTGTTGCCTGATGAATTATCTCATTGCTTTTTTTATCAATATTCTGTAGTCTGGCATTATATATACATACACACAGACTGATTGTGTTTGCATATCAACCCATAGTGCACTTATAGCCCTAATGGGATCATGTTTTACTGTATTTAATGAGTAACCTTTCACGATATTTTATGCTCTCTATAGCACCAAGTAATCATATTAACAATAAAAATATTAACACCAATTACTGCTAGTCAAAAAATTCATTAATATGTACATTTTTGTGCAATGGCTTTTCAAAACCATTTGTAGAGAATATTTTCATTTTAGTCAACACTTTTTGTTTTATTTTTATGAAAAATAAAAAGGAAGGGGATTTTGGAGTGAGGTCTCCCCTGGCTCTACTTCACATTTGCAAATGAAAAAAGCATGGGAAAGGGTGTGAAGCAGGGGCAGGATTTTTGATTTTTTTTTCCCTCCTGAAAAATCAAAAGACATCTATGAAAAACTTAGAAAGAAATGAAAAATTTTAATTTCATTTGAAATTTCACAGATAACAGCATTTTTTCATCCAGCTCTAACACCAAAGGTTCATATCCTTATTATGAAATAGCCTTCAAATGTTCTTGTAAAACTTGAAACACAAAATCACTTGCAAATCGCGGAAGTATATAATAAGCTACAGGCAGCATAAAATGTTTTTTGCTGTTTGCACCACTCTCACTGCCATTTAATTTATCATACTTTATAAATAAAATCAGAATTAAATACATATTCTCACTTAGAAAGGGATTAGTCGGCATGAAATTCCTCAATCCATTTGACCTGCTGAAATCACATCTCAAGTAATACCAGTGGAGTAAGCAAAGTTGCCTAGAATGACTTGTTTGCCAATTAACAATGCCTGATGCTGTGACTAACTTCACTCTCAAAGGTATCACTCCAAGGGAAAGTGTATACTGGAGTGACATTCCCAAACAACTCAAGGTCAGAAATAACTTGAGTTGTTTTGGACTGATGTTAAATATCCAACAAACGCATGCTTCTCTGACTGTATATGCATTTCCCCAAAACAATTACATTTATTTATAATTCTGTGTTAAAACTTTAAGATTCAAATTAAGGGACTAAAATAGCTATATATGCCATTCAGTTTTAAACCCCAAAAATAGAGGTTTGCAAAGGAAACACTGGCAAGGCAGACCTTGAACAATAGCAGATCAGACGACACCTCCATAATACAATCTGATTGCTATTGATTTATAGCTGCTATGTATTCTCTCCTTAGCCATGTGTCTTCTTTGGAGTTTCTTGCACTAGTCTCTTTAATGAAGCTGTTTTCAGAGTTAGTTCAAAGACAGCTGAGTTGCATCTTATGAATACACAAAATATATCACCCACCCTTATTGCTTTGTTTCCATGACTGCTAGCAACCAAGTTTTGAGCCAGTGCTCACTTTTGTATCACTGCAACACAATTTGTACTGCTGTTGTCTTCCAGTGTGTCTATCATAAATCCCTCCATCTTCATTGGCTTTTACACTGAGTGGTCTGTAAGAAGTTAATCTCAGATGAAATTTGGCACTTTGTTTCTTTGACTTTTAAAAACAATCATTTTTAAATGTTTATAATAGGTCATTTTCCATACAACTAAATATATCACAAGAATATTACCTATCATTCTAATGTACGTTCATGGCAAATGCACTGAGTTAATGGACAGGCATGAAGTCTATTGTCCTCACAAACATGAAATAGAATATTCCCAAAGCAGAGCTAAGCTAGGACTAGACCATGAAAATCTCTCTTCCCCAACTGAGTAGATGATGTGGTTTTCGATCCCTTCTTAATCCTCCCCAACAACTTGATTTCAGGTGGGAAAATACAGGCTCTTGAGCAAATTTTATTTTTGAGGGTATACCAATGGTGACCCAAGTATAAACTCTCAGACTTTAGTTCTATGTATCCTGGTGGTTCTACCCTTGATTAGTACCATTCAGTTAACCATTGTCAGTGGTTTCGCACATCCTAGTGTTGTCCAACTGAAAGGATATAAAGAAAAGGAGTACTTGTGGCACCTTAGAGACTAACAAATTTATTAGAGCATAAGCTTTCGTGAGCTACAGCTCACTTCATCGGATGCATTTGGTGGAAAAAACAGAGGAGAGATTTATACACACACACACACAGAGAACATGAAACAATGGGTTTATCATACACACTGTAAGGAGAGTGATCACTTAAGATAAGCCATCACCAGCAGCAGGGGGGGGAGAGGAAAACCTTTCATGGTGACAAGCAAGGTAGGCTAATTCCAGCAGTTAACAAGAATATCAGAGAAACAGTGGGGGGTGGGGTGGGAGGAAGAAATGCCCTGGGGAAATAGTTTTACTTTGTGTAATGACTCATCCATTCCCAGTCTCTATTCAAGCCTAAGTTAATTGTATCCAGTTTGCAAATTAATTCCAATTCAGCAGTCTCTCGTTGGAGTCTGTTTTTGAAGCTTTTTTGTTGAAGTATAGCCACTCTTAGGTCTGTGATCGAGTGACCAGAGAGATTGAAGTGTTCTCCAACTGGTTTTTGAATGTTATAATTCTTGACGTCTGATTTGTGTCCATTCATTCTTTTACGTAGAGACTGTCCAGTTTGACCAATGTACATGGCAGAGGGGCATTGCTGGCACATGATGGCATATATCACATTGGTAGATGCGCAGGTGAACGAGCCTCTGATAGTGTGGCTGATGTGATTAGGCCCTATGATGGTATCCCCTGAATAGATATGTGGACAGTCCCCCCCCCCCGCTGCTGGTGATGGCTTATCTTAAGTGATCGCTCTCCTTACGGTGTGTATGATAAACCCATTGTTTCATGTTCTCTGTGTGTGTGTATATAAATCTCTCCTCTGTTTTTTCCACCAAATGCATCCGATGAAGTGAGCTGTAGCTCACGAAAGCTTATGCTCTAATAAATTTGTTAGTCTCTAAGGTGCCACAAGTACTCCTTTTCTTTTTACGAATACAGACTAACACGGCTGCTACTCTGAAACCTGTGAAAGGATATAGTGGATCACAAGCTAAATATGAATCAACAGTCTAACATTGGTGTAAAAATAAGAAACATCATTCTGCGATGTATTAGCAGGAGTGTTGTAAGCAAGACATGAGAAGTAATTCTTCCGCTCTACTCCATGCTGATTAGGTCTCAGCTGAAGTATTGTGTCCAGTTCTGGGCGTCACATTTCAGGAAAGATGTGACAAATTGGAGAAAGTCCAGAGAAGAGCAACAAAAATGATTAAAGGTCTAGAAAACATGACCTATGAGGGAAGATAGAAAAAAATTGGGTTTGTTTAGTCTGGAGAAAAGAACACTGAGGGGAGACATGAAACAGTTTTCAAATATGTAAAATGTTGTTATAAGGAGGAGTTGAGAAAAAATGATCTCTCTAATCTCTAAGGACAGGACAAGAAGCAACGAGCTTAGCAAGGGAGGTTTAGGTTGACATTAGGAAAAACTTCCTAACTGTCAGGATACTTAAGCACTGGAATAAATTTCCTAGGGAGGTTGTGGAATCTCCATCATTGGAGATTTTTAAGAGGTTAGACAAACACCTGTCAGGGATGGTCTAAATCAGTGGTTCTCAAAGCTGGTCCGCCGCTTGTTCAGGGAAAACCCCTGGTGCGCCAGACTGGTTTGTTTACCTGTCGCATCCACAGCTTCAGCCGATTGTGGCTCCCACTGGCTGCGGTTCACTGCTCCAGACTAATGGGGGCTGCGGGAAGGGCGGCCAGCACGTCCTTTGGCCCGCACTGCTTTCCGCAGCCTGCATTGGCCTGGAACGGTGAACTGCGGCCAGTGGGAGCTGCGATCGGTCGAACCTGCGGATGCGGCAGGTAAACAAACTGGTCCGGCGCACCAGGGGCTTTCCCTGAACAAGCGGTGGACCGGCTTTGAGAACCATTGGTCGAGATAATAGTTAGTTCTGCTTTGAGTATCGGGGACTGGACTACAAGACCTCTCCAGGTCTTTTCCAGTCCTACAATTCTATGATATTTAGAGTCGTACAGAATCAGAAGTTAGAGACAGAAAAGATCTGTTAGCACATCAAGTCCAAGCTATCTCTAAGTACAGGAAACTTATTGATTGACTTGTTTTCCAGAATACTTAAATAAAGATTTTAATCCGTTTGCATCCAGCTAACAGACATGTCAGATATTGACTTGATATTATATTTGACATTTTGGTGCTGGAAGTGAACCTGTTTCTGCCCTCTGCCATAAAGAACAGATTACAAGCAGCTTATGCCACAGCAAATCTTTCCCAGCCCCCAATCCTACCATCTCCAGAATTTCTACCATAATACAAGCAGTGCTGTAGACTGATGCTACATCATCATGTCAGGTTTAGAGATTTTTGTGAATTGATTACTATCTGCAGCCTTATAAAGTGTTGCCATCTCTCAGGGTTTTATCAAAAGTCTCACAACATTCAATGTCTTTTCAAATCCCCTGCTTCTGGACGCAAGTAATGACATGAGAATCTCAGCTTTCATTAAGAAAAAGTAAATTTCTCACCCCCAGTGGTTTCAGTGAAAAGCTTGAAAAATGACTTGAGTATTCCCAGAAACCAGAAGGCAATAAGATCCCAGATTGTATTATTTTTAAAATCTCATGATTTTGAGGCCTATCTCATGACTGTTGAGCACTTCAAGTTGGCTGCTTATGTTTAAGGATAACTGATAGAACATATAATCAGCACACCTGAGGGACCCACCATTACTTTTATGGAGGTACAGAAGTCCTTATTAGCCTCTGTGCTGATCCTGGATTCTCAGGTAGGAGCCATAGTTAAGAGCACTATGTTTAGTTTAATCTGTGTCTGATGAGAAGAATGCAGACTTTTCTTTCAGTTGGCCATGTATGGGTTTCCTGGATACTAGACTACTGTTTCTGATCTATATGGGGCTACACTTTAAAATTGTTTGAAAGAGGAGGTTAATGCAGGCTGCAGCTGCTCATTTACTGAGCAGTGCTTCTCAGAGTATCTGCATTGGCTTCCGATTAGCTTCAAGGTAGAGGTTAAGATGCTGTTTAGATTTGGGACCCGAGAGACCATCTCTCTTCTACTGCAGCAGCAATCACTCAAGTTATCAGCATCCTGGATTGCAAGGGAGGAACTGAGAGACAATTTTCTGTGACTGGTCCTCAACCCTGAAACTTGTTCCCTTCCTTAATCCAATAGAGCCTGGATTTGATGGTTTGTTGGTGGTGGGTTTTTTTGGTTATGTTTTATACTGGGGAGAGGGGATAAGAAATTGGTGGGTTAACGATGCAAGTACTGCAATATATAATCCTACATTCATGCATATGTGATGCACGGTGGTTATATTTCCCCCCTTCTGGTTTTTGGTATATTTTAAATATTGTACAAGTATCTAGAGTTTAACTAAAATAAAAAATACACAAGCTTTTCATGACACCTTAATTACCAGTTTTGTAGGAAGCTTTTGCCACTGATACATTAAGAACAGTGAGTTATAATTAGCGACATGCTAACACAGTAGTAATAAAAATATTGATGTCCAACATTCCAGAGATATTCGTAGTCTAGGCAGCAAGAACACCTATTTAAAATGGAGTCATCTGCAATAAAGCAATCATACTTCAAGGCCAAAAGTGAAAGGCGGAACTGGTAAATGGAAGTAATGAGAACTAGGGCACATGATACTAGGCGTTAATGGCAAAAATGTATGTGTGTAACCTGAGAATTAGATGCTGAGGAAAGATTGCTTTCACACCAACAAAGCATTCAGTAAATGATTAATACTTACTGCTTAATACTTGTATGACTAATCCTTCATGGAGCTGTGTGGGATGTGGAAGGGTTCACCCATTCAGAGCTTACTACAGGATCAGGGACTTGTATCGTAAACATTTCAGGACAGAGACTGTTTTCCTTTCATGTCTCAGAAGCACCTAGCACTTAACTCTGCTGCAGTTAAAAGTAATAATCTTTTGCTGATGCTACAGGAGGGATGGTTTGATTTCCAAATTCAAGCATCTGGACTGAAGATCTGCTTTTCAAAAGTGCCTCAGTACCTAGCAGTTCTCATTCGGACACTTATGGCTGACCTGTTTTGAAAATCTGGCCATGTATTCTGGTACCTAAGTGGAAGCTGAGCTTTTCTGGAAATCTAGTCCTTAGTAACTATGAGGATGCATCTAGGAAATAACTTTGTAGACAATTTGGAATACTACATGGAAAAGAAGAAAAAATGCATTCATCTGGAGGAAGAGGCAACTAGGATTTGCTTTTTCAAACTCTTCTCTCATTTTGTGGCAGCTTCTGCAATCACTGTACATAGAAAGCTCACTACAAAGTTTTATTTTCCCCTTCTCTTTTTTCTACAAAGCAAAAGTTTATATCCTGGATATGCCTAACTAATCATTGTCATTTATAAATAGGTTAATACTTGTCCGTATATATAGCACATAAAAGACTATGACTATAATGATTATACACATATTAATTATGGGCCAGATTCTTCTACCCTTACTTCATGTACTATTTAACTCCAGCAGCATCCCATCTGATTTAACTGAGATTACTTGTGGAAGAAGGTTCTATTTACAATTTGAGCAAGGGTGGAAGAATCAGGCCCTTAATTAGAGCCAGATTATGAATCTCCTGTTGAATAGTCCTTCATTCACACTGCTATTGAAATCAGTGGCATTACTCATAGAGTAAGGTGATACTAACTGTAAGGCAGGTATTACAATCTGGGCCTTCATTTGTAAAATGCAGGCACATAGAACCACAGGTGGAAGTGACTGCAGTATCATTTCAGAATGAATGAATGTCGTGTGATGGTGCTGATGCTTTCCAATAACTGTTGAGAAGCCAGGAGCTTGGGCATCATATCTGAATTATGAGGTAGAAGACAGCATGCATAAAAACTGGCCAGAACTGAAGACAACACACAACTATCAATGTGCTCTAGTTTACTAGACTGATTCATTTAAAAGTAGTTGTAAGCTATCATTTGTCCAGTGCCACACTTAGCATTCTTAATTCCTTCTTGATTCTACCCAACTTCCAGTTAGTCTCCCTAAAATAAGAGATATGAAGCCAAAAGCATTTATATAAATCACAAAACCCCATACTGGTATGCTGGGAAACTGTGTAATTGTGTGAAAAGGCTGGAAAAAAAAGGAATCTAAAATGCCCTGAAACTATTTTCATAATTAATTTACTCCTAAATAGGACTCTTTAAAAACCACTGTATAGAATGGCTCTCTCCCTTCAAAACATCTTATTCTCTTAGCACCAATACAAAATACAACTTACTAAATTAAGAGCTACTAATTAAACAAAACAAAAAAAAGGAAAGAAAACATGAGAAAAAGGATTTAAAAAAAACCAAAAACACAGGAACAACTTGATGTTGATAATACAGAACTAAATATGTACATAAACCCTTACCCTGCCACCAGATCTGCAGTTAATGAAGGGTGTGAGAGCGCGAGAGACAGAGAGAAAGACTTCAACTTTTCCCCCAGAAAGCCTAAAGCTCCAAAGGGTGTCCAAATGTAAAAAATGTTAACACACAAAGATATGTAACTCTGCAGCTGTTTTGCATGGCTCGAAAGTAGGATGGCTGAATTTCAAATACCTATCAAGCAGGTAACCATTAAGATAAACTAATTGGGCAGAACCATCCATTTCCAATTATAGCAGCTGAAAGCTGCAAGAGCTTTCTATTTGGCCATTGATGTTAAACTTTTTATTCACTTCCTTTTGTGCCAGAAACGTCAATTGGGACTCTATCTGACATGCAGAAAAAAATATGCTACGAATAGATTTTTACTCCACATATGCCCAAGAGCAAAAATAGTTTTGAAAAAATAAAAAGACTCCCGTACGCTGCATGGCTCGGGTGTACAGAATAACTTACAAACATTACTCAGTCATGATCCTGAAGTGTCGAGTCTTCTTGATAGCCTGAGATGAGACGGCTTAAGGGAGTTAAGAGAGCTCATGGAGTCTCTGTTGAATAAAACTGACAATTTGTCCAATAGGTTTACAGTATGTGCGGACAGAAAGGAAAAGCTTCCAGGTAGTGTGAACAATATGAAAGCAGTGGTAGAAGGAAAATTAATGGATTTTTCACTAGGCCAAGTCAGACTTTCTAGGAAAGAATATAATGCATCATAAATAACTTGAAGGTAATTAAAGTCTAATTTAAAAGTGCATTAATATAATATGAAATATTTAAAATTGCTGAAAAAATTGAAGCTACTCCAGAAACAAATATCTTTCTCATTCTGCTGTGTGGGGAAAGTCCTGGCGACATCTTGTTTATGAAGAAGTTCTTATCTAAGAGTATCACTGGACTTTCCATCCCACCATCAACCTCAGCCTGGACCAGTCCACACAAGAGATCCACTTCCTGGACACTACAGTGTTAATAAGTGATGGTCATATAACCACCACCCTATACCGGAAACCTACTGACAGCTATTCCTACCTACATGCCTCCAGCTTTCATCCAGATCACACCACACGATCCATTGTCTACAGCCAAGCTCTACGATACAACTGCATTTGCTCCAACCCCTCAGACAGAGACAAACCCTACAAGATCTCTATCAAGTGTTCTTACAACTACAATAGCCACCTGCTGAAGTGAAGAAACAGATTGACAGAGCCAGAAGAGTACCCAGAAGTCACCTACTACAGGACAGGCCCAACAAAGAAAAGAACAGAACGCCACTAGCCATCACCTTCAGCCCCCAACTAAAACCTCTCCAACGCATCATCAAGGATCTACAACCTATCCTGGAGGATGACCCATCACTCTCACAGATCTTGGGAGACAGGCCAGTCCTTGCTTACAGACAGCCCCCCAATCTGAAGCAAATACTCACCAGCAACCACACACCACACAACAGAACCACTAACCCAGGAACCTATCCTTGCAACAAAGCCCGTTGCCAACTCTGTCCACATATCTATTCAGGGGACACCATCATAGGGCCTAATCACATCAGCCACACTATCAGAGGCTCGTTCACCTGCGCATCTACCAATGTGATATATGCCATCATGTGCCAGCAATGCCCCTCTGCCATGTACATTGGCCAAACTGGACAGTCTCTACGTAAAAGAATGAATGGACACAAATCAGACGTCAAGAATTATAACGTTCAAAAACCAGTTGGAGAACACATCAATCTCTCTGGTCACTCGATTACAGACCTAAAAGTGGCAATTCTTCAATAAAAAAACTTCAAAAACAGATTCCAATGAGAGACTGCTGAATTGGAATCAATTTGCAAACAGGATACAATTAATTTAGGCTTCAATAGAGACTGGGAGTAGATGGGTCATTACACAAAGTAAAACTATTTCCCCATGTTTATCCCCCCCCCCCCCCGCCACTCTTCCTCAGACGTTCTTGTCAACTGCTGGAAATTGCCCACCTTGATTACCACTACAAAAGGTTCTCCCCCTTCCCCCCGTTCTCCTGCTGGTAATAGCTCACCTTACATGATCACTCTTGTTATAGTGTGTATGGTAACACCCACTGTTTCATGTTCTCTGTGTATATAAATCTCCCCACTGTGTTTTCCACTGAATGCATCCAATGAAGTGAGCTGTAGCTCACAAAAGCTTATGCTCAAATAAATTTGTTAGTCGCTAAGGTGCCACAAGTACTTCTTTTCTTTTTACTGGACTTTAAAGAACCTTCTATATAACACTGAAATATGCCACAGAATTTCTATAAAGAAGTCATACCTGAGTAATAAATCAAGAGGGACTATGCTATTTTACTTTACCAACCACTCAAAAAAGGTAGAATACTTTAGGTACTAGGAAGAAGTCCTGTATGCAGGCTTTTTCTTGAATGAAATAAAGGTACTAAGTTAAAAAGAACTCTCTTGAGTTCCTCTGTGGGTCAGACCTATGTTTTCTGAAATAGGATTGCATAAACTTCTGTCAAAAATATCAAAAGAAGAGACCAAGGAGGACTTAAAAAAAAACAAACAAACAGAGAATGAAAATGTCATGTAGACAGATTCATGTCTCTCTCTATTTTCCCTGGTCTCAGGGTTGAGCTGGAATTCCATATTAATATATTGTTCAAGAAAATGGACAACATGATCACATTAGATGATTCTTAGGCACATCAGCGTGTTGACTGCTAGTTTTGCTCAATGGCCCAAATTTAACCATAGTATAAAAACACTGGACCTGGTTCTTAGAAATAACTGTGGTAAATGTGATAGTCATTGGCAAGTGTTCACTTTTTAATGGCGGCCACCATAGGTAGAATCATTACAGCCTATGGGTCAAATTGTGGAATTTTTACCTGCATTGATATATACAACTCATATGCAGGCATAAGTATTTTCTCTCTGAAACAGCCTGGCAAAGAGTTTCAGCTTCAACAAAACAGAACTTCTTAGTATAATCTTAAAGCTACAACAGACAAATCTTTTTCCTGGGATGTCCTTTTGAAGCCACCTATTCCTTATTCTGCTGTAAAGCTGTCATGTTTGCTCTATTTTCTTGTGGCCTACATTTATGTTCAAGGACAGGAATCCCAAAAGCTTCATTTAAAGGTAATATGCCCATGAGCATATTTGAGCATGTATTCACCACTTTCATATTTTTTCCTGCCGTGTGTCCAAATTAATTAAAAAAAAAAAGTACAGATGCTGTCTCTTTCTTTCAAATGTTACCACCATACCAACCTGCTTTTGCAGGGAATTGTCCAGTTCTGAAGACTCAGCTTGTATTTGTCAGAACGTGCATAATCAAAAGGTGGTCAAGACCACCCAGGGAAGAATAAAAAGTGTGCATTACATAAATTTGAGGCACTTCTCTCACACACACACGTTCTGTTATACAGACTCACCCCTCAACCAACATCATTATACTGTCACAGTCAAACTGTGAAAGGACCATTGCTTTACTGCAGTGAAGGTCACAGGAAAATAATCTTTAATTGGGTTCAGAAGTTCAGATTCAATCTGAACTGAATCCAACCTGAACTCAAGCGTTTTCATATTAACTCCCCTGTCCTAGAGCACTCTTCTTACCTGACTAATTAAATAACTACACTGTGGAAAGAAAAGAAAGAAAGAACGAACTTAAACTTTGGTTTCAGAGTAGCAGCCGTGTTAGTCTGTATTCGCAAAAAGAAAAGGAGTTCTTGTGGCACCTTAGAGACTAACAAATTTATTTGAGCATAAGCTTTCGTGAGCTACAGCTCACTTCATCGGATGCATTTGGTGGAAAATACAGAGGGGAGATTTATATACACATACAGAGAACATGAAACAATGGGTTTTATCATATACACTGTAAGGAGAGTGATCACTTAAGATGAGCCATCACCAGCAGTGGGGGGGGAAAAGGAGGAAAACCTTTCATGGTGACAAGCAAGGTAGGCTATTTCCAGCAGTTAACAAGAACATCTGAGGAACAGTGGGGGTGGGGTGGGGGGGAGAAATAACATGGGGAAATAGTTTTACTTTGTGTAATGACTCATCCATTCCCAGTCTCTATTCAAGCCTAAGTTAATTGTATCCAGTTTGCAAATTAATTCCAATTCAGCAGTCTCTCGTTGGAGTCTGTTTTTGAAGTCTTTTTGTTGAAGGATAGCCACCCTCAGGTCTGTAATCGAGTGACCGGAGAGACTGAAGTGTTCTCCAATTGGTTTTTGAATGTTATAATTCCTGACGTCTGATTTGTGTCCATTTATTCTTTTATGTAGAGACTGTCCAATTTGGCTAATGTACATGGCAGAGGGGCATTGCTGGCACATGATGGCATATATCACATTGGTAGATGCGCAGGTGAACGAGCCTCTGATAGCGTGGCTGATGTGATTAGGCCCTATGATGGTGTCTCCTGAATAGATATGTGGACAGAGTTGGCAACGGACTTTGTTGCAAGGATAGGTTCCTAGGTTATACTTTATATTTTTCCCTGACATAGCAATGTATTACATTTTGTTAGTTAAACCAATCATTAACATCTGCGGTGCCTATATTTCATGGCATGAAGAAAAGGCAAAAAAAGACATTAATCCAGATCAAAGCTTGCAATCAATTCGATTCAGCTTCAGTGAAGTAAGATGGTCTTGAATTCAATGTGCAGGATCTCTGCATCACTCCCCTCTCTCCCCCGGGGGTGATCATGAGGAGGGGGAAGAATTGTAACTCCCATCATTCCTCTGTTTACTCAGCATGGCCAGCAGTCAGGAGGCAGCAGCCAGAGCTTGTGGAGAGCAGCATGGGAGAAAGACAATGGGCAGAGAAAGTCAGTATCAAAAGGAATTTTTTAAAATGAGATGCTATATTCTATATTTCACATGGGAAAAACTAACATCTTAATTTGTTTTCTAAACATTTTTGGATAGGAAGGAAAAAACAACCTGAAGACAAAATACAAGCATTGACAGCAGCTTGCACTGTGGTCATGACTGCTCTATTTACAGAATTGTGGGATCTAGAGGTTCAGTGGAAACTTTGTGGGAGGAGCTGGAATAAATGGCTGAGCAAAGGGATAGGATGGCTAGCATCAAGTTGAAGGGCATTTCAGAATTCAGGGAAGAAGAAAAGTGTGTAATGCAGGAAGAGAAGTCCTCTCAGGAATACCAATACATCTTGAACTATCAAATGAAGCTCATAACACACAATGCAGCTGCTGTTGAAGGAAATAGATTGGATGCACCACCATTCCCATTAGGGGAGTTGATGCAATAGCAGCTAAAAAAAAAGGGACAAAGCAAAAACACAAGGAGAAGATGGAGTTTTACAGTGGTGAGCTGCTCCTGGCATTCACGTTTTGCACATGCTGACTTGCTACGTTTGTGATTAAAGCTTGCTGTTGTACAAAGAAAACTGAAGCTTTTTTATTTTCAATTTTTTGGTGTGGCACTAAATCAATGAAGACTAAGGCAAGGGGTTGGAACATGTCACAGTTAAAAATAAATTTTAGAGATACCAGGCATCCATTATCTCTGTTCATGCATCTGGTTAACTCCAGCATCCTTAGCTCAAAAGAGCTATACATGAATCAACATTCTCCACACACTTCTGCATGAATATTAAACATCTTACTTATCTTTTTGTAAAAAACTGCAGCAGAGGCTGGCATTGAACAGTTTTGTATAAATAGGAAACTGGGCATATTTACTAAGCACACAATATAAACACTTATTTCTCATCTGCAAACTGGTGTGGGTGGGATGGGGGAGGAGGAGGAGGAAGAGCACTGTCATGACTCACGATTATAAGGCAGAGCATAAGAACACACACAAAAAGAAAATCACATTTGTTGTCCGTCCCTGGAATGGCTTCTATTACCATAGCATTTCTGAGAGGAGATGACCAGAACTGAACACAATACTCCAGGGATGGGGTGCCATCAATTTATGTACTGGAATTAATCACTGCAATTTTTCCATGCCCCTGTACAGAGCAGCAAAAGGAATGGGGTGGTTTACAGAATCATGGAAGTATTGAGTGTAATGGAACCTCCTTTGTAACACATGTAACTTGCACTTCAAAAAATATCAGCAATAAAGCAATTAGCAAATATTAGGATATAACAACCGACTGAGCATTTTAGTGCCCATTGCTTTCATGGACTTATCATCTCTTGAAGGGGGGGACTCAGTGTTATACAAAATTGGGTCTTATGTCTCCCAGTAATAGTAATTATGGATGAGAACAGGTATCTTTATCTAAACCTGAGGAGATTCACTAAAGGTTTCCAGAGTGAAGTGTCTGACTATAACTATCATTTGCAGATCCAATAAGCTATGCCTGATTAATATTTGAGCTTGAAGAATGTGCCTGTTTCTCACGGTGGGGATTAGATACACCCTGCTTAAGATTATACATGTTGTTTTGTACATTTCAGATGATGTGAAATTTGGCCTGTATTGCTTAAAATATATATCTATAAATAAAACCCAGCCAAGCAAAACCCTTAACTTAGAGCTCCTCAATGTCTTTCACAGACTGATTCCAAAAATCTACTGGGCCAGGACCTAATCCTGCACAAATTTACTCCTCTGAGTTGATTCATTGATGTCAGTGAGGCTACTTACATGATATGCATGCAAGATGAAGTCCAGTGTAATCAGTGTCTTCCCATGCAATTAAATGCTTATAACAGGCAAATATTTATTTCCTCCAAAAGCATCCATAAGTGTATTATAGGAGAAAGACCCACACAGATGTCAAACTCGGTTGTATATGTAATAGCACTATTACATCCGCAAGTATCAATAGCTATAGATCACATCTAGGACCTGATCCAGCAGTCAATGGAATTATTTATTTAGAACTAGGGCTCTGTAGGGAGGCCAGGTGGCCTCCTTCTGAGCAGGCAAGCGTGGGACCACTACACTCTCCTTGGTGGGCGGAGCCTCACCTGCCTTGCCCCCCTCACCGGAAGTGCCAGGGCGGGACCAGAAGCATAAGAGGCAGGCCCTGCAGCCCATTTGGGGTGGAATCTCTGGAGGAGGAGGACGCTCCTGCTGTACTGCCGTGCTGAGGAGGAGAACCTACACCCGGCTGTCCCATAGCCACAGAAGTAGGAGACCTGGACGAGGAGTGGCCCGAACTACTGACTGCAGTGTACTCCAAGGAGCCTGAGGTGCCTTGGAAGTGAGAGGTACCGAACTCAGAGGAGTGGAAATGGCCCGGGGCAGCCACGGAACAGCCAGCTGCGGAGTCAGGTGTGGCTCAGTCGGTGTGTTGCAGCTGGATCCCCACCAACGCAGGGGCAGCCAATCCTGCCTCTGCCAAGGCCCTGGGCTGTGACGTGGTGGAGTGGGGTGGGCCTGCATCCCCCTGACACACTACCCCAGGGTGACCGACTCCCTACACTGTGCAAGGAAACTCCTGCTCTGAAGAAGTAGCCTCCCTTACCAGCTCCCTTACAAACTGTTGCTTCGCTAGCCGCCTGAGCTCCACCCAGACTAAAACCACCCTTAAGACTGTTGAATTGCTGGCAGTTTGAGCCTCCCCAGGCCCAGGTCAAAGTGCTGTTGGACAGGTATTTATTTGCATAGCTGAAGTGTGCTTTATGATGTGACTCTTTTAAGCAGTACTTCAGTGGTTCTGCCCTTTGCCAAAACAAAAGTAAATGAACTCTACAAGTGCTTTTACGAGTTATATTGATGTGATTCAATTACTATCCTGCATAGTGTTTAAATATTATTATTTAGTAACAGATTACAAAATACTAAAGGACTAAACCATGGCTTCAGGACACAGCATGAAGTGGGAGTAAGGCTAAGGAGGGGATGACCTCCCCCAAAGCAATTCCTAGAAGCATAGTGCTTACACAGGCACATTTATCTTATTTTAGGTATTGATAAAGTGCCCATTGCTTTTACAAAATTCAGAAGTCCCAGGCTCTGTCCCTCAGGGAGAGAACAGAGATGGAACTGGTCAGATTCCTTTTACAGCATATTCCCTCCCCATCAGTTCTCCCGGCCCTGCAACAGTCCAGCTCCAACACACACTCAGTGGTCCTGTCCCTACAGGTTTTTGGCATTGCTGCCAGTGCGCAAGTCTGTCATACATTACATGCCAGAAATGTGCTGAGCACAACTGAACGTGGGGACTCTTTGTCTGGATAATAGGAAAAAGAGGACTGGCTCCTTTAAGGGTCCCTTCAGCATTTGGATTAAGAGGCAGGGAAAAGAGGGATGGGATTTACCCAAGCGGAGTGAAGCGGGGGAACACAAAGTGACTTGACCAGGTAGGGGCACTGACTTACACAGGCCTTGCTGGAACCCCAGCAAGGAGTATGAGCCAAAATAGGCCTTGTCAGAAGAGTAACATCTAGGTATCAGCTAACCAAGAACACACATTCCTGACTGGAGAGGATGGTACAAGAACACACCGACTCTTCGTAAAGATAAGGATGGGATGACGGGTTAAGAGATGAGGATGTTTTGTTCGAACTATGAGGTATAAGGGTGGTAACTAACAATATCTGAAGTGTAACACGTAACTTACTGATATCAATGTATAAAAGGAGAAGTCATAGGAAGGGTAACTTTGTAGCGGCCCAGGGGACAGAACTATGTTGATTGAGCTGCTACCTTGTCGTAGGCATACATGTGTCATGTACCTGTAATTGTTGAGCCCAGCCTCTAGGATCTTGCCTTGTTGACAAACCTGGCCAAGTCCCTTCACCACCAAACTGAGACTATGATCTTTCTTTCTGATATTATTTTGCGTGTGCATAGTTGTCTAGCCAAGCGACGATGGCAGTTCTTCTAGGCCACTGCTGAACCTAGTCAGCAGGCATTCATTGACAATGTGTGTTGTTGTCTGTGTTGCGCTACAACTGCATAAAAGGCTGTCGCAAAGGTCCCAGCGATACTGCTTGGCTGCACAGAGACCATGCCCGGTCCGGAACCTGTTCAGCAGGGACCATTGGCTATGGGGCAGGTCAAAAGCAGGTGGGCAAATTGTGGGGTCAGCAACAAGGGACTGGTTGGAGATTTCAGAGTAGCAGCCGTGTTAGTCTGTATTCGCAAAAAGAAAAGGAGTACTTGTGGCACCTTAGAGACTAACAAATTTATTAGAGCATAAGCTTTCGTGAGCTACAGCTCACTTCATCGGATGCATTTGGTGGAAAAAACAGAGGAGAGATTTATATACACACACACAGAGAACATGAAACAATGGGTTTATCATACACACTGTAAGGAGAGTGATCATTTAAGATAAGCCATCACCAACAGCAGGGGGGGGAAGGAGGAAAACCTTTCATGGTGACAAGCAGGTAGGCTAATTCCAGCAGTTAACAAGAATATCAGAGGGACAGTGGGGGGTGGGGTGGGAGGGAGAAATACCATGGGGAAATAGTTTTACTTTGTGTAATGACTCATCCATTCCCAGTCTCTATTCAAGCCTAAGTTAATTAAAAACCAGTTGGAGAACACTTCAATCTCTCTGGTCACTCGATCACAGACCTAAGAGTGGCTATACTTCAACAAAAAAGCTTCAAAAACAGACTCCAACGAGAGACTGCTGAATTGGAATTAATTTTCAAACTGGATACAATTAACTTAGGCTTGAATAGAGACTGGGAATGGATGAGTCATTACACAAAGTAAAACTATTTCCCCATGGTATTTCTCCCTCCCACCCCACCCCCCACTGTCCCTCTGATATTCTTGTTAACTGCTGGAATTAGCCTACCTGCTTGTCACCATGAAAGGTTTTCCTCCTTCCCCCCCCTGCTGTTGGTGATGGCTTATCTTAAGTGATCACTCTCCTTACAGTGTGTATGATAAACCCATTGTTTCATGTTCTCTGTGTGTGTGTATATAAATCTCTCCTCTGTTTTTTCCACCAAATGCATCCGATGAAGTGAGCTGTAGCTCACGAAAGCTTATGCTCTAATAAATTTGTTAGTCTCTAAGGTGCCACAAGTACTCCTTTTCTTTTTGGTTGGAGATTATAACAGATATCCATTTGTCTCGCCAGAGGGTTTCAGCCCTAACATCCTGGTGTGGCGGATGAGACCATAATGGGCGATGTGAGAGCAAACGTGCAGCTAGTGGTTTAAAAAGGTCATTGTGCAGCGGCAGGCTTGAGCTGGCATGTACTTTCTCCAGTAACTTGCCAGTGACAACCTCTTGTCTGATATGAGGAGGACCAATATTGCTCAGAAGTGGAAGCCATGGGAGTGGAGTCGGATGCAGGGTGCCAGAGATGATGTGAATAGTGGCAGGTAACTGCATATCCACCAGTTTGGTGTGACCATCCACACCAAACTGGTGTGCAGTACTCTGTCACCAAATATGAGGTGGCAAGAGCTGACATCTGCAAAGTTGGAGCCTGAGCACCCCATTATGAACCTGCCAGCTGCAGGCTATGACAACATATTTCCAGAATTCCTGAAAAACCTTGGCCCCATGTGCACCTTTGGCTTGTGAAATTCTTCACCAGGGTCATCAGTGAAGGTAGGCTACCGAAGATATTGCCCACTGGAAGTCATTGGCCTCCTAAATCCTGGGAAGGACCCACGCCAAGCATCACGCTATCGTCCCATATCATTATTGTCAGTGTGCTTCAAGGCACTGGAGCGCTTGGTCCTACAGCGCATATTACCCGACATGGAGAGAATTTTGAGCTCTGACCAAGCTGGTTTTCACCGAGGCCACAGCACATGCGACCAAGTACTCACGCTGACCACATTTGTTGAAAATGGCTTCCAGAGAAACTTGAAAACAGGTGCTGTTTTCATTGATCTAACAGTGGCGTACAATACGGTATGGCACACTGGCCTGCTAGTGAAGATATCACAGGTCCTGCTACCTTGCGTCACAGGCATCGTTGAACTGTTCCTCCAAAATAGGCAGTTCAGAATCCATATGGGGGAGAAGATGAGCGCTTGGAGATGACAGAGCAATGGGTTACCCCCAGGGCTCTGTGCTTTCTTCAGCCATGTTCAATCTTTACATCAATGACCTGCCAACAATGGAGTCACGAAAGTTCATTTATGCAGATGACATCTGTTGCAGTACCCAGGCCCAGACGTTTCACAAGCTTGATACCACCTTAAACCTGGACATGAAAAAGTTAGCTGACTACTGTAAGACTTGGCCCCTCCAGCCAAGCATCATAAAAACAGTCTCCAGTTTGTTCCATCTTCATCACGCCAGCGCAACCCAAGAACTGAATGTTTATCTGAATGGTCAGAAGATGAAGCATGAAGTAGAACCGATCTATCTAGGTGTGATATCAGACTGCATACTGAGTTACCATGCCCACCTGAAGAAGACATCAGCTAAAGTTAAGACGTGCAATAATCATTTCTTTCTTTCTGATTAACATCAAGGTCTGTTGAATCAACAAGCTGCACTCTGCCGGTGCAGCTAACACTGGACTTCCAGAAACAGCAGCACTAACCACTGACTATGTGCGCTACTGGAAGGGAAGGGTATTGATACCCCATGCATTCTCGAACTCTCTCTCTCAGTCACCCATCAGCACCACACACCTTCCCACCCATGGTATAAGGTAGAATCAGGTTTTATGATCCACTGTGGGCTTCTGTTGTCACCATTTTTTCTTTTGCAGTCAGGAAAGGATTTTTCCTTTACCACCAGGTTGGCCGATAGCAGGTGCGTTTTTCCATCCTCCCCACAACAGGTCAGGGAGCTGGTAAAAGTAGGCAAGAAGGTTAGGTCAAGATGTCGCTGTGAGAGAGAGGCTCATCAGTTGTTCACAACTCATTAGGCTGACATATACACTACACCTCACACATGGTTGTCATGATATAGACCTGAAGATGGCATGTATTACATCACTGGAAAACTAATAAGTCCTTGATCATTAATGTTCTTGAGTGATGTGTACAGGTGGTATATACAAAGAGTTATGGATATGGGCTAGAATGCTGTTCTTAAAATTTGTTTGGCAAGCAATGCATAAGCACAGCCTGCCCTAGAGTAATGAATATGTATTTGTCTGCCTGATGACCAGGTTGGGTATACGAAGACAATGAAGGTCCATTTACAAATAAGAAAAACCAAGCTATCAAGCTAACAAACAGGGGAGAAGTCAGCATAGTGTCTACACCCCAGCAGGAGGGAGAAACTATCTGGGTTATAAAGACAGGGGTTTGAACCTCAAATGATAAGCAACTGAATCAGCTGCTTGTAGACATTATTACTGTATAATAAAAGGTTTCAGAGTAGAAGCTGTATTAGTCTGTATCCGCAAAAAGAACAGGAATATTTGTGGCACCTTAGAGACTAACAAATTTATTAGAGCATAAACTTTCGTGGGCTACAGTCCACTTCATTGGATGCATAGAATGGAACATATAATAAGATATACATATGTTTACACATATATACATATACACACACACATACAGATAAGTTGGAAGTTACCATACAAACTGTGAGAGGCTAATTAGTTAAGATGAGCCATTATCAGCAGGAGAAAAAAAACTTTTGTAGTGATAATCAAGATGGCCCATTTAGACAGTTGACAACAGTTTGTATGGTAACTTCCAACTTATCTGTATGTGTATGTTAATATATATATTATATATTACTATATGTTCCATTCTATGCATCCGATGAAGTGGGCTGTAGCCCATGAAAGCTGCAGGGGGATGGGAAGTCCACAGGAAGGGAACAGTACGTGGTCACCCTGACTGACTCTGGGGACAAAACAGTAAATTGGGGAGGTAAGGAAAAAGAAACAAAACCATTTTGGAAACCATCACTGGAGAAATACACGGGATCAGAGCTCTTGGAAGCTGAGAAAGATGATCCTTCAACCAAGGCAGCTGAAGTCTCTAGGAACAGAAGTTTGGTGAGAAAAATGAACTAAGATTGTAAGTTGCTGAAGGTAGGTCTTAGCAATTAGGAAGTGTATTTTTACTTTGTTTATTTGTAACCCCTTCTAAATGTATTCCATTTACTTGGTATCACTTAACTCATGTCTTTTTGTTAATAAACATGATCTATTTTTACAATAAACCAACCCAGTGCTTGAAGGGAAGGCTGTATTTACCCCAGTTAAATTAATAAGCTGTATTGTGCTTTTCTCTCTTTAAAAGGAACAAACAAACCAAATTAATTCTCTGAATGGCCTAGGAGATGGCTGGACATTTGAGGGCAGTCAGTTCTGGGAAAATTTGGGACTGGGTGTGTGTTAGGGTAACTCTGGCAGTAGTAACTAAGATTGGTGGAGACCAGAGTGTGGCTGCGATATAACAAGCAGACTGCTGGGATCAGATTTGCTAACCCAGGGCTGCTTATCATAGACACTCAGTGCATGCTTGCAAGCTGGGTGGGAGCTTCCAAACAGAAAACTACAGCAGCAGAGTATTTTAAGGTACTCAGGGTTACAGGGCACCTGGACTGCACCCCAAAATGTGACAGTTGAAATTTAGTAAGTAACAGGTGTCTCAAAATATGGTCCAGATACGCAGTAGGGAAAGGATATGGATTCCTGATAAACAGGAGTTAGAAGTGGATTTAGGGGGAGGCATCCACCCAGCGAAGAAGGGCAGTTGAGGCTCCCTACACCTGGTACAGCAGGAAAACAACCTCCCTTCTTTCCCAGTCACCCTGAGCCTTGATACAAGGAGGGAGGGGGCAGAGGGGAGGTCCGAGCAGATTGGGAAGGTCCCATGGCTTCCCACCCACATTGGAGGAAACTATTGAGGAAGAATAATGACCTGTACTGTGTGATTTATTGCAAAGTAGTCCCAGAGCTGATAAATGAATAAAGTTGAAGCCTAATTAAACCACATCCTTTGCATCTTATCTTTCTTCCTGCATGAAAATGAAAGGAAAGAGAAAATCTTTGGATCTTGCACAGGGTTGGGGAATGATTCCTTGCCCCTTCTACTCCCTCCTTGTTCACCAGGGAAGGACTAAGCAGTCTAGACTGTAATGTAAGATGGACTGGTAAAGCTAGAGCAAATTAATGGAGCTTGCAGTCTTGTTGGTTAGTACTGAAGAATGAGAAATAACATTACAAATAATAAAAAAATCAGTTTGCTGTGGAAAAGGAATGATTCATGGTGCTCTGATTTTACGAAAGTATAATATTTAACAGTTCTTAATCCTTCCCATACATTATGTACTAGTTACAATGGTATTTAATATTTCAAAAGAAGGATTTGAACTTAAAAATGTAACATTTTTTATCTTGAGGACTTGGCATTTCTGTGCCATTTGAGAAGAGAGATTTTTTTTTCTTAAACTAGGCCACTGGCATGACAGTTCTGCAAAGTGAGACAAGTCCAACTGTTTCTTACAAGTGCTGTTTGCCATGCTTCCTCTCTCATGAAAGAGTCCTTTGCTTTGTTGTGACAGTTTTACAAATTGGAATTTCCTGCTTACATGCATTCTCATTGGTGATTACTGGCTTAAGAACCAACACTGTTTATTTGCAAGGTACACATGCTTGGTAATGTTACAATTTTTTTCTGTATACAAAAAAAAAAAAAAAAAAAAAGCAACCATATACTTAGGATGAGATTTTCAAAGCAATTGGGGGGATGCAGACACCTATATTCCATTAGTTGCAATGGAAGTGATATATGTCTCTGAATCTCCTACACCATTTTCAAAATCTTTACCTTAAGTCTAAGGGTTTGATCATATTAGGTGCTGAGCATGCTGACCCAGATCCAGCAAAGCACTGAAGCACATGCTTAGCTCCAAAAAGATTTAGAAAGCTACTTAATTAAATCAGTGCCATTTCTTTGCACAGGTCACCCCTCATGTTATTAGGCTCCAATATCCTTTAAGAAAAAGAGTGGAATATTTGATGGGTTTTTTGGCCTTGGTGCAAGGTCTACCCTATCAGATGCAAACTTATATACCATGTAGGATGTACTTGGATTTAAAAACAGATTTAAAATGAAATCCTTTAAGCAATCAAAAACCAAGACGTTACCTTTACAGGCTTATATACTGAATGCCAGAGGTTCTGAATTATGCACAATCTTTTAATTCCTGTCAAGAAGTTATGAGCCCCATGAGTTGCATGCCAGTGGAGTTTGTCATAGCCATTAGCCCCATAGTCTATAGGGCCTGACTACATGGGTGTTTAATCTGCAGTGAGTTAATGTGTTAACACATAGTATGCATGTTTCAAAGTAGCAGCCGTGTTAGTCTGTATTCGCAAAAAGAAAAGGAGTACTTGTGGCACCTTAGAGACTAACAAATTTATTTGAGCATAAGCTTTCGTGAGCTACAGCTCACTTCATCACTTTCTTTTTGCATAGTGCCACACTAATAGCATACACATAGAACAGGTGTGCCTCTTTCAGTTCACAGAAAATTATGGAATTGAAAATTTAAGTGATGCCTGACGTGCTCATGGCTTCTCAAAAGTGGCCAAAGGAAAGCATTCATTGTCCCCTACAACTCCTTCTCAGAATTCGCAGGTCAAGATTAATATAGAATGTGAGGAAGGCTTTCACATGCTTTCAAAACCCTTTCCTGAGCTATCACCTGTAGATCTGGTGGAGGGAAGGGAACATTTTGAATAGTTTATTAATTGAAAAACCACAGTTTGTGGAATGACCAAAATTATTTGTGAATTCAGGTAAAGTTTGACAAATAGTTTCAGTGGGGGAAAAAAGGGGGTGGGGGAATTGGAAGAAGTCAAAACTTTGTTTCAACATGTTCTAAAGGAGAGATTTTGACTGCTCATTTTGAAATGATTTTTCATGTAGAAGATAAACTAGATTTTTTTTAAAGGATTAAAAAACAAACTGGAAAAAAAATCAGTTCAGTTCAAATGACCCAAATGGATTCATTTTTGTTTTGGTGAGAAAACCTCCAAAAATTTCAGTTTTAATTTGACCTAAAACTAATTCTTTTTCAATTCTTTGGTTGGGCCACCATTCTGAAAAATACCTGCTCAGCTCTAGCCACCAGCAAAGGAAGTCTCAGAGGTGCAGATTCACCAGAGATGTTCTCTCATGAGAATTTAACTGAGCACAAAATACTAAAGAACTATTTTTTGTGTGGCAGTGAGATGCTGCTTTGGACCTACAGGTGGGAAAGAGGTGGAAATGTGGACAGCGTTAAGGATGGTGATCAATTGCTAATTTTCTAAGTTTCTACTCTATAGTGCACAGTGTTGTAGTTTATAAATACACACGCAAAGACACCGCAACAGCATATTAGCCATTAAAAGATATATTTTCAACCTTAACTTTCTTAATGATTTATATCTGGGAACATTTGATACACTTGGTATTTACCCCAGCCGAACAAAATTTTTATTAGTGCAGACACCCACACCATGATGAGGCTTATGAAAAGAGTAATGATATTTTACTCACCTGAGTGTATGTGTGTATATATATATATATATATATATATATATAGACAAAGCTCTGTCCTTGCCTCCATGGGTCCCACGTTTCCTTGCGGATTTTGCTAGCCTTAGAGACTCACTGTGACCCTCCACATAACCCTTCTTTCTCTAGAGACAAGGGTCACAGTCTACTGAGCCATTTTCATCATAAGCCAGCGAGGGAGGTGAGGAGAAGTTATCCTTCCTTGCACAGTCTCTGTTGTCTCCCAGTCTCAGTGATTAAACAGGGGGTAAAGGTGGGGAGGAAGCCCGGGCCCACCCTCTACTCCGGGCTCCAGCCCAGGAACCCTAATAGTATCAGCTATGGTAGCTGACCTTTTAGAAACATGACATGTACAATTCCCTGGGCTACTTCCCGCACAGCAGCCCTCACTTCCTCAAGCTCCACTTCACCCTTACCTCAGGGCCTCCTTCCTTGTGCCTGATAGGGTGTGTACTACTCAGCCTCTCCAACAGCACAACTTCTTCCCACACCTCCTGACATGCACACCCACCTGACTGACTGGGAGGCTTTTAACTAGTTTCAGCCAGCCCGAGTGGCTACAGGTATCCCAATCAACATAGCATTCTCCCTGCCTTCTGGAAAGTTCTTAATTGGCCCCAGGTGTCTTAATTGACCTGGAGCAGCTTGCATTTCACTTAACCTGGTACCAGGGATTTGTTTAGCCTGGGGCTAATATATCTATCTCCCACTACTTTTCTATACCTCGTGTCCCGCCCCGATACAAAATGGCGGGACCTCCTGCCACCTTTGGAGGGTGAGGAGCCCCGGTGGGCCAGCCTATATTCCACCTTAGTCCCAAGGCCCGCCGGGGATGTCAGTTGGCGGCTCCTTCACGGAGCCGTGAGCACGGGCGTGTACTTGGCGCGGTTCATTTCAATCCCAGACACCTGCCCCTTTTGCGGCATGAGGGATACCCTGGCACGTCTACCTGGAGTGTGCCAGGCTGCAGCCCCTATTCCGGCTCCTCACCAATATTTTATTACGTTTTTGGTTGCACTTCTCCCCTCACCTTCTCATTTATGCACTCCCTATCCGTGGCCCCACAAAGTCACGGGATCTCCTGGTCAACCTTCTCCTGGCCCTAGCTAAAATGGCCATCTACAAAACCAGAGTGAGGAGGTTGGCCGATGGAGTCTCCTGTGACTGTGGGGCCTATTTCCGATCCTCGGTCCGTTCACGTAGCCGGGCAGAGTTCCTCTGGGCGGCGTCCTCTGACTCCCTTGACGCCTTTGAGGAGCAGTGGGCGCTGTCCGGGGTTCTCTGCTCGGTGTCCCCATCCAGTTCCCTTCGTTTGACCCTTTGACCGCACTCCTGTCCCTGTTATTTTATTAGTTGTCCCCCGGAATTTTTTGAGCATCTAGGTCCTGTGGATCTCCTTTTTAGGCTGGGGGGGATCCTTTAGCGGTGGACGGGCTTCGCCCGCCCACTTCCCTGATCCCAATAAGACTACTTTTCTATAGTCATCTGGCCTTGCCCCATCACAATATATAATAAATAAGCAAGCAAGCAAGCAAATTCATCAGGTAGCATTTTACCAACCTTGTTTTACTCTATGAGGGAGCACCTGGTAGTAGTTTCTATAATATTCTTTAAGCAAAAGAACCTACTGGGTTAGTAAGCTTATAGCCTTGCTAAAGAAAAGAAGTGGGAGGTAATGTCTTTTACTGGACCAACTTCTGTTGGTGAAAGAGACAAGCTTTCAAGCTTACACAGATCCAGGGGTAGTCAATAGGCAGACTGCAGGACAAATCTGGACTGCAAGACACTTTTGAATGGATCATGAAATCTTTTTATTTACTTATAGTTACATTGCCTGTGTAGTAGGAAGAGAGTCTGAGACATAAGCCCTTGTATCAGAGGCCCGGTATGAGGCAGAATCTGGCAAGAACCGGGCTGATATTGGAAAAATACACATTCCTAAGAAGTGCTAAGCACAGAGTACTCATGCAAACACTTCCTAATATCAAGTGGTACCAGAACATCCCAATATCAAAGATGGTACAAAAACATTCCCCAAGTATAACATGAACATACTGACCCCTCCTAAAAGATAAGGTCAGGATAACACTACGCAATAAAGATGTTTTAATCGAACCAACATGTACAAGGTGATGGGTGATAACTAACCATATCAGGGGGCAGTAACTATGTCAGAGGCAGTACATAACTTGTTTGTATCAGGGAATAAAGGCATATCTCAGAGGGAGAATCTTTGTCCAGCTGAAGGGGGAATGAAAGTCCCCCCATTCACTGAGTTGCATCCATTGTCACGAGCATGCATGTCTTAGTATCCTTGAAGAGTCTGCCAGGTGCTATTACTGTGCTTTGTCAACAATAAACCTGGCTTTGTGCCTTCATACCTTAACAGCTATTGTGGTCATTGGACTGTTCACTGAAGGTCTGCTGTGCCAAGTGTATGCGCAGAGCTGGGGCAGCACACAGGGAGAACACACACACAGCCAAACATCTAACCACAGCCTGTTGCTGCCTTTGACAACCCGGGGCTGATGGTTTGGGATATCAAAGGCAGCAACAGGCAATATAAGTGCAGGACTGACTGCCACAGCCCCGCTGCCATGGGACTGACGGGGCTTTGGGGTACAGTGCCCCACAATGCCCCACGCTGTCAGTGGTGGAAGCGCTCCTGGTGAGGACACGCACCACCAACAGAGGGGGCATAGTGTGGACAAGAAAAACTGTGGTAATTACTGCAGTGGCTGAACATCGAACTAACTTATGTTGACTTAATTTTGTAATGTAGACTTGCCCTTATTATCATCGTATTGCTAGTGTGGTGCAAAAAGTGTTCCTCTGGAGTCTGGACCTTGACTATACCTTGACCAAAAATTTTGCCCTTGACAAAAAAAATTAATTGACTATGCCAGCACAGAACTCTTAGTCAATTTTTTTTTTGTCAAGCTCTTCCTCGGTTCTGGAAAAGGTAACAAGAGGGTCACAGCTAAATACAAGATGGAACAGATTGCTTAGCATAAGTAGTTAACATACATTGTAAAGAGACCATACAAGTGAAGTGACCTATTCCTCTGCAGTCATAGGACAAAAAGAACAGAAAAAGAAAAGGGTGGGGTGGGGTATTATGGTTTATTACAACAATCTGTAACACACTAAATCCAGTGTCTTTATTAAATCCATGTTTTTTAGTATCCAGCAAAGTTATAAATTTAAGCTCCCAGGGTTGTGTTTTAAAGGCGTTGCCCATCTCACCAACAGAAGTTGATCCAAGGAAAGATATTACCTCACCCACCTTGTCTCTCTAATATTCTGGGACCAACATGGCAACAACACTGCATACAATATATAGCATTACTGACATTTGGACTTACTTTTTCCATAAATACTGGTGCAAATTATGTTACTATTGCTCTCATACATGCTAGGTCTACTCAATTGTCCTGCTCTCATGCCTTCTAATACTGTAACTCTATGCCTCTTTTCAATGACTTGACATGTGGGAAATTATCTTCTATATTCAATACAACTTTCTTGCTATGCATGATTTATATAGTTTAAGTATTTTGTTGATCTTTCAGTTATTTGTTTCTAATAGTTCATCTCCAGAAATATGCATAACTGTATGTTTCACTAATGTAATTCTCTAGCCAGGATAATAAAAAAAAAAAGGCAGAGGCACTAAAGGCATGTGCCCAGGACCACAGCTCCTGGAGTCACATGATTATTTTAGAATCTCAGCTTTCATTTAAAATTAAAAAGTGTATCCTTCATGGCTGCAGAGAAAAACTTGAAAATATGGTTGAAGTTTTACTGACCCAGTAACATCTGAGCCTGACTGCCTGAGTCTGCAAACAACCCAAAACAAATGCTTGGGAGTTATGAATTGCCTCAGTCATCACAGTGTAGAACTGCTCTGGGGGTACCACCAATATAACCCCAGCAGAGGATTAGGTGTGTAATGTGCAAAAGGCCAGTCTGCTCATCTAAGATGATATACCCTGGCTCCTGAAGTAACTACTGAGAGGCTCACTGCTGCCACACTGACTGCTCCAGGTGGAAGAGGCCACTGCTGATATTTCTGGAGAACAGGGCATCATACTACTTGGGTTCTCCTTCCAAAGCTGCTCCAAATCAGTGGGAGAAATGAGGACAGTCATGGAAAACCATTTGTCACAGGGCCCCAGACTGCCTTACTGCCTAGAACTGGAAGCACCAATGTGCCACAAACTGTTTCACTGCATTTCCAGCCCTGTTTTGCAGAAGAGTTTCAGATACCCAAAAGTTTGGATTTTGAGCTGCTTGCGGAAAGAATCTCAGTATTCTGAGGTTTGCCCAAAATACGTTTTTGCTACTACAGTGCATATTATAAATAATTAAATTCATCAAATGACACATATAGTCAGCTTTAATTCCACCTTTACAACTTTTATATCATGGTCTAAGCTATCTCAAGGAGCGTTGAGTGGAAATTACACAATCTTACTGTAATTTTACTTACAAGGCTCTCTATATTTTTAATAGCACACTCCACACTTACTATATTGAGTGATGAGGCTGCCAGTACAGCACATGTTGAGGTCACAATGTCACTAGAAGTTTATAACATGATTTGTATATAGGTTATTTTAATGTATCTATTTTTGCCCTCAGACCAAAAGGAAGCTGTGTTTTCTCTATACAGAGAAGTCTCACTCCAAAGGCTGTAATGTAAGGTTTCTGCACCTTAATTGCTTGTTTTCATTAGAAACGTATCCTTGTCAAATGTCACCATACTTGGAAGCCATGTGATTTTGGACACTATTGATTAGTATGTAATATAATGGTATTTAAACCATTTTAACAAAAAATGGAGAAAGTTCCATTATTGGTCATAAAAATGTCCTTTATGAAACACAACGTTTTACATTCTGATTGATTTTCTTTTCTTTTTGTATTAAACCCAGTAATGGGGAAGACCAGGAGAAGAGGAGGAGTACTTTAGCAATAATACTGTCCTGGTCATTGTTCCATTAAAAATACACCACTAGCTAGGGAAAGGAACACACTGTATTGTATTGCTCTTTTCCAATGCAGTGAATGTAGAAGAGTATTTTCATAGAATCATAGAATCATAGAATATCAGGGTTGGAAGGGACCCCAGAAGGTCATCTAGTCCAACCCCCTGCTCAAAGCAGGACCAAGTCCCAGTTAAATCATCCTAGCCAGGGCTTTGTCAAGCCTGACCTTAAAAACCTCTAAGGAAGGAGATTCTACCACCTCCCTAGGTAACGCATTCCAGTGTTTCACCACCCTCTTAGTGAAAAAGTTTTTCCTAATATCCAATCTAAACCTCCCCCATTGCAACTTGAGACCATTACTCCTCGTTCTGTCATCTGCTACCATTGAGAACAGTCTAGAGCCATCCTCTTTGAAACCCCCTTTCAGGTAGTTGAAAGCAGCTATCAAATCCCCCCTCATTCTTCTCTTCTGCAGACTAAACAATCCCAGCTCCCTCAGCCTCTCCTCGTAAGTCATGTGCTCTAGACCCCTAATCATTTTTGTTGCCCTTCGCTGTACTCTTTCCAATTTATCCACATCCTTCTTGTAGTGTGGGGCCCAAAACTGGACACAGTACTCCAGATGAGGCCTCACCAGTGTCGAATAGAGGGGAACGATCACGTCCCTCGATCTGCTCGCTATGCCCCTACTTATACATCCCAAAATGCCATTGGCCTTCTTGGCAACAAGGACACACTGCTGACTCATATCCAGCTTCTCGTCCACTGTCACCCCTAGGTCCTTTTCCGCAGAACTGCTGCCGAGCCATTCGGTCCCTAGTCTGTAGCGGTGCATTGGATTCTTCCATCCTAAGTGCAGGACCCTGCACTTATCCTTATTGAACCTCATCAGATTTCTTTTGGCCCAATCTTCCAATTTGTCTAGGTCCTTCTGTATCCTATCCCTCCCCTCCAGCGTATCTACCACTCCTCCCAGTTTAGTATCATCCGCAAATTTGCTGAGAGTGCAATCCACACCATCCTCCAGATCATTTATGAAGATATTGAACAAAACTGGCCCCAGGACCGACCCCTGGGGCACTCCACTTGACACCGGCTGCCAACTAGACATGGAGCCATTGATCACTACCCGTTGAGCCCGACAATCTAGCCAGCTTTCTACCCACCTTATAGTGCATTCATCCAGCCCATACTTCCTTAACTTGCTGACAAGAATTTTAACAGCATTAATGCTTGTTTCATATACTTTGAGCTGGTTAAAAAAAACCCTCTAGTGGAAAATGTATACCAGTTTCTCAGAAAATTTTGAGATTTCTTGATCTGTTCTACACATTCTGGCAAAAAAAAAAAAAAAAAAAGGCCTTAATATATTCAGATAACTTTGGTTTCTACTATTAAGTTCAGAAATACAATTTGCATTGAATACCAGAGCAGAAAGGGTTTTATCCTCTTAGGTGCTGTGCACCTTCACCTTCCATATGGGAAATTGAGGGTGGATAGTACTTGGCAAGATCAAGCCCTAATGTCCTAAGTATCAGTCATGCTATTCTGAACATCGGAGAAGTACCTTGAATAGAACGTGCGTCCTGGAAAACAAAATAAAAGACAAAAACCAATATATAAACACAGTTACTTCAAAACAAAGGGCCATGGCTGTATTTCAAATACTTCATCATCACTGTTTCCCACCTCTGACCTGGAAGTTTGTAATTTGAAGCCACTCACCAGGATATGGGTTCATACCCAGTACCATCACCACATTTTAATACCAACAAGCGCTTCTACACTATATAAAGTAGCATCTAGGTGTGAAGCCACACCTTCATCTAGGTGTGAAGCCAAATTCCTTCCTGACTATCCATCGGACATGGGCAGGAAGAAGTTAACCAGCTGTCTAATATTTTTATAAAGTGGAGAGGATTAGGCTGGTGCCCTTGTCAAAATTCCCTTCTCTCAATAGAAACTAGTTTCAAATATCCAAGGATGTGCATAAGGCATATTCATATTGTTGAACTGCTCCATTTTCTTAAGACTGACACTGCAGTACACACTATGTAACCCATTACTGTCAGTTGTGTCAGGAAACCTTGAAGGGTGCAAGGATCTGTATAAAAACCAAGTTCTATGCAATTCAGTATGGTCCATCATAAATTACTCAGTGCTCTCTCAGTCCAACTCTAATTCTCTCACTGTTCTGCTTCGCTTACAGCTATATAAAACCCCAAGCTATATAGGGCAATCCTGTTTCTAGAAACAGACCCTCTATTTATTCCATCCCCTCTGGCAGAGGGTCCTGAACTACTTCTATTTCCAACCAAGTTACAGAACAGTAACAGCTCAGCTGACCCCCTTTTTACTCTGTAATCTCAAAATAAACAAAACTGTCATTTCAAGAAGGATCTTCTATTTAAAGCCATTACTTATTTTCATTACAACCTACTTTTTGTAATTTTATTTAATTTATTTATTAAAAAAATAAAGGGAACTGACTAGGAATATCCCTGCAAAATAACTCTGGTACCGCTACTAATTCATGACATTTCTTAAAATCAGACTAGTGCAAAGGAAAGATAGTTTCAGCTGAATGGCAGATGATTTAGCCACTAATCCTAAAATATGTTAATTACAATGAGACAGTTTGTTACCAATGGTTTACAGTTCTTATAAACAAGCAGAGTAGTAGGTTACACATCATAGATTTTCCCTCCAGGCATGCTATACCTTTCATGGAATGGAAACAGGGAACCTCCCCCCCAAATATTTCAGAAAACACACAGAAAAGAAATGTATGCACAATCAATATCAAGATTCTTTTCTGCACTTCTGTGCCAGTAAAATCCATGGGGAAAAAAATCTAATTCAGAGATTATTAAAACACATGGACAGTGACACAATTTGCCCTACTTTGTTTTGTCTAGCCCCCAAAAGCAACTGAAATACAGAGTACAGAGGGAAACTAAAAAAAAAATAGATAAAATAATTTAAGCTGCATTCTTTACTTAAGGAAAACTGACAGTGATCTCAATCAGGCCCTGATTCAGCAAAGCACATAAGCATGATTTTAAAGTATGTGCTTACATGCTTTGCTGAACCAGGGCCTCAGCTTTTGCACTGGATGGATATTCATAAATATAGGGGAAAATAAGAGAGAGATGGACAGAAGGGGTGAATATACTCACTGGTGTGATCCTTGCACTAGAGGAGAGACAGTGATTCCAACTATCACAATATTTTTGTGGGTCCTATAATTTTGCAGCATTAATTATTATTATTGCATCTCATATATTCATGAGAAGCTCCTGACCTGACAGCTCAGGTTTTCTGCCTGAATTAGTCCTGATACAGCAGTTCTGGCTTTGGCCATTAGATGCTGCTGCTGACAGTCTGAGCTTCTGGCATTGGACTGCAATTCTGGCTGCCAGCTCCTGCAGTCTGCTCCTCGCTTCCAGACTGCAGGTGCTGAGTCTGGAGGCAGTACATCATGTGGAGCACCTGTAGAGGTACTATCACTGGCTCAGGCTGAAGCCCCTTTGTTGTGTTCAATAACTCTCTCTATAGGCTTGTATGCCTCCTTCTGTGGGGCCAAGAGGGTAATCCAGTCCCACCCTCGACTCTGGGTTCCAGCCCAGGGCCCTGTACCAAACAGCTAGGTTTGCTCCTTTACTGTGGTTTTCCCAGGCCACTTCCTCCCTCTCTTCTCAAGTTCCCCTCTTAGTCTCCCGGTCTCTTTCCTGGTTAGTCAGGATCTCTCCCAGGCCTCCTACCCCAGAGAGCTTTCTGTACTCTATCCCTGCTTAGAGCTCCCTCACAGGTTCCACCTGGCACTCTCTCTCTAGCCAGGCTTTATCATCACTTAAACCTGGCTCATTACTGCAGTGTTATGGGGAGTTGCCTGATTCTCCTCAGATGAGGCTCATTCTGTAATCAGGTTGGCTGAGGCCCAGGCCCTGCAGCCAACAGGCCAAGCCACTATGTTACAACATGTCTGGTGGGGAGGAAGTTGGGCAGGAATTTTGTGCAGTGAAGGAGGAGAAATGGCAAGGGACTGAGCCCATCAAAAAGGGGGGTAAGCAGAAGGCAAGGCCCAGGGTAGAGAATGGGGCAGGGGCAACATCCTGATGGGGAGGAAGTTGGTCGAAGACATCATCTGGAGGGAATGAGTAGGGCAGGCAGCAGTGTCCAGTAGAAAGAGCACCTGAAAGTCCGCAGGACAGAAACAGGAGGCTTTGTGGGAGGCTGTTCATTAGAATCATAGAAGATTAGGGTTAGAAGAGACCTCGGAGGTCATCTAGTCCAACCCCCTGCTCAAAGCAGGACCAACCCCAACTATATCATCCGAGCCAGGGCTTTGTCAATCTGGGCCTTAAAAACCTCTAAGGATGGAGATTCCACCACTTTCCTAAGTAACCCATTCCAGTGCTTCACCACCCTCCTAGTAAAATAGTTTTTCCTAGTATCCAACCTAGACCTCCCCCACTGCAACTTGAGACCATTATTCCTCGTTCTGTCATCTGCCACCACTGAGAACAGCCTAGCTCCATCCTCTCTGGAAACTCCCCTCAGGTAGTTGAAGGCTGCTATCAAATCCCCCCTCACTCTTCTCTTCTGCAGACTAAATAAACCCACTTCCCTCAGCCTCTCCTCATAAGTCTTGTGCCCCAGCCCCCTAATAATTTTTGTTGCCCTCTGCTGGATTCTCTCCAATTTGTCCACATCCTTTCTGTAGTGGGGGGCCCAAAACTGCACACAATACTCCAGATATGGCCTCACCAGTGCCAAATAGTCGGGAATAATCAGTTCCCTCGATCTGCTGCAATGCTCCTATTAATGCAGCCCAATATGCTGTTAGCCTTCTTGACAATAAGAGCACACTGTTGACTCATATCCAGCTTCTCATCCACTGTAATCCCAGGTCCTTTTCTGCAGAATTGCCACTTAGCCAGTTGGTCCCCAGCCTGTAGCAGTGCATGGGATTCTTCTGTCCTAAGTGTAGGACTCTGCACTTGTCCTTGTTGAACCTCATCAGATTTCTTTTAGCCCAATCCTCCAATTTGTCTAGGTCACTCTGGACCCTATCTCTACCCTCCAGTGTATCTACCTCTCCCCCCAGCATAGTTTCATCCACGAACTTGCTGAGGGTGCAATCCATCATCCAGCTCATTAATGAAGATGTTGAACAAAACAAGCCCCAGGACAGACCTCTGAGGCACTCCGCTTGATACTGGCTGCCAACTAGACATCAAGCCGTTGATCACTACCCATTGAGCCTGATGATCTAGCCAGCTTTCTATCCACCTTATAGTCCATTCAACCAATCAGAATGTGAAAAGGTGTTGGGGAAGGATCCTTCTGATCAGTCAGAAGTTAAAGTGTACACATGTGTTTCAAACATTACAGGTGGAGTTTTCTGAAATGCATGTGTATTTCTCCCTGAGAGTTCAAAAATCAAATCAGCCCTCCCTTGCAAAAAAAAAAAAAGATTTGAAAAAAATTAAATATGATTTTTAAAGCCAATTTCATAACTGCTCATCTGTCTCATGAAGTTGAACCAGTGGGTTTGACAACACTGGAGGCTGGACTCAAGTGCAGTAGATACAAGAGGATTTTTTATTTGGGAGGCTGGGCACAAATCCCTGGCTTACTGACTGAGAATCACAACTTGTGGTATACACTGCCTGGAATAAGCAATCATGGAACAAATTGAACACTACTATGCATATTCAGATAGCCTTAAATCAGCCCTCCATTCAACATAACAACTAGAAAGAAAACTCTGCAATGAGAGGCAGGAAGAGATTTCCTGCCATTTAACTCCCTCATGCAGGAGGGACAGTTATTCTTCATATTTTTGTATTGCCTGTTTTGGGGATGGGGGTTGTTTTTTTGTTTTATCAGATTTTGGTCCCTATTACATTATAACCAATTGAAATCACTGGGAGTTTGCCTGAGTAAAGAATGCCAGACTTAGTGCTAACATATCTTGTTCCAAATATGCTTGCACCAAAGAAAGTTCATATTGTGCAATAAAAGAAATCATAATGTAGTGCAACTGTAAGAATGAATGCCACATAACACTGGGATGATTCCCTTTATTATAAAAATATTTCTTTTGTTCTGCTGTTAGTGATCAAGTTTAATAGAAACTCAGTCCTAGACTATGCATACAGATTTTTCTTTAACTTGACCTACTCCACCTCAGTGCTTACCAGAGGTATAGGAATATGATTTTTTTGAAGAACGGTTTTTGACTGAGGAATTGATCAATTGATCAACCCTACAGAAAACAAAGAGAACCTGCTTATGATTAACACAACAGGCAGACAGCATTTGCAGGTATAGGAGCCCTTTCAGGCAAAGAGTGCTATACTGCCAAATGAAGCCTACTTTATCTTGAGTACACACATGAAAAGGGGTCTTACATGCTCAAGTAACAAGCAGCTGAAACTAGCAAAGGTTTTAAAAGTTATAAGCAACTGAAAATAGGGAGTTCAAATGGAAACCAATATTATATGTAACTGTGATAGCTTCTGCTGTCCCCACTATGACTTTCCAACACTAACTTGCATGCTAAAATAGAGACAAGGTGGCTGAGCCCAGATCTGAGGAAGAGCTGTGTGTTAGCTCAAAAGCTTGTCTCTCTTACCAGGAGAAGTTGGTTCAATAAAAGATACTACTTCACTGATCTTGTCTTTCTAATATCCTGTGACAAATATGGCTACAACAACAGTGTTAAATAACTTCATTTAAAACTCAAAAATAATTTTGAAAATGACAATACCAGGAACTCAACCTGTGACCTGAAAATCAGTCTGTGTTCATTTCTGTTTCTAACATGATCTCCAGTTCAGCTGGAAACTAACAATTGGTTCTGATGGAGATACATAAAGGGGAACAGAAGCTAGCTTATGCCCTATGGTTGTTTTAGCTATGTGGTTCTTTCAGACCTGGAACTCAGTCTTGAAGCTCTGACACATGAGCTTCCTTGATCTAACTGAGACTGCTCAAGTAGTATCAGAGATTTGATTTGCCAGTAAAATAAATAGATAGGAATGGATCTGCGGGAAAATAAGATGATATTTTAATATAGTATTTTTCTGACTGCAACCTCACTGAAAAACAGAAGACTTACTTTTCTGATTATTAAGGTTATTCTATTAGTATGCTGCAGGTTTGCACTAACACTTGGTCCCTAAATTTACTCTACTCTAGATTACTTTAAAATAGCCCCTTCATCCAAAGCACTGGCCCTTGCATGATGGTTCAGAATTCAATTCAGCATTTCCCATATGATCTTATGTGACAGAACATGCTAACAATCTAACCAGAGCTGGTAACAATCTACTCTTGGAGAGGGAAGAATGAGGATGGATGACACAAGGATTAAATTAAAAAATCATAAGAAAATAAAAATTAAAAAGTGGTAATGGTATGTACTTCACAGTTCCACCAGAAAAAAAGTAATTTGTATGTGTGGTGGGGCAGTGCCCCACCCCCTGAGAAAAAAGGCTGAGCCAGGTCTGAGAGGCGGCGCAGATCAGCAGCCAATCAGAGAAGGCCTGGGGAGAGTCAATCAGAGCAGGGAAAGAGGCAGCCAATCAGGGCCGGACTAGGTCTTATATAAAGGCTGCTTAGCAGAGAGGAAGGCAGTCACTCCCTGACTAGTGAGGGAGAAGGATTGGCTTCTGAGCTAAGGAACAGCATCTTGGATCAAGCAGTGTAGGACTCTGGCCCAGATACCTGGCAGGCTGGGGCCTTTGCTAAGAGGGGTTGAGAAGGTGCATAGGGCCAAAGGGGAAGTGGTGCAAGGGAGAGGAGGGCAGAAGGAGGCTGCCACTAGAGGGTCCCTGGGTTGGGATGCAGAGTAGTGGGTGGGCCTTGGTTCTCCCCCCCCCCCCCATTTCCCCTTTGTACTGTCCCTGGCCATGGAGGAGAGAGGCTGAGACAGACTGTGACCTGTTCCTGAGACAAGGGACTAGAGTCTAGGGTTGTGGTTGGTCACCAAGGCAGGGATAAATGGAAGAACTGCTGTTAACAATGCCCCCACCCCTAGAAGGGGATGAGACCAGAGTGGTGGGCAGTGTCCTGAAGTGGATGCAGAGTGTCCTGCAGAGGACGCTGCCGAATAGGGAGCAACGTGGGTCCCAGGACAGTGGAGCGGAGACAACGGGCGAGCTACCATGTGTTGAGGATGCCCAGCAGCGGTCAAGAGCTAATTCCCAGAGCAACCAGTTGGAGGCGTCAGCGGTGGTGCATCCTGACTCTCACTATGTATGAGATGAAGTCAAAGGAGGGAATTTAATATCCAGCAGAAGCTTGTACAGTCTAGTAAAACTTCAAAATCTAGGGGCCAGATCCTCAGCTGGTATAAATCAGCATAGCTCTATTAAGCTCAGTGGTGCTATATTTATTTACACCCATTGAGAATCTGGCTCCCTGTGTCTAAGAACAGTTGGTAACAGTGGTAATTAATCAAAAGATAACCATTCCAACCCACTGTGAAAACAATGGAGACTAGAATATACGAAGACTACATAAAGAGATGATTGTTGTGTTCTCTTCAACAGCTTTCTTATTTTGTTTGCAAGAATATGGATTTTTTCATCTTGTTTTAAAGAATTACTTCCAATTTAATCAGATATTGTAATAGCATAATGATGGGATGGAAGTTATATTCATTATATATAGATACAATGCAAAACTTGGTGGAGGTTTTTTTTGGCAATTTCCTGGAAAATTGAGTAATCTCTGATTTCTGATGCTTCAGAGGATTAATACTACCAGCAGTAATGCCTCAGTTCCAACAGGTTAGTAATTCCATTGCTTTTATCATTTTTAGAATTAACATATCACTATCCAGGAGATAGACATTTTAGGAACAGTAATAAAAGTGGTTGGGGGGAAAAAACCAACAGAACTTCCTCTCTTAAGTGACCCAGCAAGGGGAAGAAGTATGGCGATTGCCCAATGACTTAGAACTATCCAATGCCCTATTAACTACCACGTAGGCATAGGTGCTGGAACTAGGAGTGTAGGGGGGGACATGTTGTAGCACCCCTGGCTTGAAGAGGTTTCCATTATATACAGGTTTACAGTTTGGTTCAATGGCTCTTAGCCACCCCCACTATAAAAACTGTTCCAGCACCCCTGCACATAGGGGTCAGGCTTCACAATTATGATATATCCTTAACATGTACTCTTCCTTCAAACCCGCTGCCTTTATCTGTTCTTGAAACCATCTCCAAGTGTGAACTAAACTGGGCCTAAAGGTATCAAGAGCCAGTGTTTGTTCAATTTAAAATAAGCACTTTTTTCTTTCTAGAGTAATGTTTGTAAGCAACATAATTGGAAATGAATAGCTGCATCATACAGACATTAACATCTGCATCAGCTGTGAAATCTGAAGGTAAATCAGTAAATCTCAAGACGAAATGTCATGTAAATTAATTGGGAGCTCGTGCTTGCTATGTGAACATGATGAGAACATCTGTTTTCTATGCTGAACCCTTGACAGGTGTAAATGAGAGAGCTGTTCTATTTATAGGACATAGACAATGGAAGAGTATTACTGGTTCCTCCTATACTCCAGTTTCCTTCATTCTATAATAGACTCGTATGAAGACGTAGATGAGAGGGTGATTAGTAGAAATTTATCCAGAAATCTGAAACAGAGGAGAACAAGCAGGAGTCCTCAGTTCTCATAAGTATCTGACTTTCTAAAGTTATTCAGGCTCAAGTTATTTCAAAACTGTATTCCAACTTCCACTTATCCAACTTCTACATTTGCTGCAAGCAATGAACGGAAAAGGAAAATCATTTTTTGAAAAATATGAAAAGTTAAAGGTGACCAGTTCTGAGTGGAAAAGACCTCGTAGTTATTTAGTCCGTGAAGGGAGTGGAATAAAACAGGTGAGGTTGGAAAGATCCAACAACTATATAGGGCAACTATAGCAGAACTTCAATGTGGTAGATGACAAATTTACTTTAATTAAGACCACCTGTCAGACTCCTGCAGCAATTGAAAATAACTTGATTCAATTCCTGCTTTTTTCTTTGTCTTTTTTGCTGATTTCTACATTGTCTTTTCCCTCCATCCCAAAATGCCCCTGAGCTGAGACTTTTTACAAATACAATAGATTGAGAAAAACATTACTATTATTTATGGCTGTAATAACATCACTAAAAAAAACAGCAAGCTAGTGGTGGTTTTGTTTTTAATTTTCAATTTGTGGTTCAGCCTATATATATATATATATATATATATATATATATATATATATATATATATATATATATATATATATATATATTCATTCCTAGGAGTAAGAATATTATTTTGTATCAATGAAGAAGATTGTATTGAGAAATATTGTAGCCAGTGAATTCTCTGCAGCTCATCATAACTGCTCGTTTGCAAGCAGGAGATTTATTTGATGTATTTTTTTGACTAGCCAATTCCATCAAGGCACTTTTACTCTTTGCTAAGAAATTCCTAGGAGCTTTTAGGACTATTCCTCACAGAGTAAAATCTCATTTTGGTGCATCAGGGATTTACATGGCTAATTCTTGAACATCAAGAAACAAAAATGGTTTAAAAGATTTTAGAGGAAAATATTTTGATATTTTTATTTTGTGAAAATTATATACAGAATACTATTACTATTTAAACTGCAATATTTAAACTTTAAACTTTTATATTTAAAATTTAAACTGCCATGGTCAGGGCCCCATCATGGTAGGGGGCAGTAAGTACAGACTGGGACAACATAGTCATGGCCTTTAAGAATTTACACTCTCCACAATTAAGACATAGTGGGAGAAATATTACTTCTACTTTATCTGGGAAACTGAGGCACAGATTATGTAATTCATGCAAGATCACACTGGAAGTTTGTAGCAAAACCAGGAATTGATCCCAGTTCTCTTGGGGAGGGGGGGGGGGCGGCAGACCAGTGCTTTAAACTCTAGATTAATCTTTATATCAAATCAGTAAGTCTTAGGAATCTACTAAGTATTTTTCCAATTATTGGGAGTTAATAGCATAAATGTCAAAAGCTAAAGAATAGGCCAGAAAACTCTGGATTCTGGGGCCTCACATAAGACACTTCTCCTTCCAATGCTTTTTTTTATGCCAGTTTTCAAGATTAGGAGGAGGACATCTTATATGTTAAACCTCAGATTTACTACCCTGGTCAGCTACTGTAAATAGTCATCTAATCTGTATTTAAAATGATTGTGTCCCAGGGAAACAATAAAATTATCAAGAGGGATAGACCATTAATAATGTAGTTGCTTAGTAGAAAGTCTGCAAAAATAGGAGGAAACAGAAAAGGAATCTGAGGTCAAACTACAGCTGGTGGTTTGATGAAAGTAATTCTACAAGTCAAGCATAAGGAAGCAGCTCTGATGCCTACAGTGTCTAATGGCTGACATAAGAAACTTTGTATTTTACAGATGGTCATGTTGCACACTGGGGGCTGGCTGGAGTACACTTCAATTGAACTGAAAGCAATGATAGTCATGTGGAAGGCAATGTTTATAGAGGATGCACCTTTAATGATCTAACAGTAAATTGTGTATAAAACAGCATGCAAGCTTTTTAATGTTTTTTTTTTTTTTTTTTAAGAAATGGACTTCATTGTCAAGGTTCAGTAACGAGCCCATTCATCTTCAGAAAGGGTTGGTCCTATCTGAAGAAATACAGAAAACATAGGATGTACATTTCCTAATTTCATCATCTTGTAGCTATTAAGAAATTGAACTATATTATATGAAAAACAAAACACTGAGATGCCAGGATGAGTATTACTGAAGGAGGAATGTGTTTCCCTTAACCTCCTTTTGGCAGCTCTTAGCTTGTCAAAATTATAATAAAAGTGGTCCTTCATTGAAACTGAATGGATGTTTGATTGAAACATTGCTTAAATCTTCCTCTATGAACAATCTACACTATAGGGCATTCTAGCTATAAACTTTGGAGGCTATATTTTTCTGAACTAACAAGATGGCCCAGAGTACGTGTCATCTAGAGGAGGTTAATTTAAAGATAGTTTCCAGCTCTCATTCTCAACTCTCAGTTAATGTTAATGTACAAATCAGTGTTTACAATATTGCAGAATAAAAATTTGATAAAGATGCCAAATGTAAACAATGAGAACCCAAATCAGTGGTGTATTTGATTTTTGGGTTCTCCTATTTTTGTATATAAACTATCAGTGTTCCAAAACATACAATTATGCTTTGAAATGTTCCAAAAAACCCCCAGGGGAAAAAAGATAGTTTAACTTGGAGTAAGGCTTTAATTAGACTCCAAGGACTGGGAGTATATACATCACTATTAATATTTATTCAACATCTTTCAACAATTCCCTGCAGACTATATCAGATACAATGCAGATGAAATTTGTAATAGTAATATTTCCTGGAAATGTAGGAATGCAAATCTTTTGCATGTTGCTGTGGCATTGTACTAAAGGAGGGGGTAATAAGAAGCTGTGTTTCTAAGCAAGGCGATTGCTGTTGAGTCAAGTTTCAAAGCACTCAGTACAAAGTTCCTTAGCAAGACCCTGACTAATCCTCATGAATAGTTTTCGGGAGAGCTTCAGTCTTCAAAACTGGAAATTGACAAGCCAGTTGAAGACTGAGTAGCATTATGAGTGAACTAAATTGCCTGAACAAATTCATATTTTAATCAAAGGGAATAGCAAAACTTTTTAAGATCTGGCTACTGTTTCTAGATCGCTAACATTAAGATGCCCAGTAAAGTCTTTTTTTTTTTCCTTGGATAATTTTTACCACCTTTTTTGCTGTTTGTATTTGCCACAGTAAACCCTATTACTGTAGTCATTACCTACTCCTTTTCTGCCTTTTTAACAGACATTTAAACAGACAAAATGTTTTGGTGGGAATAACTGATGTCTTTGTTATCTGCTAGGTTCCTCCTGTATGCAAACCAATATATTTATGCACAATGAGCTGCATGTATATGGTTATCAAACGTGGCTATCATCTTAGCAGCTCAATCTGAGAAAGATTGAACTGGATATTTTGTGTTTCCAGCCATCTATTTTTTTTTTTTTTGGTTAGACATTTAAAGGACATAGAAACAGAGAGATCAAAAGCAATGGGATGAAATTAACAAATGGAATTAGGCTACAAATCAGAATTATTTTTAATCAGTAAAGTTTTTTAGACAATGGGGTGTGTGCCAAGCCAAATAGTGGCTTCAGCATCATCCAGTACTAGACTGCACAAACCTGACAATATAATGCAGGGAACAATCTTGCATTAATTGGAGGATATACTGGATAATCTTATACAACATCACGAAAGAAACAAGATGTCTGGAAATGTTCCGTAACTGCTTTGGAGGCAGAATATATCTTAGTACTTTCCTTGGAAGTGGACTACACTTCAACTCCACCTGGAGTCTAGAACCAGAGGACAAGTGGAAGGATAAGTGTGATTGAGAACAGATTTGAAATCAAGTCCTGATGAACTATATTCCAGTGCTGTATCTTAGGTCATAACACATAATTCTTCCAAGATCGTTTAAGAGTAAAGAGGCAGAATGTATTCAGTAACTCATGCTAGATGAGTATTTTGAATGCAAAAATGTAAATTTCTTGCTCTGTACTGAAGGAATTTATATTTGTCAGATAATTTCTCAAATTAAGAACTCATTGTATTTGTAATTATCTCCCACCCCACATAGTTATCTTTCTCGCACTTTCTACTTAAATCACCTAAAAGCATTTTATTTATTGTCCACTGTGGGTGATATCAGGAGTCCTTATAACAGGTTTCAGAGTAGCAGCCGTGTTAGTCTGTATTCGTAAAAAAGAAAAGGAGTACTTGTGGCACCTTAGAGAAAAACAAATTTATTTGAGCATAAGCTTTTGTGAACTACAGCTCACTTCATCGAATGCATTCGGTGGAAAATACAGTGGGGAGATTTACACATACCCACACAGAGAGAACATGAAACAATGGGTTTTATCATACACCCTGTAAGGAGAGCGATCACTTAAGATGAGCCATCACCAGCAGCGGGGGGGGGGGGGGGGGGGGGGAGGAGGAAAACCTTTCATGGTGACAAGCAAGATAGGCTATTTCCAGCAGTTAACCAGAACAATTGAGGAACAGTGGGGGGTGGGGTGGGGGGGAGAAACATGGGGAAATAGTTTTACTTTATGAAATGACTCATCCACTCCCAGTCTCTATTCAAGCCTAAATTAATTGTATCCAGTTTGCAAATTAATTCCAATTCCTGCTGGAAATAGCTCATCTTAAGTGGTCACTCTCCTTACAGTGTGTATAATAAAACCCATTGTTTCATGTTCTCTGTGTGTGTATATAAATCTCCCCACTGTATTTTCCATCGAATGCATCCGATGAAGTGAGCTGTAGCTCACAAAAGCTTATGCTCAAATAAATGTTAGTCTCTAAGGTGCCACAAGTACTCCTTTTCTTTTAGGAGTCATTATGACTACTAGTATAGATAGCATGAGTCAAGAGGCTGTTCTTTCACAGAAATCTTTTATACACACACACACATATACACTAACCTCATGTGTAAAGCTATGTTACCTAGTTAAGACTATATTAGTATACTGAAAAGTAAATTCCCCAGAATATAGAGATAAAGAGCAAGTGAAGAGTGAATGTATTATGAGCAGTGAATCATTATTTGACTTCTGCTGCTCTAGAATAGTTGGAACTTCTTTCTAAACTATATGTCAATACAGGGGTCAGGCACACCTTCATGTTAAAGAGGACTGTGATTAAAGATGAAAAATTGCACTGCCTATGAAAGGGAAAAGTATGAAAAAAATCTAATCTGGGAGCATAAACACTCAAATGCCTTGATCACAATCATTTGTTTATTGCACAGCATCACTACTGGGCAGAGTCAAGGGTGTTTGGGGTGCCTAACAGTGCATTTCTTACCTTTAGTATGTTTGTATTTCTCTCAAGTGGTGTGATAACTCTGAACTCATATATGCAGCCTACAGAAAGAGGCCAAGGACTGCCTTGCCACAAAGAATGGTCTTCACCCTCATAGATACTGATATTCTGTCCCTCCATCTTAAGAATGAGGCATACAGGGAGAGGATTGTTGAAAACTTGCTATGCCACTACCTTTCTTAGGTCTGGCTCTATAGATTAAAAAAAGAGGATGTCATTCTCAAAAACCATCAGTCCAATACTTTTTAGGACTCTAAAGGCCTGAGCCAAACATCAGACTGAAATCATCAGAGACGCCCATTGAATTCAATGACTTTTGCATCAGGCTCTAACACCCAGATTCACAAGGCAACTCAAGTGCTTAACTACCACTTTAGGTACCTAAGGTCAAAATTTAGGGGCCACTGAAAACCCTTGCTCAGCTTCCATCTAACTCTGGAGGTGCCTGAAAATCCCTCGGCACTTACATTTTTGCTCTAAAAGACCTGTGGATGCTCAGGTATTATTTTATACCTAAGCCTCAACTGGATCCTCAAAGCAGGAGAAGGTAGATGTTCCCCCACCTATCCTCCCAAATGGTTGGGTGGAAGGAGAGAAGCAGGATGGTTTCTCCCTATAACCTTTAGTTCAGAATTTAGAGAACTCCCTTGGGATGTGGAAGACACCAGTTCAAGTTCCCCCTCCCTGATGTAGACAAGCGATTTGAATGTGGGTCTCCCATATTGCAGCAGTGCACTCACTCTTGGGCTGTGGGATATTCTGATTTAAATCACTCTCAAACTCTCCTGCTGAAGCTGGTCCACTTTATATACATAAAATAAATATGAACTGGCCCAAAGAGAATGAAAATGATTCTATAGCTCAGTGGTTAGAGCACTCTCCTGAGAAGTGGGAGACTTATGTTCAGATCGCTTCTCCTCATTTGCCAGATGGTGAAAATGAACCTGGGTCTCCTACATCTTGCCACTTTTTTTTTTTTTCATTCTGCCACCAAACAAAAAAATTGGATATTCACACAACTCCCTGCTCAAGTGCTCGTCTTTCTGCAGATGTATAATCCTTTGCAGGATCAGGGCCTGAGTAACAAATAGCAGAAATTGGCTCAGTAAATTTCATAGCATTATTTAAAGATTTCAGTCATTGATTTTGATCTTTGTTTTGAAAAAGATTAAAAATCAGGGAAACAAAACCCTTGCAGGTTTTCATCTGAACATTTCCAATCAGCTACTACATATTGTTTGATTAACTGCCTACAGCTAACTATGGTTCCATTTACATGATGCTATAATATGTTGAGGTTGATTTATAGCAGCCCACAATAAAAATGTAGTGAACGAAGGAGCAATTATGAGCTGCATTTTAATTTCACACAACAAAGCAAGTTCTGCATTACAAGTGGAGGAAAATTAGATACTGGAAAATTACTGTGAATGCCAAAAAAAAATAGAGTATAGTATTCATTCACGCTATTCCAACACCAGCTCACAAGAAACTTGTTCTCTACATGTAACTCAAATATGTAACAGATTGCTTAAAAATGCATTCTGAATTTACAAGTCATATAAAAGTGTATGGTTGTGAGACATTTCAAATAGCAGAAGTCAAATGACTGTTAAAGAAAAAAAACCCACTAAAATACATACCATGCTGATTGTAACCCTCATACAAGTTCAATAAGACTAAAAGCTAGCTTGTTCTTTTAAGTTAGAAAGATCATTGGTTAAATTATTTAATAAATCTGCTGTATACAACTACATTAAGACTGGGATCCAAAATCCACTGAAGTTAATGACAGTCTTTTCATGCATTATAATTTAAGCATTTGATCAGGACCTACAAGCATTTTTAAACCATGAACCCTGATCAGTCTCCTAAATATTATTGTAATAAAAGGTTAGATAACTAAAATTTTTATTAAGGTAAACCATTGAAAGTAAAACCTGAAGACAGGTTACCACATCAAAGTATTATACTAACAAGTAGATGTAGTCAAAGCAACTATAAAAAAATGTTCCTCTTCTTACTAAACAAATCTCCCTGGGTTAAGTTGTGACAGCTAGGGGACGGGAGCCCACACAATTTCCACTGACTTCAATGGGAAATGAGGGAGGCCACCAAAATGTGGTCTCCTCCATGGTTTTAAAGTTGAATCTGTTTGCTACAGCTACAAAAATCCATCTGTACTACTGTTTACTCACATGAAATGAGCTGTAGCTCACGAAAGCTTATGCTCAAATAAATTTGTTAGTCTCTAAGGTGCCACAAGTACTCCTTTTCTTTTTGAGAATACAGACGAACACGGCTGCTACTCTGAAATCTGCTAGCTCTGCAGAGCCAATTCCATTATGGCTGAGTGAGCTGGATTCCATTCATGAATAACCAACAGAATTGTCAGTTAAGTTCCACTTGCAGAATCACTTTTAGTGGTGATGATGCATGAATCAGAATGCATACAGCTCATCTCACATCCCAAGCTGACTCGGTAGCACTGGCAGTTACAACTCCCTCCCCTTGGGGAAAAAATTGTGTACTTTTTTTTTGGTATACTAAGCAAATATATTCTAGAAGCCCTGGACGGACAGAAACATGGAACCCAAGGATGTTCTTGAGTCAATTTCCAGAATATCTTAAGTATATTTGATAACAAAAGATTATATTTCATATAAGAAATCATTTCTTCTACATTGCAGTGATTAACCATATAGGCTTTCAAAATTAAACCAGCACAGAAAGAGACCAGAACAATAAAACAGAAAATAGCCTGACTCAAACAAAGACAGTAGATAAAATAACCCCTTAAAGTAAAAAGTCTGTTCCATAATTTTAACTTCTGATTTTTAAATTTCAAAAGAAAGTACAATAATAATTCATTCTGAATGGTGACTCACAGTCTAGCATGAGCACATATTAAAAGGTGTAGTTAAGTCACCAATTCTAGCTGAAAGTAGGAAACGTAAGAATTTAAAAAAAAAAAGAAATTTGGAGAGAGAGGTAAGAGTAAAAACTAAACTGAAGAACTTTTTGAGCCTGATAAAAAGGTTTAGGTTAGTTTCTGGTTTATCCAAACAGCCCGAAGAAAACACAGCTTTTCAATGGGATCAAGAATAGCATGTTCAACCTCAGAGTTTGTGGAGTGGCACAGTTATAGACATGCAACCATGGCTTCTTTTCCAATCTACTCAACAAGGGAAATACAATGACAATACTCAATAGGATTGACTCTATTTTATTATACACGTATAAGAAGTTCTCAATCCAAGGCCGTACTGAAGAGCTGTTCAATATACTTCCTTCCATCAGCTACCTTCTAACAAAGGAAACAATTTCAAAGGAATGATAAGTTTTATAACAGGTGTTTCCCTGCCCCTAGTTGCTAGCTAATATCAATCGCTTTATATGTGAGCACCACACTCATCTATTAGCCATCTTGTCTCTCCTTCCTGCAGCAACTTTACATTATGTATCTTTGAGCACTCTCCTCTCCTCCCTTCAACCCTTCTTCACCTAACTTTGCTTTCCCTTTACACTATCCTTATCATACACTTTTCTGCTTCCTGTTAACTTCTCCTCTCTGATCTCTCTCACACCTTTCAGCGGAAGTGTTGCTGCAATTTTCACTATTTTCTTCAGTTTGCAGTTTATCCACAGAGAACTGTCACATTTCTTCCCTATTGTGGGGTTAGGATTGTTAGTGGATTTGGGGTTTTTTGGGGGGGGTTAAGCAGTAAAAGGATTACTTTGGCTGATAGCACACATCTTCCTGGGAAGAAGCTTCAATCAGAAAACACATACATACCCTCTTTATGATTTGATTCTCATTCTAGAGTGAAGCATTCAGTATATGAGCTAAGTCTTCGATTTGTCTTAAGTACATTATGAGGAGGGGATCATTGCCTATGAGGCAGCTGGCATCTGGCCATTGATAGACAACATGATGGATTATTGCCTTGCTCCAGTGGTTAATTTGTAATGAAAGAGGTGCCAGGGCTCAAGCAATATTTTTTTTTACTTTCATAACGGATGCAGCAAGCCCAGAGGTGCCAGGGCTATGAACTGCCAAGCCTAGACGTGCTGGGGCTCAGCCCTGGCACAAATTAAGCCCTGCCTTGCTCTGGTTCAAGTGTTCCAATATGGTTCCTGGTTATAGATAGATTTTTCATATCTTTTATGTCTTTTTGGGTGAAACATAATAAAAGTTTTGTGTAGTAGTGGTCTTGCCCTTTTAAAATGATCAAAGTACAAGGTAAATAAATGATACCCTTAGCACACATTAAGAATAAGGGAAAGCTATTTTCTTTCCTTTGGAAAACTTTTTCTGCTGTACCTTATGGGACTTTTTTTAGTGCACTAATACTTTACATTGAACCTGGAATCCACCAGCAGATCTTTCTAGTGATTCTGAGAGGAATCAGCAATCTCAGCTAAACAAATCAGAAGCATTAAGAAGCTGGAGTAAAAGGGAAAGAAATTGGATGTCTGTGAAAAGAAGGTTCACTCTCCAACAAGTCTGCCATGTTGGCATGAAAACCTATAATGAGAGGTTCCTTCCTCTCTCCTGTAGAATGGAAGCTCACTCCCAGCTGATACATGTCAATGGAGAAAGAAAAAGCAAGCTCTGATGATGACCCTACACTGATTCCTGTCCTGATATATTTGGGCATTTCAGCAGAGATTAGAGTTGGAAAGTAATTCTCGTCGCTCAGATACTACAATAATACACATTAAGATAAATCTGTAAACAGACAGACTAATGCTGGTAATTTAGGATTATGAGATTTTTATTTTTAGTCCCATTCAAACTACTCTCTCAAGAAAAACTATGAAAAAGAAAACTTTGTTTCTTATGTTTGTGATGCATTTTTTATTATCATTTTGACCAACATCCTTGGGAGTAGGTAGAAGGGGGAAATGAAATAAAATTTCAATGACGGGGGAAAAAGAAAAATTAAATTTAGTTTTTCTCCAAATTCCACTCAGTGATTAATATTTTACAGTATTTTCTTAGTGAAATAAGCTGGAATCAAAATTGACTTAATAAACAAAGAAGAAACATTATGTTTTATAGACTGCACAAAAATGTTTTAAAATCCTACCAAGAAGAACAAACATTACTAGCCCTTGGCTGGTTTCATTAGTTTTAAAAAAGAACAGTGGCCATGACTAATGTAATAGAAAGTTTGAAACTACAGTATGTGATCGATATGAAAACTGCTTCTTTATGATGCCAGCTGTTGCTGGTTCTGATAGCTTCATTGGTACATGTTTATGAGCTATTTAATTGAATAAAGACTGGTTTACAGGAGCAAAAGAAATGGAGAATAACCATGTTCATTTAATTCACTTGAGATTCAGCTTGTTTTCTGCTTCCTTAATATTAATGAAAAGAAATCCAATTTGTTCTACATGGCAAGATATGTAATTTAGATGCTTATTAATTCAAGGTTCAGGTAGCAGCTCCCTGAGAATGTTGTCTTTAAAGTGTTTATTTTCTAAGTTAAGTAAGTTTGGCTGGAACAAAAAAAGTCTTGCACCAAGTACAGTAAAATTGGAGATGTCTTTTCACTTTTTCCATTGCAAGTTTACATATTTTTGCATTTTATTTTAATTTGAAAGCTACTGTATGTCTTTGGCATACCAGTATTTTGACAATATGTCTCTAAAATATTATTATAGGACTGATATGTATCATACATAAGCGTATATCAAGATATGTATGACAAACAGTATGCCATGTAATATATATCAAAATTATTTACATTTACTAGGGTCTCAGAAACAATCCTCCTTTGATAAAGGGTAAAGCTGCTTTCATGTTTTGGTTTCCAGCTATGTTAATTGCATTATGAGCTCCCTTATTAAGGTATTTCTTTGACACCTCTTTAGTAGGAAGAGGGCCTGAAACATAAGCCCTTGTATCAGAGGCCTGGTATGAGGTCTGAGGCTTGGTCTAAAGTAGCAGTCAAAACTTTGCTGCTATAAAGCAAAGTTAAGTTGTGAGCAAAAGGCAGGCCCTGCTCACAGAATCTGGCAACAACAGAGCTGATATTGCAGAAACACACGTTCCTAAGAAGTGCTAGGCACAAAACACACAAGCAAACACATTCCAGAAGGGTGCTGCTAGAACACCCCATACCAAGAATGGCACACACACATTTCCCAAATATAACAGGAATACACTGACCCCTCCTAAAAGTAAGGTCAGGATGACAGTGAGATGGATAGAGATGTACAAGGTGATGGGTAGTAACCAGCTACGTTAACTGTGTTAACTAACTACATCAGAGGGGAAATAGGCAACTTGTTTGTACTGATGTATAAAATGGAGTCTCAGAGGGAATGTCTTTGGCTAGTCTAGGGGGCAGTGGAAAGCACTCACTGAGCTGTATCCATTGTTACGGGCATATATGTATTAGTGATCCGGTAGAGTCTGCCGGATACTAGTACGATGCTTCGTCGACAATAAACCTGTCTGGGTGCCTTCATACCTTAACGGATCCTGGGGTCATTGGGCAGTTCGGTCAAGATCTGCTGTGCTGTCTGCGCAGAGCTGGGACAGCACCCAGGGAGAACACATACATGCAGCCAAATATCTATCAACAACCTTAGGATACTTCTGTCACCTCTAACTTTTGCCCACTGTATTTAAACAAGGGGATATTGATTAATGCTTAAACTAGGCTGTGTTTTTCCAAAAATTAAGCAAATGGGGAGCTATTATCTAACAGCTCCAGACTCTGATCTACACAAAATAACATGGAACCACAAAAGTCCCTACGAGTCTGCACAACAGTTCGTTGCCTGCAAACAATATGTATGTATTTTAAATTCTATGAAGAATCAAATGCTCAAGTGTGGATTTAATAAACAATGATTAGTTCACACATTTTTCAATTTCTCTAACATTCACAGGTGAGCAAAGGTAGCAGTCCAAGGAGTCTATGCTGGGAAAGGAAAGGAAAGGAAAGGAAAGGAAAGAAAGGACTAGATATACTTTCGCATAATGCAACTGCAAGAATGAACACACAGATGTTTGGAAATATTGGACATGGAGTGGGCCGAAATTCTTCCTTCTCCCAGTTTACCATCTAAAGCAGTTATATATCAAAAGGCTTGGTTCTCCATTGCCTTCAGCCCTGTAAAAAGCAAGTTCTACCACTTATACATTCAGAATTCTGACTAGGCAAAGTTCTGCACAAACATAAAAGTGACCATACAAGGCAATGGAGAATCAGGCACCAGTAGTTTTGTGGCATTTTACACTAAGTTAACAGGAGCCCTCCATGTTATTAGGAAATAGTAAATTAGTTTGGATATAGTGAGAACTGACAACCTCCTTAAGAACTCAAACCAAACCTTTTTTTCCCCAGGAAATTCAGATGACATTCCCACCTCTCCTCTCTTTCATTTCTGCTCACCTCTGTCAACTCAAGTTGGTTCCAGACATGTAAAACATTGGGATGAAGTCTGGGCTTGTTACATTTCTACCCCATGCGAAGCAGGAAGAACCAAAAAACTTGAGCTTTCTATAGCGCCTCATGAGCAGGGCTGGTTGATAAATTTTATCAAAACATTTTCCTTTTCAGAAAATGGGGTTTTGTCAATATTGAAAGTTTCCACAGCAAGGGACAGATTTTGGCAAAAAATTTCCATAGTGGAAAATAAAAACTTAACATTTTTGTTTTGCTCAGCATTAATCTTTACTCCTGCCTGAGCTGCTATTGTGCCTCATCAGAGCTGTAGTTCCAGGACACGTATGACCCCATTCTCCCCTATGTACAAAGCTCCCCAGCTGAACTACATTTTCTATGAGACACTGTGATCTCTCCCTGTGGATGAGCTTCCTATTGTACCTCATGAGCAGGGTTCATAGGGGCAAATAGAAGCACGAGAGACTCAGAGCTCCTATGAGGAACTGTGGTAGCTAATGTAGATGCAGTAATTAATGTTGACTTGACCTGAAATTAAATGTTTCACTGTGGGACAACAAACAAACAAAATGTTTTGAAATATGGGAATGCCGAAACATTTGGTTTTAACTGAAAATGTCAAAATGAAATGTTTCAACCTTTCTGAATCAAAAGTTTTGCTATTTTGAATTTCTGATCCTAATCAGGAGGGAAACAAATGTCAAAAAAATAAATAAATCAGAATTTTCTGCATAACGAGAAATGGAATGTCCAATCAGCTCTGCTCAGGAACTCTCAACCAAGTTTTGTACATCTAAGTTGTTATTTATAATATTTCAGATAAGATTCAGAAAACTATGGATTTTTGGAGCCTTTATGCTCTGCTGATGTAGAGAAATTGTCAATATTCTACCAGTAATATAAGCACCTCTTTGGGAGCTTTTCTGAAACACTTTTCTCTCCTCTCTTCTGTAGCCTGCAGTGGTGGGTGGCATATGGCCTAATGTTTGAGAAAACACAACAATTTCTAAATTATTGTTTCATTATATCAGGCTATCGGTGTCTTGTTGGCCGAATTTTCAATGTACAGTACTTACAAACCTTCTATGCATCTCAAAGCCAGAATGATTTGTCTTCGCAATATATTTTTAGTTTTGCTGCAGAAGAGAATTGCTACATTGAGGTCATTTTCCGGGAATGTGCATTAAGGAAATGAATCCTGTCTCTTCTCAAACATTTTTGCTTGCAAAGTGTTAGCTATAGGAAGTGAAAGTACAAAGATTATAATGAAGTAGCATTTTTATCTTGCTTCCAGGTTTCTATGCTGGGGTCTTAGTTCAGATTCTTGTATTATCTTTGTTCTGCTGGTGCCAGAGTTTCCCCATCATTTTGCCCATAACCCTTAGAAATTTTAAAATGAACATAAACTCATATTGGACCACTGGCCACATCCAACAGCAAGACTTCAGCATTCCACTGACAAATTTTAAGTCATGCTACCTTCTCTCTATGACATGAATAAAATCCTATTACGAATCTGAACTTGATTATCATGGTCTTCTATAAAATTAAGGAACAATTTAATTTTTGTTATTATGATGATAGTAGTAGATTCAATAGCCACAAATTTAGTTTCTAGCTTTTTGATTGAGCTATTTAGAGAGTGCAATTATCTGTTACACTTCAGCTCTTCAGCCTGAATGCTTGCTTGCAGTCAGCTTGCCATGCACATTGTAGTCCATTATGTGTTGAGATTTCTTTTTTAAAGAAAAGCTTTGGAGAAATCTACTGGTTACAAAAGCAAAACTGCACTTAAGAAAGTGAATAGAAATATAGACAGTAGAAAGTATTCAGAGTAGCAGCCATGTTAGTCTGTATTCGCAAAAAGAAAAGGAGTACTTGTGGCACCTTAGAGACTAACAAATTTATTTGAGCATAAGCTTTCGTGAGCTACAGCTCACTTCATCCGATGAAGTGAGCTGTAGCTCACGAAAGCTCATGCTCAGATAAATTTGTTAGTCTCTAAGGTGCCACAAGTACTCCTTTTCTTTTTAGTAGAAAGTATGAGGTTTGAAAGTCACAAGAAACTGATTGTGTGGGACACTTCTACCTGATCCTAACAGATGTTCACTGATCAATGCTTAAGAGAAAGGAAAATGAAAAATAAGAAGGTCCTGTCTACATTATTCTAGAGGAGAAGAAATCCTTCTTGGCTGTAATCTGACAATCAGTTTAATCATGCACAAGAGATAGCATAGTTAATCCCCTTTTCTCTTGCACTTTTATAGAAAGTTACATAAAGCCCCATGTAAATTGGGTTACCACATAGACAGGGGCCCACATTTTCAAAAGGGATGCTTCAATAAAAATCAGCAATATTTACAAATGGATTCATTTGCACAGCAAAAACCCATATTTGTTCTTGAAATTCAGGCAATTACACAAGAAAACCAGTACTTAAGTGTAGTTACACAAGCTGTGCATGGAAGTGGAGGATTTCAAGTGTCAATTTTATTTTATTTTTTTGTGTGCACAAATGTATTACCTCGCCAATATTTTGTGTACAGTGTAGGCTGCTTCCCATGCAAATCCTCATGGCCAGGGTGCCTCAAATTTGTCCCTCAAAGGGCTCCTTAGATAGATTCCACACTCTTTTTCTGAGGTCTATCGGGCACTGGACTGTTTGAGAGGATGTCATTTAGATGAGATGTAAAAGCAGGGCCATGGTAGTAAGTGGTCATTAAAGATCCCATGGCTCTTTGTGCAAGAATTGGGAGCTGGGACATGCTCCCTACTTCTTCATGGTGAACTCCAGGTGGGGAGAGGACGATAACATTAAAAACTGCAGCAAAAAAACAAAATACAAAAAACACTTGATCCTAGAGTATCTGAGGACCACAGAAAACAAAGCAACAGCCACTGCACTGGAGATGTTCTTTGCACCTTCACTCAAAGGCAGGAAACAAACTGAAGATGCTTATGGGAGAGGGCCTATGCTGTTAGAGGGCATCATAACAGCTGCTGGGCCTGAACTAGGTTGTCTTGCCTCCTGCAAGCATATTTTACTTTCCTTTTGTAAATCATGAAATAATTAATATAATCTAATACGTTTTAATCAGCATAGTTGCTCCTGCAATGTAAAACAATTTCCATCTTAGAATAAATTCTGAGTTTTATAGTCTAATCACTTAATTTGAACTAATTAGAAACTAAACTATAAATGCTATTATAATATAATTAAGAATAAAAAAAACATATGTTTTGCATCATAGTTTCTATAACATTTTTGATGTTTTGTTTACCAGTTACTTTATCTTCAACAGAAGTCAGGATCAAGTATGTAGCCTCGTCATGAATAAAATGTGAACTGAATATATTTTAAACCTGTAGTCTTATCATAGCAACATCATCTTCAAACTGATACAGTCACATTCCAAAATAACAGAGGCAAAAATGAAATCAGATAAAAAATATACATCAAGAAGTTATGATAAGCATGTCAAGTACAGTAGAGTGGTGTTGAATTTATGAATCAGACACCTAGCATTCTGAAAGAAATAAAAACAGTCTGCAATTTTAAAAAAAGATTTAAGATTCAGATTTTTTTCCTCTGTATGCTAATATTCTATTTTAATGTATTCATATGGGAAATTAGCAGATTACCATTTCTGATTTTATTTTGCAAACTCACAAACCTAAAACAATATATTAAACCTACACATATGGAAATCTATTGTATCTTTTAGCGCATTTTCAATTCTTATTGTCACTGTATTGCAACATTCATCTTGTGAATATAGTCTTTAGTGACCTTAGTTTGGGGTCTTCATATTGAGATTCATAGATACTAATGTCAGAAGGGACCACTCTGATCATCTAGATGGGGGAGAAGAGTTACCATTGCTTGATGGAACAATTATTGCAAAAGATTGTGATTCACTGTTCACACACACACACACACACACACACACACACACACAAAATACTATCTTAAATCATGAACCAAATATTCAGAGAAGATCATATTCATGCCTTCAGGGCAGACAGTTAAATATTCAGGGAAGTTCTCCATGCTTGTGGAGGAGGAATTTAGCTTACACTAAACTGAAGGCCTACAGCTGAGTATTGTGCAGTGAGAGTACAAAACTTTATATGAGAGTGGAGAACAATTTTCCAGATTGCCTTGCTGGGCATTACCCTTTTAATGTTGGACCAAGACTGACCCTACTGTGATCTCAGATGTGAAGCAAACATTGGTCTTGTAACTTTTGTAAAATCATCTAATATATGGATACACTGCAAAAAATGTCCACATATTTGAGATTATAACAGCATTCTATTTGGCGAGGTAAAGCAGGCAGAATGAGACCAGACTCAGGCAAAAAATAAAAGGAACTGATTACTGTGTTCTGGTTTGCAAATACAAAAATACATAGCTTTCACCTATTAAGAATCTCTTTGTTGCCAGCAAAAAGTTGCTATTATTTGGCAGTTGCAAATATGCGGAAGGCACATTTGCAAGGCAGCAGTCAGGGAAGGAAGTGCTGGGATGTGCTTTCATTGGTCGCATCCCTGCAAACCTGCCTGAGGCAAGTGCTCAGTCTGGCCCATGTCTTCCGTCTGGGGTGCTAGCCCGGCGAACCTTCCTGCACAGGACAACATAGGAGGGGTCTTTCTTTAAAAAAGTTGCTAATAAGTGGCATGTTGTTGCTAATATCTGAGTCCCATTAACACTGATATTAATGGGATAAGTTGCCAACAATAAGTTTCCATTAACCAGAAGTTGCTAGTATCAGGATTGTTACTAAGCAGAATCTACGGTGTTGCCCAAAATGAATAATATTGAACCTGACAAACCGGAAGGAGGTCAGAAAAGTGCTGCACATACATAAAGACCAAGAGGTTTGAGGGTGTGATGTATGAGAAAAATTTTAAAAAGCAATAGATGGGCTAAAATGGGGCAGTCTATATCTGAAGATGATAGGAAGAAAAGTAGGAGTTAAGGGATGCATATGCCTGTTATGATATATATGTGATATGGAATAATCTCCCATGAGATGTGGTAGGAGCCTTGTAGACTGAAGCATTTAAAACAAAGATGGATGAAATGCTACATGACATAACCTAGGGAGGAAAGATGGGCCAATGATTAAGGTTTGAGCTTGAGACTCGACAGCCCTAGGTTCAGTTCCCTGGTCCCATGTGACTTGGGGAAAGCCACTTTAAGTCACCTTCCCCTCTCCATAAAATGGGCATAATAATGCCTCCCTACTTCGTAGGAGGGTTGTAACAAGGATCGGAAGGTTCTCAGATACTTCAGTGATAGGGGAACACCTATAATACTTTGGTAATACTGAATCCATTACTTTTCCATCTCTAACCTCTATAATTCTATGACATTAGAAATATTCTATAACAGTAGGAGGAATCTATAATTTGACTCTTACTGATAAGACAAATTGGAAAAGACATATTGAATCTAAAAATAAGGAAGAAATGGAGTCTAGAGGAAAAGTCAATGAAACTTTGTAAAATATATATATATATATATATATATATATATTGCTGTGTGCTTGGTATAGGATATTAATATTAACTGGAATAAGAGAATATATCTTCTGTATCAGAGGATCAAAGTCCTCTGAATACAAATACGAAAACGTATTTCTAAAATCTGAATACCTTAGTCTCGTGTGCATGAGGAAAAGCAGAGGAAAAGGCCACTAAGAATTGAGAACAGAGGGTCATAGGCTGGCACGATGAATTACTTTGTGGCAAGCCAGGGTGTGAATCTACAGCACATCACATTTCTGTGCAGTAATATCCCACGTAGACATGGCTACAGCGCTCTGAGGAGTTTCAGTTCTCTATAGCATTGTCCACATGGGATGTTACTGCACAGCAAGCAGGTGTGCTGTAGATTCAAAGGCCTGCCATGATTCACTTGGCTTACCATGCAGTAACTTGCTGGGTAGTCAAGCTCCAAGATTGTACGCTCTCTGGGACTGTGACTGTCATGGAGCCCTGAAGCCTGACTGGGGTTCCAGGGAACTACTGTATAACAAACAAATGTTCTACCAACATCAGGGGCCTTTTGAAAGCCCTAGATGATAATTCCAAAAGAGACTGCCCTGATTAGATAAGAGATCTGACTGCTGCCCATCACAATAACAATATTTTGTGCTCTGCAAACATTAACTATTTATGCCTCACCATATCCATGTAAGGTAGAAAGTAAAAGGGATCCTTTCACTTCCCACGAAAATGCAGTCACCTCTAGAGTGGAACATGTGCCACTACACAATGCAAAACAGGGTAGGACTGGAAGGGATGAGATACTTTACCTGACTCGGGGCATGCACAGGAATTTAAATTTAAACATTTAAATTTAAATTTGAATACTTTTGGAGGGGCATAAATGAAAGGTTCATGTGACTCTACCACCCATTTTTCCAGATGACTCTGGCGAGGATGCCCAGCAGCCTCAAGGAGGCAGCAGCGCCCCTTGCTGCAGCACTCTCCATGTCCTGCAACCTGGAGAGAGAGGAAGCAGCAGGGCAGTGTACTGCTGGTGTACCTTATCTGCTGCTTCTCCTTCCCTGCTGCTGGAGTCCCAGCCCTGCTGCCTGCTTTGCAGATGCCCGCTGAGGTGAGTTAGGGGCTGGTGGCAGAAGCAACATGTGGGACTCCAACAGCAGGGAAAGAGAAGCAGCAGGCTGCAGCTGTAAGGGGAGGAGGAGCTCTGCAGCCGGATTACTTCCTCCCTTCCCAGGCTGGTGCCCCTGCTTGCCCCCTCTTGTGCACACCCCTGATCTGACTGAAATTATAGAAATAATTTAGGTAGCAGAATGCAATTACCTGAGTAAGTACTTGGCCAGTACTTCAGGGTTGTATATCACTATTCTTGCAAAAAGTGGCATGGGGTTTTTAATAACCTAGAGTGGTCAGGACTCTTGGTTGTAGGTGTCATGTGTGAAAGATAGGAGGCTCTCCACTGCTAGAGTTACTAACGCCGTTCTGGGGCATTGGGTCAGAATCACTTATTGAATCACCATCATCACCAAGTTGGTGCACTGGAAGACCATATAAGAAAAGGAGTACTTGTGGCACCTTAGAGACTAACAAATTTATTAGAGCATAAGCTTTCGTGAACTACAGCTCACTTCATCGGATGCATTTACATTTTTTTTTTTGCATTTTTCTTTTTGCGAATACAGACTAACACGGCTGCTACTCTGAAACCTGGAAGACCATATAGTTATGTTGAGTGAATTCTCCCAATGTCACTCCCCAGGGTCCAAACACCATAGTTGTTGCATTCCATACTCGTAGAAGAGGGCAATATTTCTCTGGCCCTATTTTGAACCTAAAACTGGAAGCCTTCATAAATTCTTGTTGTTAGCACTTCAGGTATGTTGCAGTACATATTGCTGATGCAATCTTAAAACCCAAAATACTACATATCAATTGTTGTTACCATTTCTTTCATCTAAGTAGCAGCCTGGCTACCTGAAGATATCATTACATGCATCTCAAAATTTTTTAATTTATCTCTGTCATTTTTTAAAATTAATTCATCAATATGTAAAAGCCCCCGCCTAATCAGTGCCTTTGCATTAGTTAAAGTTTAGTGACAGAAACAGCATTCTTGGCATTCAAGTTATGACTTGTTTAGGAAATTGATATTGGCATTTTCTGCATGATTTGCTATTTCTCTAGTGAATTACTTTCCTGTCTTTGATTGTCCTATAGAAATTCTAACCTTATTGGAGACCCAACTAATGTAAAAAAAAAAAGTTGGCACATTTAACTTCAGGCAGAGTCTGGGTTTTCTGTGAGAATTAATGCACTTATTGATCTGTTAAAATAATAAACTGAGTGTAACAGTCTATTACAGAAAACAGCCAGATGGTTGAGGTTAAATATTCATTGCCTAGAGGTGAACTTAATCTCTCTCATACCTATAGGCTAATGTCACAGTTTTCAAAGAGAAGATGTATGCAAAGGAGGGGGATTTTATATAAAAAGATTTGTTAACAAGTAGAATAAAGAATTTACCCATTAAAGCAAGTTGTGGGGCATTCCTATTCACCACATTCTCTTCTGTTTTACTCAGAAGAATGCTGCTATGTTATTGCCTTTATCAACCCTGAGCACCTTTCTGGTGGAATTGTTTTTGCAAGAGTGACTTGAGCAAAACGTCACGCAAAAGCAACAGAACTGACTAATACTAAGGATAAGACCTGCAGTCATTCAGCTGTTAGGTATCTGTAGTATCAACAAATTCCAAGTGCTGGGTAAAACTTAGAACAGCACATAAAGTCTGAATAATATCTGGATTTCCAAATGAAGGATCTTAATAATCCCCGTTAGCCCGATCCAGACAAATAATCTTTCTGATGGGGTTGCTTTTTTCCTATGAATTGTGTGCTTTTCCGTGATTCTTCAGCCACCCCTCCCCTCCAGCCCCTTGCCCTTATAACAGAGTTGGCAAAAACATCTCTTAGAAGCCATTTTGTGATTATGAATTTGAAGATGAATATCAAAATGTGCCTTGAGGAGACATTTTTGACCATGTTATGTAATAGCATTACCTCTAAAGCAGACTGTATACTCTACAACTTATCAAGTAGCTTCTGTTGATATATGTTAGCTAAAATCAGCCTGGCTTCGTCTTGTTATTACCTGAGACAATTGACTCAACAAAACCTGGTCACTTTAATCATCTCTGATGCTGTGATATATCTGCCCTTAATAGCGGCATCCTTGACATTTTCCCATAACTGTAGATGCCACCATTGCACATCTCAGGGAGAAAAGGTGCACTCTGGATTTTCACTATCAAAGAGAAAACAAATCAATTTTATTCACCCAAGAGATTAAACTGCTGATGCAGAAGGTTATTAAAATATTCTCTGCTTCTCTGTGGCTTTGGAGTCTAGAATAATAAATCTTACAAAATGACTGTGGGGGGAACCCTGTGTTCTCTACTGACAGAGGGATTATCACAGAAGAATAAGAGGAAGGTTCACAAATCTTAACAGACAACAACATTCTCATGTTAACCACAATGCACATAATTTATTCCTTGAGTGAGCAGGCACTACTCCGTTGATTTCAGTGGTATTTAAGCCTGGGCAGAATTTGACCAAATAAACTTTGAGTTAAAAGGGAAGAAAACAGCAAAATTCTTCCTTAGAATTATTATACCCAACCATCTTCACGAGACCAAAACAAAACCAAACCCAAAAAATTAGGTTCTCCTTCGAAATAATGTTATCACAGTAATGTACACCTCCCCTGTGCACAGGATGACTTTTCCCCCAAGTTTGGAGTGTATGAATTGGAAAACTAGCTCATTTGATTTAATTTCCTCAAACTCCTTTTATTCTCCATTTTGGAGATGGGAACTCTGTCACAATGATTTGGTATAACTGCTTGCAGTTGGTTCATCAGTCATTATACCCATCTACTTCCAAACACATTGCATGGAAATTACTGTGTAAATGCCTTGAAAGTTGATGAATTGATCCTAAAATGTGGAACTAATAATAAAAGAATTATCCTCACTGCAGTTGTTAACACTGCTCTAATTAGGATTTTAACAATTACGATTACTAGCTAAGATTGTCTTCCTTTTACAGATACATTAATTAGAAGGAAAAGAAGGGAAGAAGACCATATACCTTCACTGAACAATTACTTTAATCAATAAAGGTGTCTTGCCTTCAGTACATTACATGGAATGTACAGAAATAGCTTCTTCAAAAAAATTGCCTACCAACCCAGTTACAAATTACAAAGACTTCTTTGTGAGATGTTGAGTAGAGCACTCTTTAGTACAATTATTTTTAAAAATGGATGTTTTACTACAGGACACCACAGTAATTTCTATAAACTTATTTCTTTGCTATATCATTAAGTGGCACAATAGACTTGTATGCACATTTTACATAGTCCTTAGCTGAAAAATGCAAACGTGCAACTATTTTAGAGGGTCACTTTCTCCACCCTCCATCACTCCCAACTCACAAAGCAGAAATGCATGGGCAATTTTAGATCTCTTTTAAATATGTCATCCACGTCTAAAACTACATGCAACCATATTGACATGCATATGTGAAGAGGATGCACTGCCAGGATCACAACAAGCTAAGATGTTGTGACACAGGCCAAGGCTGTAGTGAGCGTGCCTGCTCCAAAGTGAGCTTTTTCCAAGCTATGCACTTCCCAATATCCCTAGTGCAAATTCATTCCACCTTTAGTGTCTAACTACTCACCTCACCCGTGCAGGCAGACACCCCACCCTCATTAATTTCCACTTTGACATTTCTAATTTTTTTTCAACTGAAACTATTTGCCAACTTTGACCCAAATTTGCTGAATTTTTTTTTGCAAATTTACTATTTGCTGAAAAAATGTCACCTTGCTGTATTTAATCCTTAAACTGAAAATAAACCAGTTTACTTCTTTGTAGCTGTAAGGGGGACACTTCCTCTTTTAAGAATCTGAAGAGATCTGTCTGGTACATGGTTAGTATTTTTTCCCCCTGGCTGAGTCTAATTCTGGACTGTGTGCAGTTAAGCAACTTACAGCTCATTTACCAGACAGGTAAGAATGCTTGCAGCATCTCAGACATTTTGGGCCAGTCCTTATTTGTGGGCTCATTTCCTATGATTTAGTTGCAGGGTCAGCAAAAAACTTTCAAACTTGAGCCAATAACTAGAAGATTCTTTGTTCAAGGGTTCATGCATACTGCCTTTCATTTTGATCTTCATCACTTTCCCCTTTTTCTATGTTTCTTTGAATTCCAAGTTCAATTAAACCTAACATCTCAAACTGAAAGTCAACAGCACTGAATGTCACTTAGTTTCTAATCAAAATCATGAGAACAAACTACTTTAACTAGCTAAGGTTCACTTGCAACTGGTTCAGTTAAATTGTTTGTCTTACGGTAACCTTTTGAAAAAAGAACATACACTGAGATTTGAAGTAAATTCAAAACCCGGAAAGTTTCATGTATCTTCAAATTTCATTGTCAATATTTTATATAGCACTACTCATTAATTTACTTATTGGTCTAACTATTTTTAGATTAGTTTAAATACTTTACCACCTGGTAATGAGAATGAATGTGACTATAGGTCAGTGCATAAGTTAAAGCTGACCCTGAGCAATTGTAATGTGGTAAGATAGAAGGGTACAGAAAAAGTTAAATGCAATGAAACTGTTTTAAGTGCTGCCCTTTGGACCAGCAAAACTCAGTTACCTACTAGAAGTTGGGCAATGTGTAAAAGTCAAACAAACTATACTGGAATTCTTGGGGATGATATAAAGTGGTTGCTATAGAGTACAGACAGTACCAAATAAATATCCAAATAATAGAATGTTATATCATTTTAGAATTTCAGATAATACATTTTAAAACTTATATACAAATAAATCCTTATAATCCACACATATCAATACTTATTTTGCATTATTCTATCCAGGTACAGGGTAACTGCCAAGTACAGGTCTGCAATGCTGTTAAATGTGTGATAAAATACAGAATTATCTATGTTTTGTTATATCTATATATTCATATTTGTAATTTGTTTTTTATATATGAGACAAATATTGAGAGGAGGCATTCCCTAAGACTTCCCTTTTATTGCTGGAAAATACATCTTTGTGTTATTGTGACAGATGGATTTTAATTAGTAAGTAATTCATGTTTGGAATAGAGGTATTTATAAGAGACAACTGTACAAAAAATGCAAATACTTTACCTTTAAGGATAAGCCAAATGTGACTAAGTCTAATACTTTTAGGTAGGGACAATTAAAGGGAAAAGGGAAAGTAGCATCCAGTCCCTGAAGAGTAGGCATGATCAAAATAGGCATTTGAAATGCTAGATTTTGAGAGAGGAAATTGTAGTAATACTGCCAAATCTACACAGCTGAGAATGTTTAAAAATACAGGGGGCAAATCACCATTACATGGAGAACAGAAACTATTACACTTCCCTAACAATGATCAAATGCAACATTGTGGAAATGCTGATATAAATTTGACCAGTATGCTTAATATAAAGTATGCTTTAAACTGAAAGGACTATGAAGGACTGGAGGATCCAATGAGGAATGGGAACTGAATAACCTGAAGCTAGAGATGGTGCCTCACCAAGAAAGTCAGTGTAGGGGGTCAGAAAGCTCAGATAGAAAATAGGAGAAGGAAATGACTTGGAATTGTAAGCTATTATTATTATTATTAATAATTATTCACTGTAACAGAACTCAAGGTGAAGCTTTCTAGATGACCTTTTGCAGAGCGTCGTACTATATGTATACTATGTCTTTTGTTTTAATCAGATCTTCTCTATCTGATAATAAAACTGTTTTTTAAACTGGCTGCTTGGATCTCATACTGGTTGGGAATTTCCCACCATCTGTCTTGGAGAGGTGTGACAACCATCAGGAAGATGCAAGGCTGTCTGAAGCCTATTCAGCTTGGGATTCCTGGTCAAATGGGAATGGGCTAAAGAATATTCTCCTGAAGTACCATGGCCATCACCAGCTTCTATTTCCCCTTCATCAAGATCCCTTTAAAAACTCAGATTCCAGTAAAAAAGAAAAGGAGTACTTGTGGCACCTTAGAGACTAACAAATTTATTTGAACATAAGCTTTGATGAGCTACAGCTCACTCACTCACTCACTCACTCACTCACTCACTCACTCACCTTTTCTTTTTTGCGAATACAGACTAACATGGCTGCTACTCTGAAATCAGTTTCCAGTGGACATCTCAGTCCAAAATTCTTTAATTCACTCTGCACCAGACTGGCAACAGAGTAAATTGTCAAAAACAAAACTCAGAAGCAAACAAAAAGTCTTTCAACAGTTCCAGCTTCACAGTCTCCTGTTTCCGGGGGTTCCCTAACTCAAGGGTTCTCAACCTTTTCTTTCGGAGGTCCCCGCAATATGTTATAAAAACTCCATGGCCCACCTGTGACACAACAACTCTTTTCTGCATATAAGGAAATATGTTCCTTGCACATTAGGAAGTAGCAAGCTGGGCTATTGGCCAGGACCCCACACAAAAGGGGCCCCCGCAAGCTAAGTTGCTCAGGCTTCGACTTCAGCCCCAGGCAGCAGGATTCAGGGCCCCAGGCTTCAGCCCCGCATGGCAGGGCTTCAGCTTTCTGCCCTGGGCCACAGTGAGTCTAACACTGGCCCTGCTTGGCGGACCTTCTAAAACCTGTTCGCTGCTCCCCAGGGGGCCCTGGACCCCTGGTAGAGAGCCACTCCTCTAGCTCACTGCCAGGCTTCCTGCCTTTGGCAGTCTTTTACTTTCGGACATATTTTATTCTGTCTAATTCCATTTGAGACTTCTGTGTTCTAGAAATGATTTTCCCTAATAAAGTGGGATGGGGGCAGAGATGTTTATTTTATATATTAATGTCACCAGTGATTGTCATATCAATGTCATTGCAATCTGATGGATATATGGGAAACATCATGGATGAACACTGAGTGACATTAATATAATTAAGACAATAATGACATTGATATGACAATCACTGGTGACATTAATATAAAAAAAAACACACATCTCTGCCCCCATCCCACTTTGTCAGGGAAAAACTCTAGAAAACAGAGGTCTCAAATGGAATTAGACAGAATAAAATAATATGACTGAAAGAATAAGCCTTTGGAAAAAGTTATTAAGTATAGCCCTGATCCTGCAGTTGCCTGTTCACTGAAATATCTATATGACCACCTGCATTCAGTTGCAAGATTGGGGCCCATTTCTTGTGGTGTCAAAAACTGCAACAATTCACCTTGTGTAGTATGATAGATGACAACTCTTTACTGAAGTTGGTTTGCAATTGTAGAATCCAGTCATAGATGACATCAGATTAAAATATATGTAATTATATTTTTTTTAAAAATCAGTGCTATTATAATTTACCACTAGTGATAAACCAATAGAATAATACTTGTCATATAAGCTAAGATTGGAGCATTAATCTGTGTAATGTGATAACAAGGCACTTATTACTAGAGAAAGGCCTTCAGTAGTAGTCTCAGTCTGCCAGGAAACAACTGCCATAAGAACCTAGTAGCTGTACCATGGCCAGCCAATGCTGATGTGCAACATAAAACTCAGTAGGATTTCTTAATGCACATGATCAAAAGTGATTTCAATAGCATACATACCTTCATTCAATATTTTGCCCCCAAGCATAACCAGTAACTAGTGCTGACTATTAACCACACAGAAAGTATTAAAGACTATTTGTTCAGCTATTTTTGCTTATTGGTAAAGAAAAAGTTTTCTCCCAGTTCAAAATGAATAAAAATTATATCCCCACAACCAGTAAATCTAAAACTACTATACAATTTAGTTCTTTAAAAAAGTCAAATTTAGATGGAGATTAAGCATGAGGCTGAAATCCTGGCCCCCTTGAAGTCAGTGTCAACATTCCCATCAACTTCAGTGAGGCCAGGATTTCACCCAGAATAGTTTTGGAGCAAGCTATAAGCAACTGACATCAGTGGTTTATTGCCAGTTTGACAACAGCATTTGCTAGCGCAAACACTATAATTATGCCAAATAATATTTTAATTGTTTTGTTAGCCTTGTTAAGCAAAAAGTTTCAATTAAAAAAAGAAAAAAACCTTCAGCGAATCTGACATTAAGTCAAAGGTTTTAAAATGTACTGTACTATTACAGATTAGCTCATCTCCGATTGGCTAAAGGATAGAATAAATGTGATATCTAAGACAATCAAAACACAACATTTCTATTATTTTAACCATATATATATACACATATTTTGTACACAGACTATATGAAGAGCAATTGTCACTCCACTGCACCAATATCCATCAAATCAAATGACAGCATCTTCCCTCATGAATCATTTGGTATAATGGAAATGAAGTCAGTTGAATACAGCACTGTTGCAGGATAAATGACTCCCATTTCGAAAATAAACATCTCAGCTTCATCTCAACGTTTATTTCCAATAAATGTCTGAGCATCTCCTTGGCATTTATCTAGTAGAGGGAGACCATTAACTTGTTGCAACATTCTATTCCACTGACATTATCTCTTAAATCATCCAAAGCCTATTATCAACATCTCCTGATGTAATTTATTGCTTTCTTGCACCCACAGTTTAAAAGGACCTTTCACTGATGTAACATTGTCAGTTAAGTAAATGGGGAAAGAGTTCATGATGAGATCAGAAATGTAGTACCTTCTGCACTGAACTAGGAAAGAGACACATGACAAAACAAAGGGCCTCATCCTGCAAGGTGCCAAGCATGTCCATATCCCACTGAAACCCCTGGGAATAGAAAATGTTGAGCGCCTCCCCAGAAGAAACTTAGCAACTCACAGGACTGGGCACCTTAGGTATTGAATCAGGAAAACTTTATCTTAAATAAAGATGCCTTCTTAGGGTCTGGGGGCCTGATCCAAAGCCCACTTATATCAATGGAAAGATTCCCACTGACTTCAATGGGATTTGGATCAAACCCTTGCTTAATAATCAGGGTGTTGGGCTATTTGGTAAATTTGCATTTTGAGTCTGTTCAGTTTTTAAGCTCATGAACTTCAAAGACAAGTACAGTGTTTATTTCAGTTCTGTATTGGTTCACTGTCTTATTTCGGCTCAGAAAGCCATTTTATGACTACAATGGTTCAGCCAGAAGCCAACATTTAGCTTAGTTCTGTCCTATTGCATGCAATGTGCCTACCTGGCAGAACGTTGGAAGCATCCTCAACATTTAAAGTAACATCATCAATCCATTTTCATGTGGGAAACAGCCAGTGACTTTTCTTTTCATACCAGCCAGCTTTTGAGAACATAGCCTGTACCTGACTGGGTACGGGTGAAAACCCAAAGGTAAGGCACAAAGCCACAAAATGAAATATATACATTTATCCTTAAATGTAAAAAACCCAAGAGATCATGCATGCTGCTGCTCTCGCTGCAGCAGTGCCCCCTGACATCAGGTCATGGCATTGCAGTGGGCCTCATTTGTAATGGCTTTTGGTGGCCCTGTGATGGCCTGTTTCTACCTGGGTCTTCCCTCCTGCCAGGTCACCTAAAAGTGCAATCCCCATCCAGGATGATGTCCAATTGTAAGTCCAGATAAATATCTAAACTAATAATTCTTCTGCCACACTAGGGCTGCACTTAAGTTCTCTGTTTCTTGGCCCCTATTCTTGGGCCCTGCAGTTTCTCCTAAGCTGCCTCCTCCTAGCAGGTCCCTCCCCTCCCCCACTCCATTAAGTCCCATCTCTGAGGATTCTAGCAACTTGCCTCAGAGAGCTACTGCTCCTTACAGGTTCCATCTCAGCAGCCCATCCCTCACAGGAGCCTAACCTGTTCTTAGTAGGTCTCTTCCAGCCTGACTTCTTTAGGCTCTTCCTAGAGAGGGAACTCCCCTTGGTCCTCCCTCTCCTGGTCTCCTCCCTCATGGAGTTCACAGTTCTGTTTAAGCAGTCCTCGCTCTGATCCCGCACAGCAGGGATCAGTCATGATCATTAAGTCTCCATCACACTCATCTGGGGGATAGCTGTCTGGTCACAGGGAAGGCTTATTAAAACGATGCTATATTTTAGCTTCTTTTCCATGTTCATTATTCTGTCTATAAAAGAAAGTGTGTCAGGTCTGTGTTTTGGGGCTTAATACCAAATGATAATTACAAACACATAATTAAGAATAAATTACATCTGTCAGATATTAAGGAGTTGTATATATATATAGGGATATCCACAATATAGATGTATAGCTTTGGGAGATTCCCCCCCCCCCCCCCCGTGGCAAAACACTACATTAATGCAGAGTTAAAGTTGCTTGGTGGTATGTCATCCCTTTGAAGAATGCTGAGTTGAGAAAAAAAACAAAAAACCTTCTGAAAACCAGGTAATGACCATTTTACTCTATTGGTACATGTACAGTAAAAAAAATTTACGTTTTCTTAAAATTTTCTTTCTATGAGTACCCCAAAGATTTACTGACTACCAAACACTACCTATGATAAAACTTCATAGATTTGAGATCATTTGACCCGCATCACATCAGTACTTTGATCTGACAGGGCAAGATGCTGGTGACCTCAATTTTTTTAATGACACTTTTTGTGGGGCTTATATCCACAGAACTTCATGCTCAAATGATTCCAAATTTGGATCACTGACTGACCCTCCTGAGGCACACCAAATTTAAAAGTAATCTGACTAAGCATGTCAATTTTAGAGGACTTAGCAAGGTCAATATTTAAACACAGGTCATGATGCAATCTTAATTATAGTGGTGGCTCCTGTAATGCCGACTGACAGTCGTCGGTGGGCAGGATCGAACCTGGGATCTCAGTACATGAGATCGCTACCGCATTAGCTAAAAGCTGTTAGCTAAAGCTGTAGACAGGCTCATTTTATCTTTCTCTAAGTGGTCTCGGTGCCACGAGATGGGACAGAACACCACACTCACAAGGTGTGAGAGTTACACTCCCATGACACTATAATATATATATAAATAAAATCATTAGGGTCAATATAGTAAAAATGTTAAATATGCATTGTGTTGGTCAGAGCCAGGAGATGATATAACTGTTTACAAATAGATGAAGGCTATAAACGTCAAGGAGTGAGAGGAGAGGATGGATGCCAGAAGCATTCTTCATCTCTCATTTCTATGAATCTATAATCATCATCATCATCATCATTATTACATACACACGCCTCACCTTTCCAGGACTGACATATTGAATACTTGCAATGGGTGACATTCTCCCATCTGTTCGTACTTTGATTGATACTCCTCATTTACTGTTTAAACTTTGGTTTGGGGCAAAATCATGGCATTAAAGTGCTGTGTACTATAACTACGTCCCCACTCTACTGCTAAAATTAAGGTTGAATTAGTATTCACTGCAGTTTCATACAAAACTGAAGTTAAAATGTGATCATAAAATTTTATTCTCAGCCTGGAATTCATTTTTATTGTCAGTTAAAAACAAAAACAAAAACAAAAAATGAAAACTCCAGAATCACATTGGAAGATACATGCTAAGAGCCTGATACTGCTGCTATTCTAGTCAATGTCAAAATCCCCATTAACTTCAGTGGTGCAAGGTCAAGTCCTATGCATATGTCTTCAGATTTGAAATGTATGTATTCCATTTTGTCAAAGGAACTACTCATTTCTAAAGAAACTAGGTTTGGAAAGTGAGTATATGGAACTTTTCTCTAGCACATTGCTAGGGATCACTGTGCTACTGCTGGGGATAACATCTTTCCACTGGGATGAACCAATCCCTTGCAGTCAATAAAGACCCCAGGTCACTTTTCATAAGAATAAGGGTATTAGCTAGAGTGGTGTGGAAAGTTTTACAATGCTTGCAGTCATATACTACTGATGTTTTTCTGATCATTATATTAAGTTTTACGTATAGACTGCAACACTTTACAGTGCTAATATTCAATTCCGCATAGCATACTAGCTCTTGGCAGTCAAGTAAGGTTATGCAGCAAGTTCTACAAGTGGTACTATAAAGCAAAGTCATAAAAATCTCGCTGGTATGAATTGTACTATTATGTTTGGAGGTGCCTGTGCACCCTTAAGAATGAGAACAAAAGCATACCATTTATAAACCAGCTTTATCCTACCCAAACTTATTCATAGCTTATTAACTATTTCAACATAATTATACTATGAATTAAATATATTACACAAAGCAATTTAAAGCATTATGACTCCATAGTGTAAAATATGTACATTAATAATGCACATTCAAGGAGTGCACTACAATACTTATAGAAGGAACACAAACAGGTAAGATTATAACCCCTCATATATAGATATAGATATTTTACAACTGAACAACAATACTATATTGAGTTATTGCATTTTTAGGTTTAATTATGACCCTTAAAATTTAGAATTTAAAATTATATGTACAAGATAGATATGGGCAATAGCAGTAAACAATAATAATACTTTGCACTTTCAGAGTATCTTTAACAATAGACTCTCAAAGAGCCTTAAACAAGTGATTAAGTCTCACAATATTTCTAAGACTAAAGACAGGTAAGGACTAAATGGAGATCATTTTGCCACTGAAATGCAGTCACCTCAGGAGTGGAAAGTGGCAGCTATTTAACAGAACATAGACACACAGCATAACAGTTAATATTTGAAATGCTAGAGGGAAATGGGTTAGGCAAACTAACCTGAATTTGGGCCTGTACCTGTATTCTTTAAAATGAGACACCATTTTGCATTCATGTGAAAGATTACTTCATATGTTTCTCAGTCTAAACCTATATATTATATAATAGTATAATAGAATATTATTAATATTATTATTTATGTATAATATATATTTATTATATATTTATATATACATATACACCATTTTGCATTCATGTGAAAGATTACTTCATATGTTTGTCAGTCTAAACAGATATATAAAGGAGGCTTTATTTCTCCATCATTGTCAATTCTAAGACTGAGATGTATCCAGCAGAAAACTTCATTCACCTCTGAAAGCATACAATAGGCTGGCCTATATCTAGTGGTTAACAATAATAGTGCTATTGTTACAATGCTTGGATACAGTTATACTCAAGTTACCTCAGGTGAGGAGTGCTGAATAAGCATACACATGCTCTTTTCATAATCAATGGAACAATAAGAAAAAATGACTAAAAAAGTAACATATCAAGGTCATATTGTCTTTAACTTGCTGAGAATGCTGATAAAAATGATTTCAGTTGCTCTGTTACTGTAATAGAGAAACTAAAGAAATCATGCACCAAACTCTCACTTCAAGAAATAGATTCGCTTTTCCATACCTGTCGGCTTTTCAAAATAAAGAAAATAGGGGGGATAGATAAAATCCAGAGAAAACAGGGATCAAATTCTGCTCTCAGTTATGCAGGTTTAAATGTAGCTTTGCTGAAGAAAATGGTGTTGCTTCAGATTTAACACTCAGAGAACAGAATTTGGCCCTGGTTGTAGAGCACAGACAATTTCTAGTTTTATTTCTTATAAGAAGCCGCCCAACCATTATTAAATTGTGGATTCAGAATACTTCTTTAAAGCAAACTTTCTATTACATAACAAGGCAGATTTTTGCTTCATTCTTTCCCTTCTCTTGCTATACTTCACTTTTCTTTCTATATTTTGATGCAATTCATTCAATCTTTTTCATAATTGCCTTCTCTCAGACTAATATTCTACGGCCTCAACAGTAGGTTCTTATCCTCTATGAATATACCTAAATTACAATTGGGAGGTGTGACTGCAGCACGTGTAGGCATACCCAAGTGAGCATTGATCAATCTAGCTTGCTAAAAATAACAGTGTAGCCATGGTAGCACAGGCGATGACATGGGCTAGCCACTCGGGAACATTTCAAGGGTCCACGGCAGTGCTATGATTACATAGCTAGCCCATGCTGCCTCTGAAGGTACACAGCTATAAGCGATGGTCACATAAACACCACCCTATACCAGAAACCTACTGACCACTATACTTACCTACATGCCTCCAGCTTTCATCCAGACCACACCACACGATTGTCTACAGCCAAGCTCTACGATACAACTGCATTTGTTCCTACAAACACCTACAAGATCTCTATCAATCATTCTTACAACTACAGTACCCACCTGCTGAAGTGAAGAAACAGATTGACAGAGCCAGAAGAGTACCCAGAAGTTACTTACTACAGGACAGGCCCAACAAAGAAAATAACAGAACGCCACCATCCATCACCTTCAGCCCCCAACTAAAACCTCTCCAGCGCATCATCAAGGATCTATAACCTATCCTGAAGGATGATCCATCACTCTCACAGATCTTGGGAGACAAGCCAATCCTTGCTTACAAACAGCCCCCCAACCTGAAACAAATACTCACCAGCAACCACACACCACACAACAAAAACACTAACCCAGGAATCTATCCTTGCAACAAAGCCCGTTGCCTACTGTGTCCACATATCTATTCAGGGGACACCATCATAGGGCCTAATCACATCAGCCACACTATCAGAGGCTTGTTCACCTGCACATTTACTAATGTGATATATGCCGTCTTGTGCCAGCAATGCCCCTCTGTCCTGTACATTGGCCAAACCGGACAGTCTCTACGTAAAAGAAAAAATGGACACAAATCAGATGTCAAGAATTATAACATTCAAAAACCAGTAGGAGAACACTTCAATCTCTCTGGTCAGTTGATTACAGACCTAAAAGTGGCAATTCTTCAACAAAAAAAACTTCAAAAACAGACACCAACGAGAGACTGCTGAATTGGAATTAATTTGCAAACTGGACGCCATTACATTAGGCTTGAATAAAGACTGGGAGTGGATGTGTCATTACACAAAGTAAAACTATTCCCCCTCCCCCCACTGTTCCTCACACATACTTGTCAACTGCTGGAAATGGCCCACCTTGATTATCACTACAAAATTTTTTTTTCTCTCCTGCTGGTAATAGCTCACCTTACCTGATCACTCTCATTACAGTGTGTATGGTAACACACAATGTTTCATATTTTCCATGTATATAAAATCTCCTTACTGTATTTTCCACTGCATGCATCCGATGAAGTGAGCTGTAGCTCATGAAAGCTTATGCTCAAATAAATTTGTTAGTCTCTAAGGTGCCACAAGTACTCCTTTTCTTTTTGCTATTTTAGTGAGTTAGTTTGATCAAAGCTATGCAGCTGTGGGACTGGAATCATGTTACTGCATTCAGGAGGTATGATTGCAATGTAGACATATCCTTAACGGACTAGTCCCTTGTGGGAGGGCACAAATCACTATGATACACATTCCCATTGTCATCTCAAGACTTTTAGGTATGCAGGAATTTGGATTCCTGTACGGGCCACTACTTATTGTAATCAGGGACAGATCCCTGCTCCTTCAGATCCGAAGTGCATGCTTTCATAGAATCATATCATATCAGGGTTGGAAGGGAGCTCAGGAGGTCAACTAGTCCAACCCCCTGCTCAAAGCAGGACCAATCCCCAATTTTTGCCCCAGATCCCTAAATGGCCCCTTCAAGGATTGAACTCACAACCCGGGGTTTAGCAGGCCAATGCTCAAACCACAGAGCTATCCTTCCCCCAACTTAGAATAGCGGTTCTCAAAGCCGGTCCGCTGCTTGTTCAAGGAAAGCCCCTGGCGTGCCGGACTGGTTTGTTCACCTGCCGCGTCCGCAGGTTCAGCCAATTGTGGCTCCCACTGGCCGCGATTTGCTGCTCCAGGCCAATGGGGGCTGCGGGAAGGGCGGCCAGCACGTCTCTTGGCCCACACCACTTCCCGCAGTGGCCTGGAATGGTGAACCGCGGCCAGTGGGAGCCGCGATCGGCCAAACCAGGAAACACGGCAGGTAAACAAACTGGTCCAGTGCGCCAGGGGCTTTCCCTGAACAAGCAGCAGACCAGCTTTGAGAACCACTGCTTTTGAAGAATTAAAAGCCAAGACTGACATTTGTGCAATGTTTTAGAATTATGTCTGCTACGTTGGTATCAAAAAGAAATAATTGTTTTTGATAACATCTGAAGTACAAGTATTGTGGTTCTCTGCATGACTATGAAAGGCCAAAGTGCAGTGGAAACATCACTTTTGTCATGTGCAAGAGGTCTAGAAAGCATCGAGTCCAAGGGGCCTTGTCATAAATATAAAGGGAAGGGTAACCACCTTTCTGTATACAGAACTATAAAATCCCTCCTGGCTAGAGGCAAAACCCTTTCACCTGTAAAGGATTAAGAAGCTAGGATAACCTTGCTGGCACCTGACTAAAATGACCAATGAGGAGACAAGTTACTTTCAAAGCTCGGGGGTGGGGAGGGGTAACAAAGGGTCTGTCTGTCTGTGTGATGCTTTTTCCGGGAACAGAAAAGGAAGGGAGTCTTAGAACTTAGTGAGTAATCTAGCTAGATATGCGTTAGATTTCTGTTTTGTTTAAATGGCTGAGAAAATAGCTGTGCTGAATGGAATGTATATTCCTGTTTTTGTGTCTTTTTGTACTTAAGGTTTTGCCTAGAGGGATTCTCTATGTTTTGAATCTGATTACCCTGTAAGGTATTTACCATCCTGATTTTACTGAGGTGATTCTTTTACTTTTTCTTTAATTAAAATTCTTCTTTTGAGAACGTGATTGGTTTTTTTTCATTGTTCTTAAGATCCAAGGGTTTGGGTCTGTGTTCACCTATGCAAATTGGTGAGGATTTTTATCAAGCCTTCCCCAGGAAAAGGGGTGTAGGACTTGGGGGGATATTGGGGGGGGGACATGTCCAAGTGGGCTCTTTCCCTGTTCTTAGTTTAACACGCTTGGTGGTGGCAGCATAGGATTCAAGGACAAGGCAAAGTTTGTACCTTGAGGAAGTTTTTAACCTAAGTTGGTAAGAATAAGCTTAGGGGGTCTTTCATGCAGGTCCCCGCATCTGTATCCTAGAGTTCAGAGTGGGGAAGGAACCTTGACAGGCCTCCACAGACCTTTACACACTAGATAACAGAGCTGACAGAGACTCACTTTGCAAAAGTAAAGAGTGCATGTGAGAGAGAAGGGAAGGCTGTGGATTTACTGTTGGAGTAGTAGGGATATTACATAAATGATGTAGCTCCAGCGGACCACAGCTTAAAGTAACCAGCTGGACATGGCCAGTGCTATGTCATGTGGCCCAAAGAATCAGCAATGTGCAAGCTACACAGATGGTCCATGTACTACATGCAAGTTGGGGGTTTGATTATATCTCCAATATCTGCATAGTTTTCCCTGTAAAGCTTTGCTTAGGGACTAGAATTCTGACCCTCCAGCATCAGTTAACACGCAATCACTGTCTTGCCAATCTCATATTTGAGATATCTGAAGAATGGCCCATGGCAGGAAATGTCTAGTTCCCAGGCCTTCCCTTTCTATTGTCCTTCCATTGAGATCAGTGAGCTTAGGACCTGGCTTTGGATGAGTGTGTCTTTTCAGTTACGCCAGAAAGCAGCCAATCTGCATGAAAACTCATCAGTATAATGTGATACTGTCATAAATAATTATGATGGTAATTCTACAAATGCAAATTATTCCTACAACATTTTGTAAATGATTTCCCCCCTAATTTTAAAGCACTGGGTAACTATACTGTGAATTACACTAGTAATTCTGTGCAATACCTCCAGGAGTACAATATGTTTGTATAACTCAATTCAGATCAATAAGGCTTGAATAGTAAGTTGGCCTTAGCAACATACAGAGCCTTCAGGAAGGCCTGTTTTGACTGTTAAGAATCTGCTTTTTGAGCTGAATTTAAATATACAATTGGCAAACAACTGAATTGCAAGATTTTTGTTACATATTATGATATATAATTTCTACTTTACTGGTGCTCAGAACTGGAAAATTAAGTATGGGTTGCCTGTTTGAAAATGCAGATTAATCATTCTTTGGGAAATAAACTAAAGATATCTGACTAAGAATTATAACTTGTCCACATATATTTATTTTCCATTTAATGAAGCATTTCCTAATGTACTGTAGAAGTGCCTTAATTTTAACTCCCATTATTTACTCAATGTCTGCAAGGTGAATAATAAGTCATTAAAATCAATATCAATGGATGAAGCCCCTCTAGATTAATAATATTTCTTACATTGTCTGCTCTATTGCCATTCCACATAATAAAGTAGAGAAGTGTATTATTAAAAAAACAATGTGTTGCAAACCAAATTAAATTAAAATGAATCAATGTAATTCAATTATATATTCCATTAGGACTTTGTAAAATTCTATTAATTACAAAGGAACTAAAAAGAACGCTCTCTTCTGTCTTAACCTCCTGTTCGTCAAGGTGATCTGGAGTTAAACAAGTTTCAGGGTAACCCTTTGTATACTTATAGCGGGGTTCGGAAAATTTACCCAACAACAAGTCTAAGTGAGAAGTATATGCACTGCCCATCCCTTGCAATTTAAGGGGATAAAACAATGATTGAGGTTTATTATATGCTATGATTATATTTGTAATCAGGCTCTGAATGAGCTCTCCCCTGACATTTAGTGATGACCTGGGGAAAAAGATTTCAGGAGAAGACCATGTTTGCATAGATACGCCTACGTGCCTAGTAGGTGAAACTGCTTTACCAAAATTATCAATTTTGGCTGGTTTGGGGTTACAGATCATTCTAGTATTTGAATGCAGGGTTAATGAAAGCTTACCTTTATGTACAAGTAAAGGGCACCAGGATTTTGCTTAATATGCCCTGATTGGTGGAGGGGGGATCACCATAAACTGTATCTCACTTGCTAAGCAGGGGATAGGGATACCAAATCCCACTGAAGACAAGAGTGGGTAGAGACAGATGTTCCTACCTGGTGGTGTGGACTTTGCCCAAAGAGTGCTAGGTCCCATTTGATCTACTCCTTTCCAGTGTTTAATGACAGAACTGATTAGATTCAATTGATAATCCTTGTTTGTGGTTGGTACTTCCCAGAGATCACATTACTGCTGAGCAGGTCTGGGGCAAAGCCTTGTGGGGGACTGTGAAAGGCAACACAGAAACTGCACTGGCTGTGAGGTTCCCCACAACCTTCTGAACTCACTAAGAGCTGGGTTAAGTGGTGGAATCTCAGAACGTGATGTCACAGGAGCAAAAAGCAGTGGTGGCTTGTGGCAGCAGAGAAATAGCAGCAACAGAGAGCAGCTGCTGGCAGTGGCAGAGAAGCAGAAGCAGCTATCAGCCGGTTGCAGAGCCAGGTGGGAGGTGAACTCCTATGAAAATACCTCTGAACTCTGGGTCTTCGCTAACCAAGACCAGCCAACTCTGGTGCAGCGTGCAGCGGAGGGAGAGGGGAGTGATGTGTTAAAGAGACATTTGTTTGTCACACTTTCCCACCACATGGTGGGAACTGACGCAAAGGACACTGCACAATGCACTGTGGGGTCCAGTTTGTTTATGGTCATGTGCTTTTGGATGTGGTTGTGGGGTTTTTCCAAATTAATGCTTGGTTCCCTTTCCCTTTTATTAAAAGCTTATGCTCAAATCAATTTGTTAGTCTCTAAGGTGCCACAAGTACTCCTTTTCTTTTTATAATCTCTCTTGCTTTTATTCTACCTTCTTTTTATTTTATTCTATCTGCCTGGCTTCACACCACCTTCTCTGTTCTTTGCCCTATACTCAGAGTGTGGGGCATATTTTATTGTATTGTCTTCAGTGTTCATTTCATCTCCTTTTTCACTCTTGCCCACACACTTATGCAGTCTAGCTGTCTCTTTCACTACATTGTTCTCTTCCTCTATACTTTCTCCTATTTTCTCCTACTTCTGAACATTTCTCTTTCTCTTCTAACTTATCTCTTTCATCTCTCTTGCTCACCCAAATGCACCACCAGTCATACTAGTGACTGCGTAGTACTGGAGGTGCCTGATAAATCCGAAGCTCAATTCCCTTTCGTTGCTGGAAGGGACCAAAATATTTTCTCTCTGTTCACCCCCAGAATCTCCTGGCTGCTATGAGGGGAGTCTCCATTACTGTCCCTTCAGGATCAATATTTGCATCCTTCTCCTCAGTAAATAGCACTAGTGTTTGGCACTGCTGCTGCTCATGAATTTTCCAAGCAATAACAGAGTAAAACTAACCTAATTCTTGTCAGGTTCACTTCTGTCCACAAGCTTCTGAAGAGCAGCAATTAAAACTGACAAAACTACAATGATTTTTTAACTTTGCTGCACCTTGGCAAGGCTCTGAGCAGCAAGAGATGCCGGGGGGCTGACTCTCTGCAGGCTCAAGATAGTTCACAATTTGGAGATTATCTGCTCAAATATAAAGGCTATACATTTAATCTAAGAAAAAATATATTTTACTACTAGATTATGCCAATTTACATCAGCAAAGATTGTGGTCCTTGGATTCTGTAGACATGATTTATACTCTCCTCAGAAGTTTTCTACTTACTTTCCACAAACCCCAGTTTATAAATACTTGCTTACATAGTTCAGCAAAAAATAAATAAATAAATCATTCCAGTATAAACTAGTCTGAAGCTAATGTTTTGAAGGAAAGAAAAGCTGCATAATATCATTTGATAGTCTCCCAATATTTCAAAGATCACCATTATCAAAGTGCAATATTGAGATGTCTATTGAGTAAGCACCAGATGCAGTCATATAAGCCAAGTCATAAAGGACTTCAAACAATAGTGCGGAATACATTAAGTGGTAATTTTTAGAATGTAGTTATTAGTTAGCAATTGGAAAACCTCAAAAGTTTTATCAGTTCAATTAAGTTTGAACACAGCAGTTCAGTTACATTGGGATAAACACTCCAAAAATCTAGATGTCTTTCTATACCTCTTCAGTCTGCAAAATTGGGCAGAAAATACTGGAAAAGCAGTCTCCTCCCTGGGTTTTGGGAGCTTCTAATGCTGGTTTTGGCCAGAACCCAGCAGTACCAGGTTTGCACAAAGGAAACCTGTGGGGCGGGAGGGAGAATTGTGCACCAGACCTTCAGACACAAATATTTCAGTCTGGATTTTGGTTGAGTTTTTGGCAAGGGTTGGTGAGGTTTCTTTCTTACCTACAACTATTCACCCATCTTTAATTACAGTTATAAGAGGGTAATATGCCACCAGTATAACTTTTGAGGGTGGCATCCCATGAATGGAGAATATACACAATACAATATTCAAATGATATTGTGAATTAAACTTCAGAGTTCTTTCAAAATAAATCATTTCAGCATACAGGGACAGCATACACAGATGCCCCACTATATTCAATGGTGTTACCATGATGACAAGTTCTAGAGTATCTTTTGGTCTATTGCAAGATGATTATTTCACTGCTATTATTATTATTTGTATTACAGGAACACTCAGAAGTCCCAGTCAGGATTGGGGCCCTGTATAAACACAAAATGAGTGTTCCTACATAGTCAAAGTCAAATATTACAACCTCAGTAACTGATTTCTGCTTAAAATGCCCATGTGCAAAGTTTAGTCACTTAGCGCCATATATAGCTGAATCTACACTTTTGTAGTTGCTCAAACCAAAATGCTAAATCTGCTGCAAATTAAATTAAAAAGAAAATGTAAGACCATTTTAAACTGTTCTCCCTCCTCCTCAGATTAGACATAAAAGCATTTAAACTCCAACACACCAACTCTTCTCCTTAAAGTGTGTTCCACTGTAACCTAGGGTATCCAAGATGTAGAGAAGCTTGCAGAAAGTGCAATGAAAGTGCAATGCAGATAGCGATGACACAGTTATCTTTAAAGCAATTCAAAATTTCAGATACAGTTCTTCATGTACTTTAATAACAGCTTTAGGAAACTGGAGGGAAAGCGACTCACAAAACAAGCAAAACTTTTTAAATTAAATTTCTTTATAACTTAAAAATTCTTCCACAATAGTTGCCATTTCTTACTTATCTGAATAAGCAAACTATGGGGATTATTTTTAAAAAACGGACACATACATGAAATTAATAAGAAATCTTTTGAATTCCTCTGTAGCTCTATTTTACCCTTTCATTTGATTTCTATTTAGCATATTACCTGTTACCCTTCCTTCTCACGCAGTGAAGAGATTGACCTGCTCATGTTTTCAAATCTATTTTTTTATTTAAAAAACAGCCAACCAAAAAACAAAAACAACCAACACTGAAAGGCAGACATGGGTGATAGAACTAGGGGTGCTACTGCACGCCCTGGCTTGAAGTGGTTTCCATTACATACAGGGTTTACAGTTGGGTTCAATGGCTCTCAGCACTCCCACTATAAAAATTGTTTCAGCACCCCTGAATGCATGGACCACTTTCCCCATTCATTGCTAGTATTGCTTCCATAATATAGTGGGCCTGCTTCTGTGCTGCACCTTGTAGAAAGAGCAGGCCTGGATATGGTACAAAGGAGACATAACTGGGGAGAAGGAAGTTCTGGATTGGAGAGAAGGCAATTTCCAAAGTTAGAAAAAAAAAACAGGGCTGTTCTACCATGCAGAGGCGACCTAGAGCTGACAATGGGCTGTTCTGGAGTGCAGAGCATTTGGCCATTCTCCCTCACACATTCGATGCTCCCCACTATGCACCTACACTAATGTGGGTACTGAGGGAAAAGAGGGAAAGTGCATGGCTGCCTACATTGGATTTATGGAATTCCTGTTTGCGAGGTATTCTCCAAGGGCCAGCTGAACCAGTTTTGTGGCACCTGTATGGCAGCTGAGCGACTGTTAACAGGATGAAGAAGAGTCCAGAATTGTTTCCAGTGTCTTCATTCTTCATTTAAACCATCAAGTTTCTGATCGACAGTGGATATCATTAACTGGAAGAGGAAGGACAAGGCTATCGTGTTGAAGCAACAACACTGTTGATATGAACCAAGAGCACTATTAATCTCCTCCACCTTTCTCATCTCGTTCTTGAATAAAAGTGACCACACTATGGGGCTTGATTTTGCTCCCACTGACGCTAACAGGAGCATGATTGGCAACTATTACATCCTTCTGAATGTGAAAAGTGCAAGACATTGGAATGTCTTTTCTGTTAAAAGCAATGACAGAACATGGACCCAAAAGCCTGTGCATCAAAAGACACAGAAAAAGTGGATGCTACAACCAAAAGCTATCCAACTATTTATACTGCCCACTTCATCTTCTCTGAAATGCAAACAAGAGCAAACATTTTCCCATATGTAGTTTTACCTTAATGTCCTCTAATTAATAGAGTTCTAAAAGTTTTTTTCAACAACAAACTTTAATTTTCTGTGGTACCTACTCATTTCAGCTTAAGTATGTTTCAATTCCAAAATACTTAATAAAAGGAGTACTTGTGGCACCTTAGAGACTAACAAATTTATTAGAGCATAAGCTTTCGTGAGCTACAGCTCACTTCATCGGATGCATTTTAGTCTCTAAGGTGCCACAAATACTCCTTTTCTTTTTGCGAATACAGACTAACACGGCTGCTACTCTGAAACCTGTCAAAATACTTAATATTAGTCAGCCCCAGAGGAAAGGTAAATGAAACATTAGAGAAGCCCCTAATTTACGGTCAATTTAATTAACATAAATGCTCAGCTTGGTTCATTTGGTCTAATAATACTTTGCAATAAAGCTGCTAGTGACAAACACTTCTTTGTTGTTTGCTGGGGGAGGGGCAGAGTAGGGAGGAGACCAAAGGCAATAAAGCAATCTGCTTTTAAGTGGTGCCTCTTCTGATGGAAGGTGGTTTGAACTTAATGCAGTTTGCTCAGCTCAGATTTTGAAATCTAATTCCTCCCTGATTTGGAATTCAGGAGTTATACCACAAATAAACTAATGGAGAGGACAATGAAGAACAGAGATTATCTGCCCTTGCCCCCCTTGGAAATGTCACCAGGTCGCAGATTCAGGCATCGTTTTGTAAACATGGAATCCAGAATTCATGAATGGAGTGGGATACATTCTGTTTTATATTCTGATCCCATGTGCCATTCTGCTGTCATATGGACCTGGAGCTGTGCCTCAATGGATCAGGAGAGAACTTCCCTCGCATAAGGCCACCCCAAGTGACTCCTTTCATAGGGGGATGCAGGGGAGTCTCTATAGGACATGCTGCCATGGAGATTCTGGCCTGCACTGAACTGCAGAGCAGCCCATATATAGGCTTTGGGAGACTGCCATAAACTAAAGTTCTCCTGAGGCTGCTCTTATTTATGCCGGAGGGGGAGGGGGACATGATGCAGCTCCTCGAGAACCCCAGAATTCTTTGGGTGAGAAGATAAAATATTTTTCTCAAAAAAAGTATTTTCAAGAACCGTTGCTTCTTTCCTGCTCTTGAGCTGCACCTCCTGAGGCACAAAATCTCAGCCAGTATGTCTTACTTAGCCAATGCTGCTGCTTGGAGCCCAGCACTCTGTGCAAGCACTCAACTTTCTTGACTCTTCATTTAAATCAATGGGAGTTTAGAGTCACCTGCAGACTGCAACAGGTGCTCAGCATCTTACAGGTTCATGTCTAACATTAAGCAACTCCAATTTTTAGTGCTGAGATACCCATGCTGAACAACATATCATAGGCATAATCTGAAAAGAGCCAAAGATATTTAATAGATTCCACAAAATGATTTAGACTGGGATTAAGGGATTTGGACACTCACTTCTCATTCCTTGGCAGTGGGCCATCTAACTCCCTTAATCTCCTTGGAAAATCTCACCCTTAGATTTCTGTGTATATGTTTTATCTTCTCTAACCAGTATCAGAGGGGTAGCCGTGTCAGTCTGTATCCACAAAAACAACAACGAGGAGTCTGGTGGCACCTTAAAGACTAACAGATTTATTTGGGCATAAACTTCCATGGGTAAAAACCCCCACTTTTTCATCCCATGCATCTGAAGAAGTGGGTTTTTTTACCCACGAAAGCTTACGCCCAGATAAATCTGTTAGTCTTTAAGGTTCTCTAACCAGTGGCACTTGCTAGGTGAACACAGACAAGCAGCATGATCGCAGCTAGAATGCAGCGTTTTACTATATCTAATTTAAGCAGGTGTATAATTTGGGATTTATAAAGTGGGTTGGATGGTTGGCTGGCTGGCTATCTAAATGATCATAGGGGTAGTAATGTGGTTTTTTATTATTTTATTTGTATAGAATGCCGCTGCCCTTTTAGTGTATCCAAAGTGCTGTTTTGTTACCTATGTTTATGGCACAATATTCATTCTGCAATAACTAACTTCCACAAAAAAATATATCTTAGACCATTTGCCAGCTCACACTATTTGAAACAGGGTTGATAACACAGTCCCCAAGAAGAGGTTGAAAATATTACCCTACTAAACTTTGCCAGCTCATCTTTTTTCAATAGGGACCCTCTGCCAGAGAACTGTTTGACCTCTGCATTTGTCAGAAACTGTTCTCTCACTTTCTAGGATTATTTTTCCCTTTGGGGATATTTCCAGTTTAGCTGTTAGTGCTCAGACAGCAGGTGGAGGTGACTGTTTACAGCAGTAAAGTACAAGGTTAAAAGTTAGCCAGCTTGTAACTGAAATTTGGGGCACCACATTTCCTGGTGCCCAGCGTGCTGCTCCAGACCCTGCCCCGCCTCTTCCCCATGGCCCCCGCCCCCATTCCTCCTCTTCCCGCCCCTGCTCCAGCCCCACCCCTACTCCACCCCTTCCCTAAGCCCTCACCCCTGCTCCACCCTTGCCCCACCTCTTCCCTCCCCTGCTCCGCCCCCGCCCCATCCCCACTCCCCTGAGGACTGCTGCAGGGCTCAGGCCTGCACTCACCATGTGGTAAGTGGAGCAACCCGGCCCCAGCCTGCTCCGCTCTCCTGGCTCCCAGCCGCACCGCTGGCGAGTGCTGGGATATGGTTCTCCCCTGCCCTCCAAGGCTGGGAGCCAGGGGAGCAGAGTGGAGTGGGCTGGGGGGCGGTTCCCCCTTTCCCCTGAGCCCCCCTTCTGCAGAGGCCTGGGGCCCACCCCCGAGGGCTGGCGCACCACACAGCCCCCCCATGGGGGAGCTGCTTAGGGCACCAAAATGGCTAGGGATGGCCCTGACCCCTTCCTTGTGATCTCTTCATGCACTAGGCTCAGCTAGCCCTGGTTACTCTTACTCCCACTCCCTCTCCCCAGTACTTCATTCCTGTGTCTTTCTTATGCCCCTCAGCTGAAGAACTAATTGGTCCATCCATCCTCCCAGCCTGATCAGCCAATTAGCTTGCATATCCCCAGTCAGCCTTCTCCAGGGGAGCTGACTGATGCCTATGTGATCAGAGTGCTGAGTCACCTGCTAGCTCCCAGCACTCTGTCATACCCATCTACCATTTAGAATGATATAGTCCTTTGTCTAAAGCCATTATTTCAGGACATTTTAGGAGTCACAAAATTTAACGTGCTCCAATTCTTGGGTGAACTAAATAATTGACACACTACTCCAATTGAAGCCTTATCAGTGCTGAGTAGAGTGGAAGAAGTACTTCTCATGTCTTGCTTACAACACTCCTGACAATACATCCCAGAATGATTTTCACAACAGTATTACATTGTTGACTCATATTTCATTTGTGATCCACTTTAACCCTCTGATCCTTTCCTGAAGTACTCCTTCCTAGGCAGTCAGTTCCCACTTTGTACTTAAGCAATTGATTGTTACTTCCTAAGTGTAGTACTTTGCATTTGTCCTTGTTGAATTTCATCCTGTTTATTTCAGAATGAGATAGGGGTGTGACCTGGAAGGTATCTATAGACTAGGGATTTGCAGATAAGACTTGACCAGACCTATAGATCTTGGCCTGACATATTTAGCAGCTTTGTCATTGGTTTATTCCCATCTCTGTTACCCCTTACTACAGGAAATACTGGTAGACAGGAGACACAACCGCTGCGTGGAAGGTACCCCTGTCTGGGAGTGTGCAAGATGCTTGCACAGACTAGCGCGATCAGGGACAGCTGCCGGCAAGCCTAGTGCCCAGCCTATTGGGCAGGGCTTGGGTTGGTACAGCCATGCCAGATGAGCTGCCTGCACGGGGCACTGGCTTCTGTGAGTGGCAGCCTGACATGCTGTAGCTTTCACTGCTGAGGTTCCCTGCAGAGTCCTGCTGTTCCATGGATATCCGCTTTATATCTGTGGATATAAATTTTGTAACCATGCAGGGCTCTACTTGTCACCTGAGGGGTGCATGCAGAAGGATTATGATGGGATCCCCTTGTAATTGTGACATAGGGGTTAAAGTACGCCCTGCATCCCATCCACACTTAAATTATTATGCTCTGTATGCACATGCAGGGCCACAGTGCTTATCAAATCTCATGAACCTATTGATTGTGCCACCTTCCTGTTGAGAAGCCTGAGCTGGCTGAATAAGAAGGTTAATTAATATTGTTTCTTCTCCTACCTCAAATTACCACTATTTCCATCTTATGCAGTTTAACAGTCAAGCATTTTAAAGCTTTCAGGTGCTTCACCAGTACCATATTTTTATAGAATGTCTCAACAGTTGTAACCACCAAATGCAACTCCATAATATTTGTTCAATGGGTTGTAGCACTTGCTAATAAGCAGTGAGTAAATCATACTGCAAATCTGTTGCAAATAGGTGATTAAATGACTTAGCTTCAAGAATGATTGTTTAATGAACGCAAAATGAACTAACTTCTCCAGCAACTATTGTCAGTGTGAGCTCCGACAATACATAAAAACAAAGCAAAGATTAGAGTTGCTACATTTTCTAATTTATAGCCCCTCTTGAAGAGATTCTATAGTCCTAGAAATATAAATTAATATACAGAAAGAGAGAGAGAGACAGGATGAATACCTGTGAAGTGACCTCAGTATGACAGTTTATAAAACATTTTCTCTATTCCTCTTTCCTTTGAATAACTTCCCTCTCATGAATGTGCCAATTTGATTTGCATGAACATCTATCTGGATGAGTTTAAAAGAGGAAATATCCAGTTTCTGTGACATTAAAGAAATGCATCTTGATGCCTTTCACAACTTTAATTGATATGGTATCTATGTTTTATCTTTTTTCCTCTATAATTTTCACTTTGCTATTGTCTTGTGTCTTTCTATTTTCTGCTTGATTTTTTCCCTGCTTAAGTTTCTTTTATCTGTTTTATCTTTCTATAAATCTATAATTTACATTCTTTGATTCCAATAGCAGTAATTTTGTATATCTGGGTTCTCTTTTGGCAGGTCTAGTATTAGTAGTCACAGGAAAATAGGTAGAAACATAATTACAGCGCTAGGCAGATGATATAGTCTGAAGATTATAGGCTGATAGACCAAGTCAACATTAGTAAAAAATATTAGTTGTGACCTGTGTGTTAAGCTTTTGATGGACTCCCAGATGTAGCATCAGAACAATTATGAAAGATTATGCCATGACTAAGGCATAGTTTAATGAACCAAAATACTAAAATCCTGTAAAGTAAGTATTTAAAAAATACCTTGAGGAAACAGAGCAGGAGCAGAGAAGCAACTAATTTTCAGTATTGGACTAGTACATTTAAACTTTAAAGACAGTTGCACAGACAGCTGCAGTGGCACAGGAGCTAGCAAACAGAGCTGTAAACAGGGGAGTTTGAGTGGGAGTTCTGCTGGAGGAGAAGATTAACAGGACTTAGGTGGGAAGGTGATGACAGATACGGAGGCAGCAGTGGGAGTGACTCCTGTAGTGAAAGACACATTAAATATGACTGGATGTGGAAGCTGTGGTATGTACATGATCCTGGAGGGGGGACCTGGTAAGAGTTTTTTCTGCATGAAATGCCGTCTGATAGAGCTGATGGAGGAAAAGATTCGAGGTTTGGAGATGCAGGTGGAAAGTCTCGTTGAGTTTAGGAAGGGGTTTGAGCAGATGATAGAGCAAAGATATGAGGTATCTGAAGGGAAAAGCTCAGACTCACAGATGGAAGCAGGGCTGGGGAATTTTGAGGGGAGACTGGGTGAGGAAAGTGGTCAGTGGAAGCATGTGACTAAAAGAATCAGGCAGAGGAAAAGACGGGCTAGTGAAGGAGAAATAGAGCTTAGGAACAGGTTTGCAGAGTTGGAAAATGAAGAAGGGGCTCAGCAGGTACTTGTTGAAGGTGGAAGGGTAAGGAAGAAGAGAAGAGAGGCTAGTCCTATAGGAAAAGGGGAAGAGTCAAGGGAGACTACACCAAATATGAGCCCCAGGAGGATACAGGATGGGTTGAAGAGGATTATAAGGGAAAATAGGAATGGAAAGAACTTGCAGCCAGAGGGAACAGGGGAGATACTGGAGAATAGCACTGTCACCAGGAAAAGGCAGGTCTATGTGATAGGGGACTCTTTATTGAGAAGAATAGATAGGCCTGTAATTAGAGCTGATCCAGAGAATAGAAGGGTGTGCTGTCTTCCGGGTGCTAAGATACGGGATGTAGACCTGAGGTTGAAAAGGATCCTAAAGGGAGCGGGAAAGAATCCCCTAATTATCCTTCATGTGGGAACAAATGATACGGCTAGATTCCCGCTGGAAAGTATTAAGGGAGACTATGCTAGGCTGGGGAAGACGTTTAAGGAAATTGAGGCTCAGGTGATCTTTAGCAGGATCCTTCCTGTTCCTAGAGAAGGGCAACAAAGGTGTGACAAGATTATGACCGTCAACAGACGGCTTAGGCAGTGGTGCTATAAGGAGGGCTTTGGGATGTATGGCCACTGGGAGGCATTCATGGACAGAGGACAGTTCTCTCGGGATGGACTTCATCTGAGTAGGGAAGGAAATAGACTTCTAGGATTGAGGCTGGCACAACTGATAAAGAGAGCTTTAAACTAGGAATTAGGGGGAGATGGTTGGGAGATGTCCAGGTAATCGCCACGCCAGATTTTAGCATTGAGAGGGAAGAAGACGAAGTAAGAAAGGATACAGCCGTGGGTAGGAGAATGTATATAAGGAGCAAGGGCGGTGTGGATACTAGTCTAATAGGTTATGCTGGCTGTAGAATGACTGTGCCTAATAGGGTACAAAATGTGAGCGAGGCCAAACAGCAAAAATTAAGATGTTTGTACACGAGTGCGAGGAGCCTAGGTAACAAAATGGAGGAACTAGAGTTACTGGTGCAAGAAGTGAAACCAGATATTCTAGGGATAACAGAAACATGGTGGAATAGTAGCCATGACTGGACTACAGGTATTGAAGGGTATGTGCTGTTTAGGAAAGACAGAAACAAAGGTAAAGGTGGTGGAGTAGCATTGTATATCAATGATGAGGTAGAATGTAAAGAAATAAGAAGCGATGCAATGGATAAGACAGAGTCCGTCTGGGCAAAACTTACATTGGGGAAGATAACTAGTAAAGCCTCTCCTACGATAGTGCTTGGGGTGTGCTATAGACCTCCGGGATCTAATTTGGATATGGATAGAGCCCTTTTTAATGTTTTTAATAAAGTAAATACTAATGGAAACTGCGTGATCATGGGAGACTAACTTTCCAGATATAAACTGGAGGACCAGTGCTAGTAATAATAATAGGGCTCAGATTTTCCTAGATGCGATAGCTGATGGATTCCTTCATCAAATAGTTGCTGAACCGACTAGAGGGGATGCCATTTTAGATTTAATTTTGGTGAGTAGCGAGGACCTCATAGAAGAAATGGTTGTAGGGGACAATCTTGGCTCAAGTGATCATGAGCTAATTCAGTTCAAACTAAATGGAAGGTTTAACAAAAATAAATCTGCAACTAGAGTTTTTGATTTCAAAAGGGCTGACTTTCAAAAATTAAGGAAATTAGTTAGGGAAGTGGATTGGACTGAAGAACTTATGGATCTAAAGGTAGAGGAGGCCTGGGATTACTTTAAATCAAAGCTGCAGAAGCTATCGGAAGCCTGTATCCCAAGAAAGGGGAAAAAAATCATAGGAAGGATTTGTATACCAAGCTGGATGAGCAAGCATCTTAGAGAGGTGATTAAGAAGAAGCAGAAAGCATACAGGGAGTGGAAGATGGGAGAGATCAGCAAGGAAAGCTACCTAATTGAGGTCAGAACATGTAGGGATAAAGTGAGACAGACTAAAAGTCGAGTAGAGTTGGACCTTGCAAAGGGAATTAAAACCAATAGTAAAAGGTTCTATAGCCATATAAATAAGAAGAAAACTAAGAATGAAGAAGTGGGGCCGCTAAACACTGAGGATGGAGTGGAGGTTAAAGATAATCTAGGCATGGCCCAATATCTAAACAAATACTTTGCCTCAGTCTTTAATAAGGCAAAAGAGGATCTTAGGGATAATGGTAGCATGACAAATGGGAATGAGGATATGGAGGTAGATATTACCATATCTGAGGTAGAAGCGAAACTGAAACAGCTTAATGGGACTAAATCAGGGGGCCCAGATAATCTTCATCCAAGAATATTAAAGGAATTGGCACCTGAAATTGCAAGCCCATTAGCAAGAATTTTTAATGAATCTGTAAACTCAGGAGTAGTACCGAATGATTGGAGAATTGCTAATATAGTTCCTATTTTTAAGAAAGGAAAAAAAAGTGATCCAGGTAACTACAGGCCAGTTAGTTTGACATCTGTAGTATGCAAGGTCCTGGAAAAAATTTTGAAGGAGAAATTAGTTAAGGACATGGAAGTCAATGGTAAATGGGACAAAATACAACATGGTTTTACAAAAGGTAGATCGTGCCAAACCAACCTAATCTCCTTTTTTGAAAAAGTAACAGACTTTTTAGATAAAGGAAATGCAGTGGATCTAATTTACCTAGATTTCAGTAAGGCATTTGATACCGTGCCACATGGGGAATTATTAGTTAAATTGGAGAAGATGGGGATCAATATGAACATCAAAAAGTGGATAAGGAATTGGTTAAAGGGGAGACTGCAACGGGTCCTACTGAAAGGCGAACTGTCAGGTTGGAGGGAGGTTACCAGTGGAGTTCCTCAGGGATCGGTTTGGGGACCAATCTTATTTAATCTTTTTATTACTGACCTTGGCACAAAAAGTGGGAGTGTGCTAATAAAGTTTGCAGATGATACAAAGCTGGTAGGTATTGCCAATTCAGAGAAGGATCGGGATATTATACAGGAGGATCTGGATGACCTTGTAAACTGGAGTAAGAGTAATAGGATGAAATTTAATAGTGAGAAGTGTAAGGTTATGCATTTAGGGATTAATAACAAGAATTTTAGTTATAAGCTGGGGATGCATCAATTAGAAGTAACGGAAGAGGAGAAGGACCTTGGAGTATTGGTTGATCACAGGATGACTATGAGCTGCCAATGTGATATGGCTGTGAAAAAAGCTAATGCCGTTTTGGGATGCATCAGGAGAGGCATTTCCAGTAGGGATAAGGAGGTTTTAGTACCATTATACATGGCACTGGTGAGACCTCACCTAGAATACTGTGTGCAGTTCTGGTCTCCCATGTTTAAAAAGGATGAATTCAAACTGGAGCAGGTACAGAGAAGGGCTACTAGGATGATCCGAGGAATGGAAAACTTGTCTTATGAAAGGAGACTTAAGGAGCTTGGCTTGTTTAGCCTAACTAAAAGAAGGTTGAGGGGAGATATGATTGCTCTCTATAAATATATCAGAGGCATAAATGCAGGAGAGGAAGAGGAATTATTTAAGCTCAGCACCAATGTGGACACAAGAACAAATGGGTATAAACTGGCCACCAGGAAGTTTAGACTTGAAATCAGACAAAGGTTTCTAACCATCAGAGGAGTGAAGTTTTGGAATAGCCTTCCAAGGGAAGCAGTGGGGGTAAAAGATCTATCTGGTTTTAAGATTCTACTCGATAAGTTTATGGAGGAGATGGTATGATGGGATAATGGGATTTTGGTAAGTAATTGATCTTTAAATATTCAGGGTAAATAGGACTAATCCCCTGAGATGGGATATTAGATGGATCGGATCTGAGTTATTACAGAAAATTCTTTCCTGGGTATCTGGCTGGTGAATCTTGCCCATATGCTCAGGGTTTAGCTGATCGCCATATTTGGGGTCGGGAAGGAATTTTCCTCCAAGGTAGATTGGAGAGGCACTGGAGGTTTTTCGCCTTCCTCTGTAGCATGGGGCATGGGTGACTTGAGGGAGGCTTCTCTGCTCCTTCAAGTCTTTAAACCATGATTTAACGACAGCAATAGCTCAGACATAGATGAGGTTTTTTGTAGGAGTGGGTGGGTGAGATTCTGTGGCCTGCGCTGTGCAGGAGGTCGGACTAGATGATCAGAATGGTCCCTTCTGACCTTAGTATCTATGAATCTATGAATCTATAAAGGTGGTGCTCACAGAAGTGCTCACATTTGCCTAACTCTGCTCCAAGTTACATCAATGATCAAACATCTTTTGACTTCAATAGGAGCAGAATTAAGCAAATGCTGATACTTTTTTGAAAGTTATGTCCTTAATATCCAGAGCTGCCAGCTAGGAACCCATCTGGAGAAACACTCAGGTTTCCATGTACCTGAGGAATCTGCAGTACGTTCATGAACATATGGCCAAAATCCATCTTTTGTTAATATGATAAAGGGAAGACTTGCCCTGCTGTGACTGAAGAAGAGGATGTAAGCCCCTATATTTCATATCCAGTAGAGAGGCAGGTACCAGGTTAACAGCTAACAGGCTTTGCCCTGGACCAGGACTTGGCTCACACTCACAAACAATAGAAAGATGTTCAGATTTAGCTGGGAGTTATTACTGTAGACCAAACAAGACCCCATATCCCCTGTCTGTCTCCTTGGTCTTTGAATCTTAGCTGTTGGTTTATTATTACTAAACTGTTATCCCCTTCCCCTCTTTTCAACGCAGAAGATGGGTAGCAAAATACAAGTGTCTAGGTCCCATTTTGAAATGTGACTAGGCACTTAGAGACCTAGATCTTGTTGATTTCAATGAGACTTAAGCTCCTAAATCTCATGTTTTCAAAGTTATTTAGCCATTGTGGTATTTAGTGCTGCAACACTTAGCTGATTTAAAAGCTTAAATCTCATTATCAAAAGGGATTTAGCTACATAGGAGCTTTAATCTCATCAACTGTCAATGAATTTATGCGCCTAAGTGCCTAAATCACGTTTGGAAATGAGATGTAGGCTCCTAAATCAGTTAGGCATTGCAACACTGAGTGCAGAAATGCCTGAATATCCTTAAAAAATCTGGTCTCTGAGATTAAGTCACTTTTAAAAAATTAATCCTATACCTAAATTGTGGTGGTGTTTTTTAAAATAAGAATACTCTGATAAATGAGATGGGAAGTCAAAATGGAGAGGGAAGGCTCTTTTGATAGTTCATATGATATTCCATGATTCTAAACAACAACAACAGCAACAGCAAAAACGTGACCGAACAAAATTGAAAAATATGTACCTACAAACAGAAGTTATACAATTTATTTCTGAAATTTTAAAATGCCTCTATTGAACCAAGAAATTGATATGGTTCATTGTTCATTAGCTCATACCATAGGTCCTTTTTTGCAGCAATAATTCCTATTGTTGATATCCCTTCCTTCAATATTCACCAACGTGCTTAACATAACATCATTAATTCAATGGATAAGGCAGTAGTCATCAGTCTGCTTGCTTTTATTTTTCTTAGTTTTTGAATTTAAAGTGAGTTAAATAGTAATTATATTAATTTAATAATCTCATAAAATAGAATGTAATTTTTTTCAAGTTAATTAAGCTCTACTAAACTCATCTGCTGCCACATCAGCAAGGCTTCCAGAGTTCATAAAGCAGCTGACACAGAGTTCCTTGTAAACAATGGCTGTTCCTAATCAGACTGCATTAAGCTTTCCCTCCCACTGAATTAGGAAGCCTGAAATCACTTTAATGACAAAGGTTAAAGTTTGAGCACAATTACACTAGCTTTTCCTATCAGTGATCCCTCTAGTCTAGTTTGTGTCTCAGTTCCCATTTCCTGTTTGTTTAATCACAGTGCAGTGTGGTGCTTAAATGAGATGTGCAATATGAAGATGTACAGCTTAGAAATGAATGAAGACAGAAGCATTAAAAAATTCATATAAAGGCTGTTGTCTTTCAAAAAGATTATTGCACAGGAAATTAGCTCTTAATAGCCTCATCACAATCTGGAAGTTTAGTAACAAGGCAAATTATTGAAACTGGGGTTATAAAACCAGAATGGATATCGTAGTCTGAGAAATAAAATAAAGAGTACAATTTGTATAATGTATTAGTGATTCATTCAGTTTGAAGAAAGGAGAGTGGCTGAACTAAAACTGAGGGGTTGATATGTAATGTTAAACTAATTTAAAATAAGGTTTTTAAACAGAGTTCAAATGTTATTCTAATCAAATGAATGGTGTGGTACACTAATAAGCACATGCCAAAAAAGAAACATTTGTATTAAAGTATCTATTGGCTACAGAGGGCTGGCAGAACATCAGTAAAATCTTGGAGCAACCAATATGCAAGAGACTGTCCCAATAATGGTATCTGGATTGATTGTATAACTAAGGCTGAATGTATTTTCCTTTGCAGCAATGTCTTGCCAGGACAGAACATCATTATGCCTTAGGCTCCACTCCTGTCATTATTATTTATTTGTTAATCATCAGCAATAAGGACACAAATAAAAACACAATCCCTGTTCTCAGGAGCTTACACTCTAAAAGACAGACTCAAAGGCTCACCTCATGGTATGAATAGCTATAAACCACAATTACTTCCATTTTTAAGCACCAAGGGGTTCTTCATTCAAGCTTTTTTCTTAACATGTTGTGAATCTTCCAGCTTTTAATGCCTTGGAAGTACTTATCAGGAGGCTAGTGGTCATCAGAAACTCATTATTCGACCAGTCGGACTCCTGATTGTTATTATCCAACAATTTACTAAATCAGATACAAACATTTAGTGAACCACTATCACATGAGTGCAAGCCTTGTGGGAAACATACCCACACCATTTATGATATATTGAAGAAATGGGTTCCCTTTTCCCTGAAATAGTCAGTGGCTTCCAAGTCAGGTGTTTCTAATGTTTTATAATCTATGAGCAATTGGGCCAGCTGGCAGCTAGCAGCAGTTTGATTGTGCTGTAACAGCAAGGAAAATCTAATTGACTCTCCAACTTATATCAGTTAATAGCAGGAAGGGAAGAGCTATAATCTCTGACACTGGTTGCTAAAAGTATGTAAAGAATAGGAGTTCAGAAGAACACTAATAGTGATAGAACACTGTATTACTTAATAGTTAATTCATAAGAAATTCAGTCAGATAGTTGCAACAAACAGGAAATTTTAATTGTTAACAGAGTAAGCCTGTGCAACAAAAGGACTAGACTGTGGTTTCCATAACAAAGGATGGTGCAGAGTAACAGCACCCCCCGAGAGAGTATCGGAAAGGATTTTACCGTAGAGAATGTTTTCCAGAGCTTCCCAGTTGCATTGTAACTGACCCAGTTTTTGAAATGCAAGCAAACTTTCTACCATGCCGGAGTGGTGTTTCACCAGTTTTGTATCTTACAATTGCATAGTGCAGAGCTGAGCCTAGCTATCATGTCCTGACCATCAGGTGCATCCCCAGATCTCCCACAACCATCACCCAACTCTTACACACTTCTCCCTAATCCAAGATTTACCTAAATGAAATACCCACAATAAATGTAAGCCATGATGGTAGTCTATGAAGCTGTTCACTATGGCCAATCAAATGCAATCATACAACTGGTGAAGACAAATACCAGTAATTTAAGCTCCCACTGATCAATTTAAGTGAGTAATCAGAAAACATCATCATTGACATCATCTCAAAAAACGTCCTTACTCTAGCCTGTATCATAAAAACCTGGGTGGATGATCAGCGGGCCCAGTGCTAGTACATTTTGTTCTCCACATCTCACCACACACCTAGACTAATAGAAGACAAGGATAGAGAGGAAACGGCCATCCTATTTCAGTCCAGCTTCAAACAACAGAGACCACTCTGAGACAAAATCCTCCAGGGCATCCAGTTTCTCTGTAAATCATCAGAGAATCACAGCATGTGCATGCTACTAAACTATTGTATTCCCCAAAGTAAAGATTTCCTAAAGGAGCTGAGATGCTGATTAACCTAAGGCATTTTGTCCTGGAAGAAGATGTTGACATCCATATTGACAACACATCTGATGCAATGATCCAAAGCTTCCTCTCCATGCTTTCCACCCTTATTGTCTGAAATAATAATTTCCAGACCTTCAGACTGGTCATGAATTTAGGGATCACAAACGCTCTCCTGTGCTGGACTAACTACAGTTCCGAAATCAGAATCATCCCAGTCTCCAAGACAGAAGCAGAAAACATACTGGTCCACTCCTGGAAGACAATGGACCTAGTCCAATTTCAAAAAGTGGTTGCAAGCAATTCCATCAAACCACAAAAGCATGGAATAGATCTAATGAGTCACAATGACCACTCCAACTGTTAACACTGACATGAAAGTGTCCACTGTCCCTTACAGAGCTCTATAGTTTGATGAAAACTGACAAAAGAGATAGCGGGAAGGAAGACAACATGACCATCAGTGGTGCAAAAAGGCCTGAAAAAGACAGGGTCTAGCACAAAGAATTTTTGCAGGATTATGCTCTGGTTGTGCAGGAAGCAGAGGAAAAACCTCTCCTGGATCATAATAGCAGCTCAATTATACCTCATGGAACTATTCCTGACCATGAATTGCCTTAGTAACCTGCAATGACTCCAGTCAGTTCCAGAACCCATCACCTTCTACTCTAAAGAAATATCAGCCTACTTCTCAGAGAAAAGTCATGCCCATACTAAACAGCTTAAGGATCCATAAGAAGGACTAGGTCTGCTAACACAACAACACCTTCCATGTCAGATTCCAGATCACTCAGACAACTCAGAAAGACCCAGGAATAGAGATGCTTGAACAGTTTTGACATTTCAGCAACAACAAAACTGTTGCCATTGTTCACCCAATGTATGGAAAGAGGTCAACATGTTTTGAATATTCTAAATTTTGACATAACATTTTTGGTAAAAAAAAAATTGAAAATGTTATTTTTTTCCTGCATTTTCAACCAGCTCTGGTGCAGTTGATGTGCTCAGTAACACTGGGAGCTCAGAGCACATCACGCCAGTACTCTGTTCCCGCACAAGCTTCCTGCTGAAAACTGACAAATTCAAGAGTTTTAGTTTTTGTCTTTAAAGACCTCCACTGGACTGGCCCTGAGGGATATTCCTGAGGGACCAGCTCCCCTTTCATGATCAAGGTATCCCAAAACAATTACATTGTACTGAAACAATAGACCCATCAATCACGAGAACGTGATTCATGTGTACAGGAGACAGATCTTTATTAGTGAATGACCTAGAAACCTGGATCTCATTCCTGGAAAAGATCAGAATGAACCCCATGGCCTCCACAGAAAAATTAAAAACCTGTTTCTTTGACATAGCCATCTCACACCACCATCTTTAGGAAAAAGCCCTGGTGAATGGTGGAGACAGAGAGAAAGGGGAAAAAAATAGATCTTGTATGGACCCTTCAAATTTTAGAAACCACTCTGATACCACAATGATGGACACCATTTAAATATATTTATATATACTGATTAGATTATTTCATTCACTAGCTTCTCTCAAAACATGTAAAAGCAAATTCTAATTTCAAAAAATTGTTTTAAGTACATATGAAAAGCAAGCTTAGAACTGTAAAACTTAGTCAGAACTTGGAGGGTTTTTTTTCCTGTTGCTGAAGATTATACTGTTTATAACCAAGATTTTAAACTTTCAAGTTGTAAAGAAAAGAGATTAATTAGTGATACAGGTTTTTTTTTCTGTTTGAGTTTAAATATCCATTTGGTTTAACTGTTCCTGGCAGTTTGCACATCAAATCATAATCTCTTTTTGAAGAAAAGGAAAACAGCTTGTCTCAACGGAGAATAGGCTACCCAAATTAGCAACTACATAAGAAAACTGTATTATACAGCTATGGGAACTGAAGCTCTAACATTATTCCTGGGACAAGAAACACCACATCAAATTATTATGTACATTGGAATTCCAGGAAGTAAATGAAATATATTTCTCCTCTTTTTCCCCTTGATATGCAAACTTTATGAAACATTAACCTAAGGAGAAAAAAACCTATGAATGGTATTTTACTTAACTGTTATCAATTAGATGCTGAAACATTTAAACAGTCTCTTATTAATGAATTACATTTTCAGTACTGTGTGTATGTGGGAAGCAGGTCACAAAACTCAGAGGGAGTTATTTAAAAAAAAGTGGTTATGTGTGTTTCTCATGCTATATTGACAATAACATCTAGTGCACACACACAAAAATGACGAGTCACACTCCAAACTGCTGATTTTGGGGTTTCTTTTTACAAGTTGCTGAATGCCACACAAGAGTTGCTCTGCCATAATGTTTGATGCTAGTAGTATGATCTTCTTCAAATTTTTCAATACAAGGTCAAGTACGTTCTTTCAAAAGCAGTGAAACCTGAACTGACACTCAATCAATCCAGAGCTGTTGCTTAATGAATGTGGTTTCATACAGGTCTAGCAGAATTATACTCATATCCTTGGGGGTGTTCTCTTAAAATGGAAATTTGCCTGTTGTAATACAAATAAAGATGGCTTCTTATGCAATAGTATTCTTTCATTACATTAATAAGTTATAACTAATAGTACTTGTTTGTTGTTCTAACCTTTAAACCAACATTTTAAAATTAGTCTATACATGTAGATTTAACACTCATTTGAAATTATAATGGTTATGCATTGCTGAATCATTTGCATATATTATGGTTGTAAATTGGCCCTCCTGGGGTGAGGTGTGTGGAACATAGCAGACTGAGTGTGTGGTTGAGTGTGTGGTGGGGGGGAAGGAACATAGCAGACTGTGAGTGTGTGGTTGTGTGTGTGCGGAGCGGGGAACATAGCAGAAACATACAGATGATGCAATTCCAAACTATTGAAATATGCTGTGCAAGAAGATTCTGATGCAGGATTGAACCTTTTTGTAAAATTGCAGTACTGCTCCATGTAGAGAATCATTTCAATAAAGCAATGCCTTTAAAAAAAAAGTAATTATAAAAAAATAAGTTTGACGTTAAAACAAAAAAAAGTAGAGGGACACCCACTTACCCTAAGACTTGTGTTTGGGGGTAAATTTTGGATGTGTTTGTTTGGTAATCATGGCCACAACTTTAAGACACATCAGTTGTGTTTTTACTGAAAGAAGATAATTTTGGTGATAGTTTAATCATCAACTCTGCAGTCGATTTCCAAAAAATGGGGCATTTGAATTCAATGTTTCCTTAGATTTGATAACCTGTGACATATATCAGTCTGTATACTGAAAATTTGCCTTGCAAAGTGGAATGTAGCACTTGTATAGTCTCCACCGAAACGTGTCTTACCACTTGAAACTTCTTAAAAGCAAAAAGTGCACAATATGTTTCCAACACCAGAATAATACATCATGTGGAGTGTTTTACTGAAGCACCTAATCAAGACTGGTGCATTTTCATATCTGAAAATACTGGAAGAAATTACGTGTCCACTCAAGAATTACTCTTCTACTCACAAAAAACAGCACACACAACAACAAACAGATCTATTGTAGCGTAGGTTTCTCTTTTAGACTAATAGTTGATGCATGTGTTAGATAGTATGGTGAGCAGAAAAAGAATCCAAATTATAGACTTATTAGAATACCAAAGAAAACTCGGGGGGAAAGGGAGGAAGGGAAGGGTTTCTCTGTTCATCACCAACAGACCACTACCCCTTGGTCATTTGTCTTCACTGTTGCAGTTACACAGCACATTTTATTTCTATGTAAAGATTAAAGGGCGAAATCCTCAAGGTGCTGTGATCCTTCCACTCCCCCCGCAGCTGATAAACTACCAACTACAGTGTATTGCAACTTGAAAATGTTAATCGTCTCTTCACAGGGCACTGTGACACTAGTAGATGCATCAGAAGATAGAGTGTGTCAGAGACTTGCTATTTAAACTAGACCTAACAACAGGTTTGTGTTTAATTGTCTTCTGACATTTTGATAAAATATTTTCCTCTCCTGTATAAGGAATCTGAATAATCATTTTTATGGTTCCTTAACATTCCTCCTAACTCTGTAGTAGCTTGTGGCCAAGACTTTGTATATAAAAGTCATTTAATGTAGCCACATTCATATCCTCTCTGACCTCCATTCTCAGTTGAATTCTTGCACTTTAGTCCTCTGGTACGTTTGAACTAATACATTTTAAATAAATCAAGGTAATCTACAGTCTATACCCAAACATCCTGGCTTCTTTGGTGTCCACTGAGAAACAGAGAAAAGTCATTTAGCCAAAAGATATAGTGTTGAGTTTTCAAAAGCACTCAGCACCGGTCTATGTTCCCACTGAAGTCAATGGCAGGATTTTCAAAAGCATTCATCGCTGGTCTTACTCTGCTTTCATTAAAGTCAATGGTAAAACTCCCATTGACTTCACTGAGAACAGAGTTAGGCTAATGCTAACTCATTGACTTCAATGGACACCCTTAAAGAGATATTTCTATAGTGTTTCTGTAACCGACACACCTCCTAGGTGTGGTGTTCTGTCCCATCTAGTGGTACCGAGACCACTTAGAGATAAAACGAGTCTGCTCTACAGCCTCAGCTAACAGCAAGTTGGCTTTTATTGCATGTGGTAGAGGCTCATTCACCAAGCTCCAGAGGCCTCAGGTTCAAATCCACCCACTGACGACCGGGGTCTGTTGGTGTTACATTTCTACAATAATGTTTCTCCAGAAGAGCCAAGGTGTGTGAGATAACTTCTACTGGACCAACTTCTGTTGGTGAGAGAGACAAGCTTCTGAGCCACACAGAGCTCTTCTTCAGGTCTGGAAAAAGGTACTCTGACCATCACAGCTAAATGGATCAGATTGCTTAGCATAAGTAGTTTAAAAAATCTTTTCCATCTTGCATTTAGCTGTGACACTTGGAGTACTTTCCCCAGACCTGCAGAAGAGCTCTGTGTGGCTTAAAGCTTGTCTCTCTGACCAACAGAAATTCGTCTAATGAAAGATATTACCTCACCCATCTTATGTGTCTAATATCTTGGGACCAACATGGCTATAACTACACTGCATCTCCACATCAGCAGTGGAAAAAAGTCACAATAGGAAAGCAATTTTCACAATTTCAATCTCCCACATTATCTCCTGCTGCTATATATCATCTTCAGTGTATTTGCCTAATTTATATAAGGTCCAAATTTTCAAATCTGTGCACCTAAAATTAGGCCCCTAGATCCCTATCTAGAAAGTTGGGGTCCTGATTATTTGTCCACTCTAATCATTAGAACACGCTCAAAGGTCAGGCAGCAATGATTATTTTATACTTGGGTGCTTATTTTTTTCCCATCCTGCAAAATAAGCTAAGAGGAAGATCACCCTTTAAAAATAAATATTTCAAACGCAGTTTAGAAAATGCAAACACAGACAATTTCCCCTAGGGAGAAAACTATATTATTAAACTTATTTTAACTATAATTTCAAACACCTTTTACTCAGTGATTTTTTTAAAACATAGAGGTTAAAATCGTCAAATGTGCTTGTTTTAAAATTGGTTTCTAATCACTTATAACTCTTTATAATAGAGTCCTAAATAGCTAAAATTGATACAACATGCCTTTTGAGGATTATAATGTTTTATCTGCAACTATATGACAAATCATGTCACATAATTCAACAGCCTTTAGTTTATATTATTATACCAGGTACCCAGGTATTTACGCACATGAGGTAGGGTATAATATCTCTATAAGCCAGATTTCACCTTTTTTACACTTTATCTTCCTTGGAAAAATTCATGGGTGAAGGTCAAAAGTGTGACCATTTGATTATACAAGCTAAATGACATTTAATACTTTTAAAGGTAGCAAATTGATTTTTGCCAAAGATCTTCTAACAGTGGGTATGGCTGGGTGCAACCGAAGTTCAAGTAATCAAGAAGACCTAATACTGGAAGAATTGTGGGCTTATATGAGATAGAAAATAGAGGTTAGGTAATTTATCATCTTGAAATTGGATTTGATTGCTCAGTCATATATACAGGTTGGATAATATTGGTATGACGGATATCAGCCGCAATATCTTCATGATCCGCTTCTAAAGCGGATTTCAACAGATTGTGATATAAAACATTGGACTGCTTTTTTTTCATTTGAAAGCCTTTGTACACATGGCACAGGATGGAGGGCCTATATTTTTTTCACTTAATGAAAGTATGTCATGACATGAAGGTTGGTAGAATTGAGTAACATACTGTGGTTGACTGCATTTAAATGGAAAATATATATTAAAAAAGAAAAACTAATTAACCTGAATTAGTTTGAGCTAGGTAGTGAAATTGTATTTGATTTTGATACATCCTGGTGCTTTGGGGGATGTAGTTATGAAGTTATGCAATATCAAAAGGGAGACTTCACTAGTGAGCATTTATACATATGAGCAGTCCTGTTGAAATCAAAGAGAGGGGTACTCATCCATGTAAGTGTTCCATAATCTAGAGCAATAATCACTAAAGTTTTTGACAGAATTTCTCCAAGCACATCAATTCAGGAAAGAAGGAAAAGTTTGGGGGAAGAAAGCAGATAGTTCAATACAGAGTCGAAAATATAATTGGCCACATTTTGTACTGACTCATGAACTTCACTGGTGTTCCTCAGAGTAACGGCTCCAAATTCTGTTTTCAGCTGAATCTGCATAACTCAGGAGTAATTCCACTGATTTAAGTGGCATTAGTCCAGATTTAATTCCACTGAATTATTCCTAATTTATAAAGCTGTTACTGAGAACAAAATTTAGCATAGAGAGTTTACATGCGGTCATTGCAGAGTTTGGACCAATGGTTTAATTTTCTGATTACAAGCACATAACATTTATACTGAGGAGAAATCATTTGGCATTTATTCAATGTTATGGGTTGTCTTAGTTTAAGGCTGCTGAATTGGATCTTAATTCACATGGAGAAGTATTTACTCTTGTGACTAGCAATGGGACTATTCACAATTTTTATTTACACTACTCGGTGTGAGTAAGAATTGTAGAATTGGTCTTTAACATTTGTCTTTTTGTTCTAATAAAGCCATATACATTTTGAACAAACAGGCAACTGAGCTTGATTATTTAATTAAAACCTTTCTGAGAGTTTTCACTAGCAACCAGAACCAGGTGAAGAACTAAGGCCCTGGAGAGTGGATGGGTTTATTCTTATATCCATTTGTTTGAAGTGCTGTGTATACTCAACAAATAGTGCCAAAAAGATGAACCATTCAGGCCATTAATACTACAGCGTCAAGTTTATAATAAAAATGAATATACACATTTAAGTAATAACACATTGTGAAAATGTTTTCCTGAACAAATAGATGTATGGAATTCCAACATTGAACATGCTTTACTGCACCATGGTTATGTAAGTATTTGGAATTGAATTAATGCTATAGGCCTGAAAAGGCCAAAGCAAAACCATTCACAGGTACAATGTTTGTTGTCTGAATGTTGCTTTCCTATTTAAAAATAGCACCTGCATTTTCAACAGTTGTCTTTTCTGCAGCATGTTATATGTGGTCACTAAGCCAGAGTTATCAGAATCCTCTAACGATCAAATAGTGTAGAGGATTTACAGTGGGGGGAAAAGAAGAATAAAGAGAATAACATTTAATTAGGAAATGAAGGAACTTTTTGTTCCAACTTAGTTTTTCTTCCCTCCCTCACTTCCCCCAGTAAATAGATTCAATTCTGTCTTTACATTTAATTTTAGAGCGAGAAAGAGGTTGTACTTTCAGCTATTAAGACCAGAAGAAATACTGAAACAAAACTCCAAATTTCAAAATCTACTGCCTTGACTTATGTTTTCATTGTTTTTACATCTCAACTTATTTTCAGCAACACCAAATAGCTTAAAGGAATTCACATTATATTTTTAATTTAAAGGAAGAATTCTAAATCATCCTGAAATATGATTAACATTTTTGAGCCTGCTGATTATTATTTTCATATTTTGATGCTTTGCACAGCCCAATATTTTATATTTTTAAAGAAAATAATTAAATGCATTTTGCTCACTTCTGGAGTAATTATGTTTATATGTTTTCACCTGAAAGCCTTGGCTATCAAAGGAAACTTTCCACTTATATAAAAAATTGGAAAGTATGAATAGTAAATAAGGTATTTTGATATCTTCTTAGTAAAACTGATTGGCTGTAAGCTGTTTTATCTAATACAAGGAAAGATCTATGGAGAATTTCTTTGACAGTATAGACATTTTCTCCTGCCACCAGCAAGTCTGTAAGAGAAGCAAATAGAGTATTACCAAAGAGAAAGTTATACATAATTTAGGATTCAGATTGAAATTTCATCTTTGTATACTGTTTGGGAAAATGTTTTATTTTTGTGAAAGCTAAGGGAGTTTCCATGGAGCATTAGAAACAGAACTGATGCTTTGATTCTCCGACACGTGCAGTATAATAAGTGAATCAGAAGTAGACAAGTAGAGATCAAATATTGTTGAGCATCAGTCAAGTTTACAGTACAATTCCAGAAGGGAAGACATCATATTTAAAGATGGACAGAAAAAGCCTTAATGGAAATGCTTGTGGTGAGTACTCATGAAATTTGTCTCATCATAAAAGGGATTGGAGAACCTCTAAGAATTTCTGAGGAGGAAGAGCTGTTAGAATACAGACCAACTGGTAAAGGCTTCTGAGTTTTTCCTACCTCGTTCTCAGAATCAAACACATTAGGATCTTTACTTGCTATTGCAAGTTAGCTCTGAATGCTCCTTTAAGAGGTCAATTTCACCTCCACACTTTCAGTTGTCACCAGTGTCCCATGCAATCTATGAAACACTTATTTTCCCCTCACTTTTTTTCCTGATCACAAAGATAGCTTGAACCTGAAAGCCACAAAAAAGAAGAATAAATCTAAATATGTTGCCTGCAGCATAAGTAGAAGGGTCAAAAATAATAAAATAAACATAATAATGATAAAAATCAACATCACAGTCAATGTCAGCATCCAGGAAAAGGAACCAATCCATCAAAGCAATTATTATTGACAGCTCACATGCACTGTGGAAACAGTGGGCATTTCTTTAGAGCTGTGATAGAATTTCCTTTCCATACATTTTCTTTTTAAATTCTAAAGTACTATAAAGTTGCCTAAAAACACTATGGCAATTTAGGATACCCTTACTCATACATGAATGGCTCCTTGACCCCAAATTAATCTTGTGGACTAAGGTACTGCTCAGTGTGAATAATTGTATTAGAATCTGACCCATCTCCAGCAGACTTTTTTACTCCTGTATTGCTGGTGTTGGGAACTGTGTGTCAAGGATGGTGCAGAGCATCTTACCAGAGTGTCCTCATCAATTCCTCATGTCCCTTCAGCTAAAAAGGACACCAAGTCCACTACACTTTAGGGCAGCTGGGGCATAAGTCTCCCTATAACATAGTGATGCAACAATTTCTCAAATGTCCATGTCATTTTGTGCACCAGATGCACAGGCTTGCCTGATGTTTCTGGCCATCATTTCCCTGGTTAGGAAGGTTAGGTGCAAACATCTCGGTGCCTAGAGGAGCACCCACACACTTCAGAAGCAGAGGGAAGCTTCTGTCTCAATCACACAAATACAAACTCTACAGAGAATTAATGTGGTGGTTAGGTGGATCCCAAATACTTACATCGAGCTGTAATGCTAGTAGAAGAAATCTCAAACTCAGCTCCCTTAAAAGCCCATGTCCTACAATGGGCTATGTCACTGCAAGAGGATGTTGGTATAGCAGCACATTACTGGGTTTACAGGATGGATATCTAGCATGCTTTTAAGAGATAAATAACGTTCATTATAACTGTGTTCTAATGTACTGTTTTGATTTAAAAACAACTGGCTTTTCCTAAGTCAGTCTTAGGATATGTGAAGTCTGAACCCTGGACACTTCAGTTGTCCAAGGGAACTCCTGATACAAAGGCCCCCTACCTGTAGTCACTCCCAACATATTATGATACCCCCTTAGTACCACTGGAGTCATTCAAGGGGCTTAGCGTCTCTTCCTCCCTTCCTCTGAATTCTAAATTGTTCCCTCCATGGGTTCTTTGATGTGCTAGCTGGCTGCTCCTCCACCTTCTCTCTTTGGAGTGGGATCTGCTAATAAAGGCCATGGCTTCAACTAATCCCTAGCCTGAAGACCACAATGCTAAGGAGAGTTCTGGGCTGGTAATTGTTGCTGAGGATGAAGGGGATGCAGCTACAGAAGAAGATGGACTATCTATTTAAGATAAGAAGTTTCCACGGTTTCCCTGTTATGTGAATGACATCCCTCCTGATTGACAAAATGTCACAAACCTCTATGGTGTACTGAGAACTGTATTGGAATGTACAAGTTATTTACTTTAAGAGTGGGAGCATTTCATAGATTCATAGATACTAAGGTCAGAAGGGACCACTCTGATCATCTAGTCCGACCTCCTGCACAGCGCAGGCCACAGAATGTCTCCCACCACTCCTATGAAAAACCTCACCCATGTCTGAGCTATTGAAGTCCTCAAATCATGGTTCAAAACTTCAAGGAGCAGAGAAGCCTCCCTCCAGTCAACCATGCCCCATGCTACAGAGGAAGGCAAAAAAACCTCCAGGGCCTCTCCAATCTGCCCTGGAGGAAAACTCCCTCCTGACCCCAAACATGGCAATCAGCCAAACCCTGAGCACATGGGCAAGATTCACCAGCCAGATACCCAGGAAAGAATTTTCTATAGTAAATCAGATCCCATCCATCTAATATCCCATCTCAGGGGATTTGGCCTATTTACCCTGAATATTTAAAGATCAATTACTTACCAAAATCCCATTATCCCATCATACCATCTCCTCCATAAACTTATCGAGTAGAATCATTTCCTGGTCTTGCTTTGCGGCTAGGGGGCTCTGTAGGGAAGTGTGCCATCTGGGTGCAGAAGTCAGTCTGGAAAATGCCAGCCTAGAACAAGGTGGGGCAAGTAGTGTCTCTCTCGATTTAGGGAGTATTCTGCTTTGTCTGTCTGCTTTGGAGTTCTTGGGTGTTATTGTTCTGACTTATAAGAAATAAAGTAGTGTTACATTGGAACTTTCCAGGAAGAGAATATTATATTTTTTATCTAACTTCTCTGTGTGCATGCCATGAACATATCCCCAAACCCAGGCTTACCTGGAACAGCTGAACAGTTTGCAGAGCTCTATTCACTGTTGTTACTTTAAGCACATTCAGTCATGTGAATTAACTTGGATTTTCACATAGGTCCCTGAGGCAAAAAGTCAACTTCAATCTTCCCTCTACCTGCCTAAGGGAGGAATTTCCTAGCCTAAGAAGGGACAGATTAGAATCCGTTTCAAATTTCTTTGGAAAATGGAGAGTTGGTCTATTACAGATTGTTTCCATGTTTAGAATAAATATCTCTCTCTGGAATTCATGTTTTATACAAGAACGTAGGAGAACATTTGTTCAGAAGAAACTCTCCTTGCAGGAGTTCTTGTTACACTAGGGCTGACCGCTGGTTTCAGTGCAACCCTGCAAACCCAGAAACAGCCGCCATGATATTAACACAGAAGTTAGTATCACAATAGTTGGCCAAGAGCACCGTTGCCTCCCCTAGACCTCTCCATTAGATTGTTCTTGGTTGCAGCAGTAGAGAGATACTGCTGTGTAACTGGTGATAAAGATTAGCTTTTCTGCCGCAGCAGCTATTGAGTCAGTCTGCTCTGTAAGCCATTGACATATATATTAATACATACATATATTAACACTGTCCAGTGCCACCAGCATCTCCAACGGGGACAGGTTAGAGTAGTACCTCTCACCCTGGGTCAGCAGAGGGAGTGGGAGGATGGATCTCCTTCCTTTGTGCATACAGACAGGACTTTCCATTAGGAGCAAAATACATCTGGGGATGGGATAAGGGGAGTGGGAAGTGGGGTGCAACCTGATCTATTGCTTACCAGATATGTAAATGCAAGGCTTGAGGCTGTCTCTTTCTCTGGATAGATTAGATTAGATAAAATAAGACAGATGTAACATCTAATGTTGTGTGTATTTTTACAGAAATTAAATTTTCTCTATCTACAGCACTAACAGTTATTTATATGCTGCCAAAATACTGTTCTCATCATAGCGAGAGTTACAGTGACCCTAGATTTCAGAGTAGCAGCCGTGTTAGTCTGTATTCGCAAAAAGAAAAGGAGTACTTGTGGCACCTTAGAGACTAACAAATTTATTAGAGCATAAGCTTTCGTGAGCTACAGCTCACTTCATCGGATGCATTTGGTGCCACCAAATGCATCCGATGAAGTGAGCTGTAGCTCACGAAAGCTTATGCTCTAATAAATTTGTTAGTCTCTAAGGTGCCACAAGTAGTCTTTTTCTTTTAGTGACCCTAGAGTAAGACTAAGTTTTCAAATATTTTTTCCCTTGGACTCCAACATTTAGGGCCTCTTCTCAGAAAGCCTATGGACTTCAGAAAATTGTACATCATTTTAGCTCATGTCATATTTTCTAGAAGTGCCTGCAGTAAACATTCACATTTATTTTTGCAATAAAACATTCGAGTCTGCTTTATGTACTACTGAGACAATTAATTCTCTCAGGAAAACTGGAGGTAGGTCATTTAAACAGGCAAGAGAAGCTGTCTGGCATTTCAAAGAACCAAATGGATTAAAAAGAAAATCCACATAAACTCCCCGACAGTCTTGTGTGAGGAAGAGATTCACTGAAATCAGAGGTGACCAGGTTCTTTATCATCAAATTATATGGCAAATGGAACTTTGTTAAATAAATGCAACTTTTGTCATTAGAAATTTCTTCTATGGGTCTTTCTGAAATCAAGCAACTTTCCTGATGAGAAGGTAAACTCAATATAAAAGTTATTATTCCAGATCCTTAGCTGGTGCTAGTCAGCCTCAATTACATCCATGGAGCTATGCTGATTTACACAAGCTGAAGATCTGGTCCATTTTTTCCTACTTACTATCTGTGCTTCTTTTAGGAAGCTGAGTTTTATACAAAATGGAGTATCTAGCTTTTAGAGAAGAGAGAGAATGTTAGGACTGACTATGGAGAGTGTTCTTGCCTACCTGTGCCGCAAGGTGAGTCTGAGACTGCTCCATCTTCAGAATGTTTCTTTTTACTTCTATTTTTCTCACAGCACCAGCCGTTACTGTACAGTGTATTAGGATGTCAGTAGCAGTCAATAGTCACTGCTTTGATGTGAGTGAGCATGCTTCAGATGAATGGCTGTAGAAATCAATGGGTCTTCCAATACTGTCATCAGTTTTATTCCATCATTAGAGAAAGGACAGAAATTGAACACCGTGTTACTGTACTATGAACACCGTGTTACTGTATTCGTGAGAAAGGACACCGATAATGGCATATAATCAGTACAAGTTAATTTACATTGCCTAGTTGAGGAAGTGGAAGCTGCTACGCTAAAATAGCAATGCGTAATTAAAATGCTATTGGTAAGCATTATATTATAATGGAGACAGGATAGTATTATGATTACAATGATGATGGTTATTCAAATTCAAAAAGATCTCTTGTAATACAATGTCAATAGATGCAATAGTGCATTGAATTACAATAGCATTTAGATATGTTGTCTGCAATATAGTCTCATTAAGTATGAGATAGCTTGTTTTGATATATGAAAGAAAATAGTACATTACTCTTGTAATTAACCTGGTGAAGTTAGAAGTTTCTGTCTGTGATGGAACTTCACCGTGGTCTAATATGTAGGAGCTAATATCCATAGGGGAAGCATAAACAGTCCAAATTCTGACTAGGACATTAAGGGCCCTGTCATCACAGCACTTAAATATATGCTTAAATCCCATTGACATCAATGCTTTCTTGAATGTGGATTTAAAATGTGCTTAAAGTTAAGTGCCTGCTTAAGTGCTTAGAGAAATTAAGGTCTAAACCCATAGATTGATGCATATATTTTAAGGCCAGAAGGGACCATTTTGATCTAATTTGACTTGTACAGCACAGGCCATTGAATTAAACTTGAATCTGGTACATGCATTAAACATACAGGAGGATAACAAATTATAAAAGAATATTAAAAAAAATTAGTGAAATAACTGCTTTCTGCTAAAGAACAAATAGCAGACAATTGAGCAAACAGAGCTCTTTTCATTATTTTATCACTGACTAATGACTGCAATATATGCATTTCAATCATTAGTTAAAAGTAATTTAAATATATTATAGGCCAAGTTTTCAGAGTGGTCCCCTAACTTAGGGTTGCCACCTTTCTAGTTGTTAGTAACTGGATGCCTAAGGCCCCGCCCTTGCCCCCCCTCGCCAACGCCGCACCCTATCACTCACTCTTCTCTCTGTCACTCATTGGATTGTCTCAAGGAGCCTGCCTGCAGTAGGAAGTGGCCCTGACTTACCAGGGACTAGTGTGGGTTAATGACCCAGTGCCTCCTCCCGTCCTGGGGTAACTGGACTTTTGGTTCAGGAGCCATTTAGGGTTGCCAGGTCCCCTTTTTGACCAGACTTTCTGGTCAAAAACTGGGCACCTGGTAAGCCTAAATGGCACCTGCACACACAAGCCAAAAACCGGACTGACCGGGTAAATCCAGACGAGTGGCAATCCTACCCTTAAGTTGCAACTGCAAAAATGTGCACACAGTACTGCATGTCCAAAACCACATTTTCATACACAAAACAGGGAATTACACACAGACATTATGTCACCAGACACACATTAGGCACCCTCTTCTGGATAGTTGACCGTAAATTCTGCTTAGAGAGCAATAAAGTCTGAATTATTTGCAAATACAGACTAGATAGCCATTGTTAGTGAAGGAGACAATGGGATCATTTAGCACAACAATCAAAATCACTAAGAAACATGCAACATTTCCATAACTCAATTGTTTCTGCTAAAAGAAGCCAAGAAGAGAAAACACAAGCCATGCAATGGCCATATAAAAGGCCAGCATGGAGCTGCACTCTTTCAGGGGAGCACCAGAAGACAAATGGTGCTCCCTGGTGTCAACTAGGAGCACACCTACTACTGAATCCCTTTGTGGTTTTCAGCTGCCTTCATCTGTATGCGAATCCTGATCCTTGGGCCAATGCAGAGGAAGATGGGGCTATGGCCCTGGCTTTTCTCTTCCCCCTTTGGGGCACACAGTATACTCTGTGAAGAGTAGGAACAGTGCAAACCCAGTATTTCCCTGGATGCAGGGACTGTAATTCTGCCTGGCTCTTGCACATGGCACTCGAGAGCAACAAGGTCCCTTGCATCTTCCCCAGCTCCACCTTCCTCACAGGTAAAGAGCCTGTAGAATGTGGCCCATCCTGCTTGGCAAGTAAGAAGAATCAGATTCTTCATAAAATAAAATTAAAAAATTGCTGACCTGAGAAAAGACCCATCTCGTAGGTATTTTTGCATCTTTTATTTGTTGTGGGGGGGGGGAGATTTTTTAAATAAATAAAAAAAATTGCAGAGCAGACTGCTTTAAAAACATTAAACAAAGTAACAAAGCTAGGGCCTTGAGTTATCAAAACAATTAAGCACATGCTTAACTTTAAATTTATGGGACATAAGCACATAGTTAAATGTGTCTTCATTTGGATGGACTTTCGCTTGTTAAACCACCATGAAAGCTCATGGTTAATTTTAAGCACATGAGCAGTTCCACTGAATTAAAAGGGAATGCTCATGTGCTTAAAGTTAAGCACATGCTGAAGTGCTTTGCTGGCTCAGATTCTTAATTGTTTCCTTAGAACATTCTGATATGTATTGTTAGGATTTTTCCATTCTGGGATTTAATAAATGTGCCGCCTTGTTTGTTGTAATCATATTTTAGTTAATTTTGTGAAAGTGCCTTGAGTCCTTTGGGAATGAGGATCTAGTTTTCAATCATTAGAATAGCTCAGAAAGTCCTCTCTAGTTTTGATAATTCTCCCAATGTACTGCTTGAAGGAATTTCTCTGCTAAGTTTGAACATGTACCCATATATCCTTAATTAAAACTCTAGCTCTGTGGAAAAACAGAACTGCATCAGAGTATGCTGTAAATGAATTATTGTAAATCTAATCAGAAATACAAGCAGCTTGGTGTAATTGGAAGGGGGGGAATAATCTCTCTGTTACAGTTACATATGGCAGGAGTTGTGTTTCATTTCAGTTGTATGTGGCATAAGGTTATTAGAAAATGAAATGTGTCTGATGTACTGAAAATAGTTTGCTTTGATTGGAAAGATTACATTTAGTGAGTACAGTTAGAGCAAAACTGTTTTGATGGTATAATGAAATGCAGTTGTCTAAACTGAGATGTCAATGAGTATAATAGCGGTGAAAATAAAAATAGATCTGTTTGTAAATAAAGAAGGGATTATAAGGATTACGTTCACTTGCACAAATAGTTTGAGTTTTGAGGATTTTTATTATTTGAAGGATTCTTTGTGGATTGGAATTTTGATAGCAAGAAACATTGGAAAACATTTTTTCCTTGAAAACACTAATTATAGAGTAAGATACTACTCAACATGGGTATGAAGGTAAGAACAAGGCCCTTAGAGAATACTTGTCTTGCTATGGTTTTACTGCTTGTAGACTATTTAGTGATTGTGTTGAATATTATTTTCCGGATATAGAATTATTATTGAAAAAAGAAAAGGAGTACTTGTGGCACCTTAGAGACTAACAAATTTATTAGAGCATAAGCTTTCGTGAGCTACAGCTCACTTCATCGGATGCATTTGGTGAAAAAACAGAGGAGAGATTTATATATACACACACACAGAGAACATGAAACAATGGGTTTATCATACACACTGTAAGGAGAGGTTTCAGAGTAGCAGCCGTGTTAGTCTGTATTCACAAAAAGAAAAGGAGTACTTGTGGCACCTTAGAGACTAACAAATTTATTAGAGCATAAGCTTTCGTGAGCTATGCATCCGATGAAGTGAGCTGTAGCTCACGAAAGCTTATGCTCTAATAAATTTGTTAGTCTCTAAGGTGCCACAAGTACTGTAAGGAGAGTGATCACTTAAGATAAGCCATCACCAGCAGCAGGGGGGGGAAAGGAGGAAAACCTTTCATGGTGACAAGCAAGGTAGGCTAATTCCAGCAGTTAACAAGAATATCAGAGGAACAGTGGGGGGTGGGGTGGGATGGAGAAATACCATGGGGAAATAGTTTTACTTTGTGTAATGACTCATCCATTCCCAGTCTCTATTCAAGCCTAAGTTAATTGTATCCAGTTTGCAAATTAATTCCAATTGACTAACATGGCTGCTACTCTGAAACCTAGAATTATTATTGTTTCATTACAATGGTTTCCTTAATCACTTGATACCAATCAAAAGACCACTTCTTAGCCCCTTATTTGAGTACGTCCCAACAGTGGGAAGAGCAGCATCCACAGGAAAGTTCGTTCCCATAGCTTGTATCCAGCACCGCTTCCCTCCTTTATTTGTTGTTCTAACAGTATGTGCTTAGGTTACAAGAACAACAACAAACAGGATTTAAATAATCTAAAATGCTCTTGTATGGTAAATTTTCATTAACCTAAAAATCTCCATGTAATATAAAAAAGGACCAAATATTCCCATGTACCCTTAAATGTTGACCACTTCAGAAGATCTTTTACCATTCCTAACAGTCTTGTGAAGCATTTTGTCACTAATAACTCAAGACACTGACAGATTCAAGGCCCAATTCTGTGAGGTACTGAGCAAATGAAACTAACAACGAATCAATGGGAGCTGAGAACCCAGCATTTCACAGGAAGTATTCAGTATTTTGCAGGATCTGACCCTGCTTCACCAAGAGAACTAAGAACTCAAGGCTTTTCACAAGTTTTTAATACAATACGTTTCCAGGAGTGTACGATCAAAAGTGGAAAAAGAAGCTACTCTACAAAATTAGGTTGATTTAAGTTAGGTTGACCTATAGCCACCGCAGCAATTATATTGGCTGTTGGTGTCCACATTATTCTCCTTCTGCTGGTGGTGCATGTCCTCACCAGGAGCACTTTCACTGATGGAAGTGGGGCATTGTGGGGCACTGTTAATCATGAGGGGCTCACAGCTGGAGCCACCCCTCCTCAGGGTTGACAGCCCAAGTTGTCAGCCCTATGCAGGGTTCAATTTCACTGCAGGGCTCAATTTCACAGCAGAGAGCCTACAAACAGTGAAAGTTGACATTCTTGTCAGTTTCATGGCTGCTGTTATTTCACATTTCCTCTCTGGCTCCAGCTATCAGCCCCATGCAGGGCTCACAATTGGAGCCCCCTGCCCAGGGAACTGACAGCTCCAGCTCGAGATGAAATGTAAAAAAATAGCAGTTGTGAAACTAACAAAAATGCCAATTTCACTACTGGTAGGCTCACCACTGTGAAATTGAGCCCAGCTCAAGGCTCACCACTTGAGCTGTCAGCCCTTTGGCGGGGGGAGGGGGCAGGAGGGTAGGCTCTTGCTGTGAGCCCCACGCCAGACTGACAGTTCAGGGTGTCAGCATGGGAGCGGGCTCCAGCTGCTTGTCCCACGCAGGGCTGAGAGCCAATGTAAGTAAAGCAGTGTCTTCATGGACACTGCGTTGCCCTAATTATATCCACCTAAGCACTACACCTCTCCTTGTGGTGAGATATTAACTCAATGTAGTGGGTGATTTAAGTCGGTGGGAGCACTATTGTACTGAAGACACTAACAGAATTATGTCAATATAAAATACCTTAGGTCGACCTAACTCTGTAGTGTAGATCAGGCCTCAGTCTCTGGGTACTTTCAAAGCTTATAAGCCTCCTAAAACTTCAAATGTAATTGAAAAAGCTTGGAGGAGGGAGTTGATACAAAAGGGCTTTCTTTACTTGGTGGTTCTCAGTATTTTATTGGCACTGAGCACAAAACTAGTTTGGTACCTTAATTGAAAATGCTGCCTCTTTTAGCACAGCCTGTGAAATTGAGCCCTGCAGATTCAAGGTGCAATCCTGTGAAGTACTGAAAATTTTGTTTAGGGTAATGTTAATAAAAGCAAAGAAAATGGGCTAGATTCCCCAAAACAGAGGAGGTGGTAGCTGTTCACTCCCCCTCTCCCCCAGAGCCTAGTGATAAGAGCACTCACCAGGATGTGGAAGACCAAGGTTCAAATCCCTGCTCTGGAGCAAGGATTTGAACCCAGGGCCAGGTCATCTCCCAGTGGAGATGGTTTCAACCTCCAACCCTGCCTCTGGCTTATGACTCTGGTTGACCCTCAGCTCTGGCATTCAGCTTCTGTCTCTCCAGTACTGATACCTGGCTCCGCCTCTGACTTATGAGTCTGGTTTACCCCCACTTTGGCTCTGGCATTTGGCTGCTGCCCCTCTGGTACTGACCCTCTGCTCATTTCCAGGACTCCTCCTACTCTGGACCACACTAACTGGGAGGCTGAACTCTTGCCTTTACCATTAGGCCAGACCGCCCACGGCCTAGCTGGCAACAGCTCTCACCTTTTCCCATGGTCTCATGAGCAGCTCACGTGGTAATGACTGGCAGGTGTTACACCCTTCTATCCAGGAGCAGAGTTTTGCATTCATTCCCAGACAGTAAACATAAACTCAAGCCCATCTAAGACAGCTGTCCATCCCAGGTATGAGGCACACTTTTTTTGCATGACATCCTTTCATACTGGGGGGGGAGGGCAATCACTCTCTGTCCTGAAGATACGATGCCATCCTGCACATTCAGCTCATCATTAATTTGAAAATATAGTTCTGCTCCTACTGGATTTGGCTTTTGTCTTCTGGCCACCCTGCTAGTATTGCTGTCCTGACTGCCTGCCACTGGCTGCCCCTTTCTTTAGCTAATTTTGATTTCTGTCAACTTCATTGTTGAAACTGGGTGACTGAATCCACTGTGTCCCGGTCCCCTCTCCCCAATTTGACATATGCCTTACTCAGGGTGTCAGCTAACATCAATAATCATCCTAGACAATAGCTGATCTCTGCCTGGTAGCACTAGAGGTGCATGAATATGCGCTGCAGTCTCTTTGGAGCAGAAAGAAGGGGCTGTGCCATTATTTTCTCCAGTAGTATGTTGTCTGATTGCACTATTACTTGGTAGCCATAGGAGTACCAAAGGAATCATTCCACTCTAAATACCATAACCAGAATCTCCTTTTCTCTTTGGGCATACACCTCTTCGGTCTCTGACAGGGCTCTGCTGGCATAAGTAACCAGCTGCTCCTTTCTCTGATACATGATGCTGGAGTGGCAGTGGCTTGCCTTGTCGGTAGTACTTCAGAACAGGGCCACCTGTTACCATTTGTTTGGGGGTGTCAAACACTAGCTGTTGGAGACCTGCCCAGTCCCACTCAACATCATGGCTTGTGAGCTGACATATGGGTTCCTCTACTGTATCCAGGAGTGGACAAAACTTGGACAGAAAATTTTATCATTCCTATGAAGCGCTGTACCCCTTTCACGTCCACTCGAGCTGGCAGTCTCTGACTGCCTTGAGTTTGTTGGGAACTGCTTTCAAACCTTCTGCTGTGAGCAGATGTCCAATGTTTGTCATCTCATTCTGAGTCATGCTTTTTGAGATTGAGTTTTATATTCTTGTACTATTCATTGATGTATAAAAGCTTGTAGTTTTCTGTCATGGTCTCGTTCAGCTTCCGTATCACTGCTCCCTTTACCTAGAGTGAGGATATCAGCAATTATTTTCACCCCAGGCAGTGCTTCCAGTGCATGGGTGAGTCTTCTCTAGAACACCTCTGGTGCTGGATGAATGCCCATGGGCATGCCCAGCCATCTGCAGCAACCAAATGGTGTTGCAAAAGTTGCAACATGCTGGACTCTCTTTATCCAGCCTTATATGCCAAAAGCGATTTCTCATATCACAGACCATGAAGATTCTGGCTTTGAAAAGTTCTGGGAACATATCATCAATTGTGGGCAGTGAATAGTGGTATCTTTTCAATGCTTGGTTCAATGGCTTTAATTCAATGCAGATGCATAATTTTCATGATGGCTTCTTTACCACCACATGCTGCTTGCACAGGCTGTACTGGCCTCTACAGTTGCTATGATACCCCTGCTCTTCAGACTTTCAAGTTCCTTGCATACTGGATTATGTAGTGCTACTGGAATTTTTCTTCATGGTAAACCTATAGCTTCCACTGTGGAGTCCGATTCCATATCTTTCTTTTAAGGCACTTGTTGCTTTTGAAAACAACCCTTTTAAAATGGTCTCCATTGTCCATGGGACTCCTCCTTTTGTATCTTGTACTGCAGCTATAAAATTCAGGTGCTGCACCCTGGCTTGGATGGCTGTATTTCCCAAGAGGTGTCTTGATCCACCACCACAAACTTCAGTTGGTACCATTCAGGTTAGTTACTATGAGGTCACATTTTCCGATAGACTGCATTATGCTCTTTTTGTACATTATTAGATGGTGCCTGCCTCATGTAATGGATGTGCTCAAGTCCAAATCACCCCGAGGAATCACACTGCAGGAGGCCTTGCTATCCAGCTGAATTTGCACAAAGCATTTCTGTGAATGGTGTATAAATTCTCTTGTGAATCTATGCAGAAAGTCAGAATGTTTTCATAACGTCAAAACAGTCATTTTGACACTTCCACATTTTTTTTTTGTGTTTCAGCTGAAATTGACACAGTTTGTGAAATGTTTCAGTCAACTCAAATCTGCATTTTTTTGTTTTTAAGTGTTTTTCCCCAAACAAACAAATCTTCACCCCATTCTATTCCCAAGCACTTCCTTTTAAGTCTCTTCAACACCTTACCTCTGCCCCCCAATAGGTACCAAACTTCTAAGAACGCTGAGAAAGTAGTTAAAAAAAACAACAACCCTTCTATCTTATCATACAGGTAATCCCTTTGAACCTTGGTCTTCCACATCCCGGTCAGTGCTCTTACCACTAGGCTATTGGGTTGGGGGGGGAGGGCATCCACCTCCTCCTCTGTTTTGGGGAATCTAGCCCATTTTCTTTGCTTTTATTAAAAATACCCTAAACAAAATGTGTTTGATCCAAATTGAAATGTTTCTGACTTTTTCATTTTGCCAAAAATTCTGAAATATTTCATTGTTGGTTCAACTTGAATCGTTTTTCCCCCATTTTTTTTTGAATGGCCAGAAAAATTTCAGTTTCAAAATCAAAATCATAATTCACACTATTCCACTCAGGAGGAAATATTAGTTTTCCGACAAACTTATTATTTATTTGCATTCTCATAGCATCTAGAAGCCCTAGTCATGGATCAGGATCCCATTGTGCTAGCTGCCTGTCTGTTGGAGACCTTTTGTTGTCAGTTTCTTGAGGTTTTTTATTTTTTTTTATTATGTCTTCCTGAATTTAGAATGGAGCATCACAGCACCAGAGACTTCAGTCTTTTGCCCCCTTAGAGGTGCAGTCTGCAGACAAATCGCTAACAACTTAAATATGGGGTGGAATTATGATCAGGGTCCGTGAAGCAGCTGAAAGGGTCACACTTCATTCTGGAGCTGAGAAACTGATCCAGAATGATGACTGGGAAAGCCAGCGAAGTACAAGAACTGTGTTGCAATTTTTTTTCATGCTTAATAACATTAATAAAACATAATAAAAGAATGCTAAAAACAAATGCTCCCCTAAGATTGAAGAATTGAGACAGTTGTGGTAAGTGCTCCCAAAAGTAAAACTTACTAACTTAAGGTTTACAATGCCTTTGTGGAGTTTCCAGAGTATTGCAATGTTCTAAGGTAATTGGGGACAATGAGGACTTTGTAAACACTTTCATTTAATTGCAAAGCTGTTCTCGGTTTTGAGGACAAAATCAAGAACTGCTAGCTTTCCTATACTGCATCTTGCAGACAAAACAAAAACAAAATAATAATTTGATGATGATGCACAACCCAAGAGGAAGATTTAAACTTTAGAGCTTATCCTGAAACCTACCTATGTGGCCACTAAACATTTGGTGTTTGAATAAAGGTGATTTTCTAACACAATTATAATCAGTATGCTTGGGGTGATCCTTCAAGGCAGCACGTCACTTGATAAGGGTTGACTATTATACAGATTTTCACTCTATTTAGATAGACACAAAATTAATGAATTCCCAATCAAAAAGAGTCAAATAAAAACTTTCATCATATCTTTTTAATAGTAGAAATTCAAAGAGGTCAGAACAAAGTGCATAAGTGTAAGAAAAGAAGAAAAGATCTGTTAATTGTGAAAGGGATTGAGAAGAAAACCACAGTAGAGCCTTCTGGAGAAGAAAAAAGTCACAAAATGGAGTGAACAGAAGTTGGGTCAGGAGAGCTAACTTCAGTTTTCATACTCTCCTCAAGGGTAAATGGTATAATATCAATTGATGTTCTGGATTTTCAGACTATAACATTAGCGTCTCTGCCATGATGCTATCATGTCGATAGAATTTCCATCTTTTTTTTTTTGCTCATGATTCAATAATAATGGCTCAATGGAATTTTACCAGTCCTAATAAACTGGATGTTTTCAATTATGATGAAGAAGGTATGCAGGCAGGGCCAAATTTCCATGACTGTTTAGCACCTATTTAGGTATCTAAATTAAGTACTCACCAACCAGCTGTTACCAAGCGGGTGTTGAGCACTTCTGAAAATCAGGCAAGTAGTGAAAGAGAAGAGGGGGAAAGTCAAGACCTAGTTTGTAGCAATTACAGTTCCGCTTGAATGGAGAAATATAGAGAGAAAGAAAAAACAAAAACTATTGTACGTCTAGGTACAATCTGAACATTAGGTCAGATTCTCAAGAATGTAAAGAGGCAAAGTCACGTTGACATTAATGTTATATCAGTTAAGAATTTAGCCTTTTTATTCCAGAAATCTCTCCCATTAGAGACTGGGCAGCCCTCCTCTTACCTAATAGCCGTAAAATGATAAAATGTTAAGAAGTTTAAACAGATTTTGTGTGTTTTGTCTAGGGACATTTTGGAAAGAACAACTGCACCATTGTAATTGCACTTCTACATTGATTTATTTTGTGTAAAGTGCCTTGTGATAAATTCATCACAGATGCTGCTAGGCAGACATCTGTGGCTTCCTAGGCAAGAATTCGTAGCTAGTCTCTCACAGCACCAAGCTGACCATTTCAGACATGTTCCAAGAGTGATGTGATGGTGATCCATTTGCTGGGAATGAGTTGGAAATGGCCTTGCAGAAATCATAAGCACAATCGGGAAATATAACAATTTGCAAATGGAAGAAGGGATTATGAAAGATGAAGGATCCTATTGTAAAATGAATTGCCATAGGCAGTACTGGATTTACCATGGCACCAATGGCTCCATAGCACTGGGCCCAAGCTCAGAAGGGGCCCATAACACTCACTTCCTCCCTGCTTGCAGCACTGCAGAAGCAGAGACCCTGAGAGTGAGCCTCAGAGCAGCAGGGATCCATGATGGGAGCTGAGAATTAAAGGGGCCCTGGGAGCTGTAGTTCCTTGGCCAGCTCCCTGCTATAGAGCTGGCCCTGGAGCAGGAAAGGAACTACATTTCCCAGCATTCCCTTGGTAGCTTTCAACAGAAAAGGGAGTGGGAGGGAGTGGGGAATCTGAGACCCCATGTTCTGCAGCTTGCTGTGAATGGAGAGCTAGCTGCTAGAAGGGGGTGGCACTGTGAATGGGGAACAAATATGCCCAAGGAGTAGAAGGCTTTGGCCCAGATATCACCCTCAGAAGACTTCCCCAGACTGGCTTAGGGATGCTGGTGTGCCCTCGCCTAGCAGCCGCCAAAGAAGGAATTGGGTGGACTAAATGGACAGTGCACCTCTCTATCTGAAGCCTAGCAAGGACCCCCCAAAAGTTAAAATGATAAGTACGGGAGGGAACGCTCTATTAGAGGACCTGGGCAGTACCAGGCGTAGAAGGATTTCCACATCTGAGCCATGGAAGCAGAAATTGGCTTTTCCTTTCCAGATTTATTAAATATTCAGAAAGGGAATCTAGCACCTGCCTTCCAGATTTGAACACTCTCAAACTTCAGGAATGCTCACGCTCAATTTAGGCAGCTGTTACTTCATTTCTCCCAAATCAAATATGCTGATCCACTGTAACTTGCTGTAGAAAAGGTAGGATAAAATTGAGCAAGAAATGCTGGCTAACTAGAACTGGAATTGCTATTTTCAACAGACATTACCATTTTTGTTTTAGTTTTGTTTGTTTAAAAGGAAGACAGTAATACTGCATTGGCTAATTCTCCATAGAAACAAAGCGTGGAACAAAAGAACAACAAAGGCACCTCAACGTTTCCTCATTTATGTAGGACAGTCTTATAACATGGATCCTCTAATCACACAAGCTGAAAATTGTTCCCCTGTACTGCAGTTCTGTAACCATGCTGGAACCAGTCCTGTCTGTGTTCTGTGCACATCCAAAATTCCTACTGAATTCAGAAGTGCCTTGCTTTTGTGACCATACTACCTGATATTTGCAGCCCTTGTAAGCGAAGCAGGTTTACATTTAGTAATTAGGCAGGAGGTCTCTCAGAAAAAATTAGCTGCTGTAGGAGGTGTTGCTTATTCACTAGGTAATGTGAGACCTTCCTCTTACAATAGTAAACCAGTGCAGCATAGAATGCACTTTGCTCCTAGAGTCTAGAATAGGGTCCTTTGCTTCTATACACAGCCCATTAAAGATAATGAAAAGACTCCCACGCACTTCAACAGGCTTTGGACAGAACTGGTTATATACAGGGTAACTCCACTGTCTTCACAGGGTCCTGGTCCCCACAGTGGAGGGCAGCCATGTGAGGTTGTTGCAGAGCTGCTGCTCAGGGATGGGAACCTCCTGGCACCCCAGCCTCCAAAATCATTCAGGCTACACTTTCCTCACAACTATGTGCTAGCTGAGGGGTGCGTGGGAATTGGTGGCCTCTGCTGCAGGTGATGGGCATCTCAGGTACTTAAAGCCATGGCCTAGAGGAGGGAAGTGCTTAACTGTAGAGTCTGCAGCTGCTTAGGGCCAGTGCTGAGGATTTAGAGTCCCTAGTGCCGCCATTGCAAGGTTCAAGCATGCTCAGCCTTGGAATTGCCACCCCTCCCTTGACTAGTAGCTGCAGCTATCTAATCCCTGGTCTACACTATGGGGTTAGGTCAAAATTAGCCACGTTAGGTCAATTTTAAAATGGATGCGTCCACACAACCAACCACGTTCTGTCGAATTAAAGGGTTCTTAAAATCGACTTCTGTACTCCTCCCCAGCGAGGGGAGTAGCGCTAAAATCGACTTTGCTGGGTCAAATTTGGGGTAGTGAGGACACAAATCGACGGTATTGGCCTCCGGGAGCTATCCCAGCGTGCTCCAATGTGACCACTCTGGACAGCACTTTGAACTCTGATGCCAGGTACTAGCCAGGTACACAGGAAAAGCCCCAGGAACTTTTGAATTTCATTTCCTGTTTAGTCAGCGTGGCGAGCTCAGCGGCACAGGTTACCATGTAGTGCCCCCAGAATCGCAAATGAGCTCTAGCATGGACCGAAAGGGAGACACTGGATCTGATTGCTGTATGGGGAGAAGCATCTGTGCAGGCAGAACTCAGAGCAAAAAGAAGAAATGCCAATATATATATATATATGCCAAAATCACACAGGGCATGGTGGAGAGAAGCTACACCAGGGATACACAGCAATGCCGCGTGAAAGTTAAGGAGTTCAGGCAAGCCTACCAAAAGACAAAGGAGATAAATGGGCACTCCGGGTCAGACCCCCCATACATGCTGCTTCTATGATCAGCTGCATGGCATTCTGGGGGGGACCCTACCACTACCCCACCACTGTCCGTGGACACCTGCAAGGGGGGGAGGAGAGTCTCACGCAACAGGGAGGAGGATTTTGTGGATAAGGAAGAGGAGGAGGAGAATGTGCAGCAGGCAAGCGGTGAATCCATTCTCCCCAGCAGCCTGGACCTTTTCATCATCCTGGAGCCAATCCCTGACCCTGAAGCCACAGAAGGCACCTCTGGTGAGTGCACATTTGTAACTACAGTACAGAGTTTAAAAGCAATAGGGTTTAATGTTTGATTTGCCCTGAAGAATTGGGATGCATTCACGGCCAGTACAGCTACTGGAAAAGTCTGTTCACATGTCTGGGGATAGAGCGGGAATCCTCCAGGGACATCTCCATGAAGCTTTTCTGGAGGTACGCTGAAAGCCTTTGCACAAGGTTTCTGAGGAGGGCTGTCTTATTTCATCCTCCATGGCAAGCCAGACGCAAGTATTCTGAAATCATTGCAGCACAAAGCATGGCAGCGAATGGTCCAGGGTTTTGGTCACATTCAAGCAACATTTGGTCTCTCTCTTTCTGTGTTCGCCTCAGGAGAGTGATATCATTCATGGTCACCTGGTTGAAATAGGGAAATTTTTGAAAGGGAACAGTAAAAGAATCCCATTCAGGCTGGGCTGTTTGCACTTGGCTAAAAGGGATTATCCCGGAGAATAGCCACGTGGCGAGGGGAGGGGTGAAGGGATCATCCTAAAGAATAGACATGTGTGGGGTGGGGGGAGGTGTGTGTTGCACATCCACCCGAAAACTACAGACCCTCCTTTTAAACGTGAAACCCAACCCATTGCTTGCTATGGGAAAGGATGGTGCTGCAGTTTGAAACCATTCCCACATGTTATGCGTAAGAAGCCAACCTCGCGTACCCTGTGTCTTACCATGGCGGAAACCGAATTCTGTTGCCCAGCCATGTGTGATATGTCACCATACCAGCAGGTGCTCAATATAAACGGCAAAATGCGGCCTTGTACCTAAAGCACATGTGCTATCTGCTGTGAATTGCTTGACTCACTGTGAAAGAGTATCCCTTTTGTTCTCAGAAATGTATCTTAAATTTTACTCTCCCTTTTTATCTCCCCCCCAGGTGCAAATGTTTCTATGCTCCCCCTATCATCTCTGTCCCTGAGGTTATCGCAAATTAGAAGGCGAAAAAATGCACTCACGATGACATGTTTTCCGAGCTCATGCAGTCCTCCCGCACTGATAGGGCACAGCTTAATGCATGGAGGCATTCAATGTTAGAGGCCAGGAAAGCATTAAGTGAGCACAAAGAGCAGAGGCAGGAGCATAAAGAGCGGAGGCAGGAGGCGATGCTGAGGCTAATGGGGGAGCAAATGGACATGATGAAGCATCTGGTGGAGTTGCAGGAAAGCCAACAGGAGCACAGACCCCCGCTGCATCCGTTGTATAATCGCCTGACCTCCTCCCCAAGTTCCCTATTCTCCTCACCCAGATACCCAAGAATGCGGGGCAGGGAGGCTCCTGGCACCCAGCCACTACACTCCAGAGGATGGCCCAAGCAAGAGAAGGCTGTCATTCAAACAGCTTTGATTTGTAGTGTGGCTACAAAAAGCAATGTGGCCTTGTCCTTCCCTCCTCCCCCACCACACCCCACCCAGGCTACCTTGTCAGTTATCTCACTTTTTTTAAAAATTAATAAAGAAAGAATGCATGGTTTCAAAACAATAGTTACTTTATTTCGAAGGAAGGGGTGTGGTTTGCTTACAGGGAATTAGAATCAACCAAGAGGGGTGGGTTTGCATCAAGGAGAAACATACACAACGGTCACACCATATCCTGGCCAGTCGTGAAACTGGTTTTCAAAGCCTCTCTGATGCGCAGTGCACCTAGCTGTGCTCTTCTAATCGCCCTGGTGTCTAGCTGCTCAAAATCAGACGCCAGGCGATTTGTCTCAATCTCCCACCCTGCCATAAATGTCTCCCCCTCACTCTCACAGATATTATGGAGCACACAGCAAGCAGCAATAACAATGGGAATGTTGCTTGTGCTGAGTTCTGACCTAGTCAGCAAACAGCGCCAGCAAGCTTTTAAAAGTCCAAAGGCACATTCTACCACCATTCTGCACTTGCTCAGCCTATAGTTGACCTGCTCCTTACTACTGTCCAGGCTGCCTGTGTAAGGCTTCATCAGCCATGGGAGCAAGGGATAGACTGGGTCCCCAAGGATAACTATTGGCATTTCAACATCCCCAACGGTAATTTTGTGGTCTGGGAAGTAAGTCCCTGTTTGTAACTGCTCAAACAGCCTGGAGTTCCTAAATATGCGAGAGTCATGCACTTTTCCCAGCCATCCCACGCTGATGTCGGTGAAACATCCATTGTGATCCACCAGTGCTTGCAGCACCATTAAGAAGTACACCTTGCAGTTTATGTACTGGTTGGCAAGGGGGTCCATGCCAAGATGGGAATATGCATTCCGTCTGTTACCCCACCACAGTTAGGGAACCCCATTGCAGCAAAGCCCATCCACTATCACCTGCACATTTCCAAGAGTCACTACCCTTGATAACGGAACGTCAATGATTGCATTGGCTACTTGGATCACAGCAGCCTCCACAGTAGACTTGCCCACTCCAAATTGATTCCCAACTGACCAGTAGAAGTCAGGTGTTGCAAGCTTCCACAGAGTTATTGCCACTCGCTTCTCAACTGTCAGGGCAGCTCTCATCTTGGTATTCCTGTGCTTCAGGGTTGGGAAAAGCAACTCACAGAGTTCCAGAAAAGTGGCCTTACGCATGTGAAAGTTTAGCAGCCACTGTGAGTCATTCCATTCCTGCAACACTCTGCAGTCCCACCAGTCCGTGCTTGTTTGCCAGGCCCAGAAGCAGCATTCCACTGTATCAACCAGCCCCACTGCCACCATGATGTCCCAATTGCCACAGCCCATGCTTTCAGGAACATCTGTGTCCATGTCTTCATCAAAATCATCCTCGTGCTGGCGTCTCTTAGTTTGGTTCTGCATATACTCCAGGATAATGCGCGAGGTGTTTACTATGCTCACAACAGCAGCAGTGACGGTGAGCTGAGCGGGCTCCATGCTTGCCGTGATATGCCATCTGCACGAGAGCAGAGTTGCAGCGGAAGTGGTGGATGCCGACGGATGCCACGAGAATAGATACTTATACAGAATGACAAGAGGATCTGCGAGGTGGATTCATGGCACCAGGAGAGCAGAGTTGCAGCAGAAGCGGTGGGTGACAACAACATGGAGAAATTTGCTATTGAGATTGAGCTCATTTACAAGAGCAGGAGAGTAGAGTTGCAGCGGAAGCGGTGGATGATAACAGTTAGCAGTCGTACTGCATCGTCTGCTGACAGCTGCACCCAGGACACAACAGCAGCGGTGATGGTGACCTGAGCGGGTTCCATGCTTGCTGTGGTATGGTGTCTGCACGGAAAAAAGGTGTGAGAAGATTCTCTGCTGTTGCTTTCACAAAGTGGGGGCGACTGACGACATGTGTCCAAAACCACCCACGACAATGTTTTTGCCCCATCAGGCATTGGGAGCTTAACCCAGAATTCCAATGAGTGGCGGAGACTGCAGAAACTGTGGGATAGCTACCCACAATGCACAGTCCATAAGTCGATGCTAGCCATGGTAGTGAGGATGCACTCCGCCAACTTAATGCGCTTAGTGTGGATATATGCAATCGACTGTATAAAATCGATTTCTAAAAATCGACTTCTATAAAATCAACCTAATTTCGTAGTGCAGACATACTGGCCTCTGGCAATTGTCCCCATGTCTAAAGCCAGAGAAGCTGCAGGTGGCTCTGTGACTTCTGGGGGCCATTAAGCTAGCGCAGATAAAGGAACTGAAATTAACCTCAAGGAACAGAGGTCACCAGTAGGAAAAGAATGTCAAGGGAAGTCGGGAAAGAGGAAGCAGGTCAAGCTTGCAGCAGGCAAATAGCCCCAGCTAGTTGGGGAACATGTCCAAAGTAGAAAGGAAATAAGTGTGGCGCCCCTTTTCACCTGGTTACCTCCTTTAATGCCAGTCCACTTACAGGTTTTGATGGACAGGTCTGGGTTCTTTTGGATCCTGCCACCCACTCAGCGGGGTGTATCTTCTTTCTTTTTTTCCTATGAAATTATTTGGCGGTGCCTCCACCCCCCTTGCTCCTTCCTGGCAGGGTCACCAGGGCAGCTTGGGCGGAAAATTCTAACTACAGAGTAATCCCCACTTACTTGCCAGATAGTTGGAGACTTCCAAGAAATAACACAAACACATACAAGTATATTCAAAACAATAATTATATTAAACAAGAGACAAATACAACATAACAGGGTAAAACGCTATTTTTAGGGTCACTGGTGCCCACACTGCAAATACCCATGACTTGATGTAGCAAATGTAAAATTAGTGTCCCGTTGGTATGCGTACTTTGCTGGGGCCCTTGATGACCTATAACCACAAAATTCTTCTCTGCAGTGGTTTAGCAACGTGGCTGACTGGGTTCAGTACAGCACAAAGGACTCAAGTGGGAGAAGGTGGTAAATCCCTCCACAGATGTAATATGCAGCAGGTTATAAAATCCTCAAACCCTTATTCCCTGGCTTGAGGACACAGTTCAGGGAATAGGGGGTCCCCAAAAAAATTCCATGACTAACTAACTAAAAGATGGTGCTCTCACAAAGTCCATGAATGATTCTCAGGTTTGAAGATGACTCTGGACTCCTCAGTCACTGCAGAGGGGCTGATCTCTGCTGGCAGGAATCACGGTGCGTCGGTCCCAGGATTTTCCCTCACCAGAAGGGGGTGCAGGGCTCAAGGTGTAGGTTATAAAACTACACTAACATCCAAACTGTAGCCTCCTAGCCCTGCCTTCAGTCACACACTCAGCAGGTAGCTTCCCTGTACTAGCAGACAGAGCAGAGCTGACCATGTGGTGACTGGTCTCACCTAGGGAGCTGGAGGGCGAACTCAGCCTGGCTGGGAAGTTTCCCAGCAAACACTACAAATTGGGAATCATCAGTGGGGAAGGAAAAACCCAGCTGAGGAATCTGCTGTCAGGTCCCTAGAGGCCTGTTCTCAGGGGGACTCATCAGCTCCCCACACAACCAGTCCTGCCCTTTTCCTGACTGGCTCCAGACTGACTACAAAATGGCTTCGCCCTGGGAGGGCCTCTCACTCCCTATTGGTTGCTGGGCGGACTCTGAGTCTGCCTTGGCTGCCCCTCCCTGAGCTGCCAGCAGACAGAGTCCCAGGAATCTATGTAATCTCCTTGGGGGTTACACAAGCATGGAGAGAGGTGGTGGTGATGAGGTAGTAGACTAGCATGTAGATGTCAGCAGAGGGAGGAAGGCTGGTGTCTTCAGATTCCCAAGGGCTAAGTCCTCACTTTGGGGAAATTTTGCAAATGGTGTTTGCAAATGGCTTGCTCAAACGGCAGGATGGGTGTTGAGGGAGGGATTTGTCAGAATTGGTCAGGTATCTGCTGGCTTTGGAACTCTGAGCTGAGACTAGGACCACATACTGTGACTGGTGAAATAGGGTGATACTGGAGACATGGCTATAGAAGGTCTGAATGAGGAAGGAGATAAATCTGTGGGGAGTTTCCCCTGATCACTAAGGAAGTTCTACTCACTGTGGACACTGGTAAACTGACAGGGGTGTACAGCTCAATGGGAAAAACTGGGGGCTGAGGGAGTTGTGTATGGCAATGCATATAGACATGTAGAGGTGTGTGATCAAAATGAAAAATGTCTCAGATTCAATACCAGGTATAGTATGGCAACCCCACACTAGGATCACACTTGAAGCCCACAGTGACTTTATAGGGGCCCACAAATATGTTTGGTGCTAGGGCCCACAAAAGGTTAATTCAGCCCTGGCCATAGGCAATAAACACGGTGAGAGAGGACAGGAATAATAATATTAATGCTCCCAACAGACTCATTACCTCTATCTTATCTATCTGAGCACCTCACAATCTAATGTATTGATCACCACAACACCTCCGTGAGGTAGGTAAATGCTATTATCCCCAAGTGATTGCTGGAAGTCACCCTGGAAATGCGTGGTAGAGCAATGATTTGAATTGGGGTTTCCCTGAGTCCTAAGCTCTTGCCCTAACCACTGGAAGATTCTTCCTTTCCAGTACATTTAGAAAACTGGACACACATGCATAAAGGACACCTTCTATGACAACAGAGAGTGAATTTTAACACTAACCATTCTAAGATAGATGAGTCTACTACATAAAATAAAATGAGCATTGCATAAAACTGGCTAACGGGAAGTGGAAAGAATAGTTATCAGAGCATCTACTTCTTTAGTCAGATCAAATTGTTGTAAGTTTGAGTAATGGAAAAAACAAAAGTCTGTCCCCTTTTTTCCCATTCAGAGCTGTGTTTTCATTGTCACTGGCAAAGCAACATGTAATAGCTTAAGTGCAGAATACTAAAATATTAATTCATGTGCCCTAGTTTCACGTTCTTGTGCACTATCCATAAGTATGAGTAGTTACTTATTTTGGTTGCTTGATAAAAAATTGATCAATTCTGATCACCGCTAACTTTTTAAAAAGCCTGTTTTTACTAAAGTGTAAGAACTTAAAAAAACAAAAAACATCACAGCCTTTTTATGTACAAAAAAGAACAAGCACATTATTAAGTGTGATAGAGCAAAAGAAAGATAGTATTCATTAAATTATACTGTTACCAGTCCATTTTTTTAAATGTATAGCATTATAAATTTTGACAATGGCACACCAAGTGAGGACTAACTCAGAATAAATATTATAGCTTGTCAGTGCATTTTCTATTCTCAGATATTATCTGAAACATGTAACATTTCCTTTTGTCTGTTCAAGCTTCTGTTTTATGAAGTTTGCCCACTGAATTATGAACTTCAAAAAATTAATTAGAAAGTTAAAATCAATAAAGCTTAATCTGGCATTTTAAATTACTTCCCAGTATTTTTAGCTGGCCTTCATTTCACATTCACAGTTTAACCAGCACCCTAAAATATGCTTTTATTTTACTTATGATGTTTGGATTTTTTGCATCTTCATTCATAATAGAGACAGACTTCACAATCTCACATCACATTCTTTTATTAAAGAGAAATGATCCTGATAACAGTTTGATAAGACCTTTGTCATATTTTCTATTTTATTTCACTCTCATTTAGCTTTGTTTATCACTGAAAGGGAATGTGGGCAACCAGATCTTCTATGACTAAGAGTCAGTCTCAATGTTGATTCTCATGCTCAGCCTTATCTTCAATGTAACAGATTCAAGGAATGGTTGCTGAAATGATAAATGCTATTTAAGCAAAATAAAACAGGTCAAAATACAGTTCTTTAATTTTGGATCAGTCAGACTAATACTTGCAGTAATGGCAACATGGGTAAAATATTAGAGAAAATTCACAGGAAATTAGATGATGTTGAAAGATTAACTATTGAAGTCTTCTTACCTTTCCCTTTCATCTTGCCATTCACTGTCCTTGCCACCAGTTAGGCTATTGTTAAAAACTCTAAAATGTGCCTACTCTGTGGCTTCAGAGGTTTTAAAACTTTCAGCTAGTTATTTGATTTCAGGTTCACTAAGCATTATTTCACTGGCTAGGGAACTTGCACAGTGTGAGTCTGTTTAAAGTACATAAAAAGACTACTGTCCAGAAAATGAGGGTTCAAAGTTATTGCTTAATTTTGTTGTTCCAAAATGTCCTCTAACTAGTTTGGGAAATCTGGGTAGTTTTACTTAAAAGTTCTAAGGGCTTGTGTAAACATAAGAGTTGTACCATTTTAACAATACCATTATAGTTAGTGTTACAACCCCATAGTGTACACAAGTGGTTCTCAAAGCCAGTCCGCTGCTTGTTCAGGGAAAACACCTGGCGGGCCAAGCGGTTTGTTTACCTGCTGTGTCTAGAGGTTTGGCCGATCGTGGTTCCCGCTGGCCGCGGTTCACCCCTCCAGGCCAATGGGGGCTGCGGGAAGGGCGGCCAACACATCCCTCAGCCCGCGCCACTTCCTGCAGCTCCCATTGGCCTGGAGTGGTGAACCGCGGCCAGTGGGAGCCACGTTCGGCTGAACCTGTGGACGCAGCAGGTAAACAAACCGGCCCAGCCCACCAAGGGCTTTCCATGAACAAGCAGCAGACTGGCTTTGAGAACCACAGGTGTAGATAGAGTCATCAGTATAAAAGTGATTACACCTGTACAACCCATCCATGAAGGGAAACAGCTATACCGGTATAAGTGACCTTTATACTATATAACTGCTTCCGCACTAGGCAGGGTGACCAGATAGCAAGTATGAAAAATCAGGACAGAGTGCCTGTGGGGTAATAATGACAGGTTTCAGAGTAGCAGCCGTGTTAGTCTGTATTCGCAAAAAGAAAAGGAGTACTTGTGACACCTTAGAGACTAACAAATTTATTAGAGCATAAGCTTTCGTGAGCTACAGCTCACTTCATTGGATGCATTTGGTGGAAAAAACAGAGGGGAGATTTATATACACACACACAGAGAACATGAAACAATGGGTTTATCATACACACTGTAAGGAGAGTGATCACTTAAGATGAGCCATCACCAGCAGCGGGGGGGGGGGGGAAAGGAGGAAAACCTTTCATGGTGACAAGCAAGGTAGGCTAATTCCAGCAGTTAACAAGAATATCTGAGGAACAGTGGGGCGTGGGGTGGGAGGAGAAATACCATGGGGAAATAGTTTTACTTTGTGTAATGACTCATCCATTCCCAGTCTCTATTCAAGCCTAAATTAATTGTATCCAGTTTGCAAATTAATTCCAATTCAGCAGTCTCTCGTTGGAGTCTGTTTTTGAAGCTTTTTTGATGAAGGATAGCCACTCTTAGGTCTGTAATCGAGTGACCAGAGAGATTGAAGTGTTCTCCAACTGGTTTTTGAATGTTATAATTCTTGACGTCTGATTTGTGTCCATTCATTCTTTTACGTAGAGACTGTCCAGTTTGACAGAGTGATGGGACCTGTCCAACATTCATTCATTCATCCAGATCATACCACTCGATCCATTGTCTACAGCCAACCTCTACGATATAACCGCATTTGCTCCAACCCCTGAGACAGAGACAAACACCTACAAGGTCTCTATCATGCATTCCTACAACTACAATACCCACCTGCTGAAGTGAAGAAACAGATTGACAGAGCCAGAAGAGTACCCAGAAGTCACCTACTACAGGACAGGCCCAACAAAGAAAATAACAGAACGCCACTAGCCATCACCCTTAGCCCCCAACTAAAACCTCTCCAATGCATCATCAAGGATCTACAACCTATCCTGAAGGACGACCCATCACTCTCACAGATCTTGGGAGACAGACCAGTCCTTGCTTACAGACAGCCCCCCAATCTGAAGCAAATACTCACCAGCAACCACACACCACACAACAGAACCACTAGCCCAGGAACCTATCCTTGCAACAAAGCCCGTTGCCAACTCTGTCCACATATCTATTCAGGGGATACCATCATAGGGCCTAATCACATCAGCCACACTATCAGAGGCCCGTTCACCTGCGCATCTACCAATGTGATATATGCCATCATGTGCCAGCAATGCCCCTCTGCCATGTACATTGGCCAAACTGGACAGTCTCTACGTAAAAGAATGAATGGACACAAATCAGACGTCAAGAATTATAACATTCAAAAACCAGTTGGAGAACACTTCAATCTCTCTGGTCACTCGATTACAGACCTAAGAGTGGCTATCCTTCATCAAAAAAGCTTCAAAAACAGACTCCAACGAGAGACTGCTGAATTGGAATTAATTTGCAAACTGGATACAATTAACTTAGGCTTGAATAGAGACTGGGAATGGATGAGTCATTACACAAAGTAAAACTATTTCCCCATGGTATTTCTCCCCCCCACCCTACCCCGCCCCCCACTGTTCCTCAGATATTCTTGTTAACTGCTGGAATTAGCCTACCTTGCTTGTCACCATGAAAGGTTTTCCTCCTTTCCCCCACCCCGCTGCTGGTGATGGCTTATCTTAAGTAATCACTCTCCTTACACTGTGTATGATAAACCCATTGTTTCATGTTCTCTGTGTGTGTATATAAATCTCCCCTCTGTTTTTTCCACCAAATGCATCCGATGAAGTGAGCTGTAGCTCACGAAAGCTGATGCTCTAATAAATTTGTTAGTCTCTAAGGTGCCACAAGTACTCCTTTTCTTTTTGTGGGGTAATAGGCTCCTATATAAGAAAAACCCTGAATATCGGGACTGTCCCTATAAAATCACGACATCTCGTCACCCTAGGACTAGGGCTTTTGTTAGTATAATCATTTCATTTACCTCCCTCAATCCCATTCCAGCCAACAATTTATACTGGTAACATTTTTAACTGTAGACCAGGCCATAGAAATCACCAGAGATCACACACTGACCAAGTAAATGTCAGTTTGATTTATTTTTTGTTTTGTCCTGTTTTGGTTTTTTTACATGAAACGTCAAAGCACATTTTCCTATAATCAATAGGTAATATTCTCCTACTTAATTCTTAACATTTAATTTTGACTATAGGACCAGATCCTCTCACCATTACTCATGCGGTGTACTGCTTTACTCCTTAAATAGACCCAGCATTTAAATGTGCCTGCTTGAGGAGTAAGGTAATGCCTCTTTGTGAGAAAGAGTAACAGAATCTGGCCCAGAGTTATCAGTTACCCCACAATGCATTCCATGTTATTCTGCTCTCTCATGCCTTGACTATACCCATTAACAACAATTCCTGAAAACAGTAGAACCCTTAATGCTGTAAGTAAAATCACAATCCAGGCTGATAATAAAATTGTGCATTCACAGTATATTTTTCTATTGTATTTTTTGCTAACACTTCCAGATGGAAGGCAGGGGCTCTGGTTGCTATGTGGAGCAAAGCAACACTCAAGGGCAGACACGTAATGTCCAGCATAGACTGGGAGGGGACACTGAAAAGTGGGGGGAGAAGTGCCCCCCTCTCTGCATCTTGTGGCCTACCCCCTACTTCTGTTAAGGTGTACTGAGCAGTAGATGAATACTGGAGGGTTGTGGGTCACAAGGCAAAGTAGGGAGCAGTGAGGAAGGACAAAAGTATCAACAGAGTGAGCAAAACAATCAGGGAGAGGCAGCCAAGAGATGGCTGGGTAGCTGCTTCTCCAGCCTTTATTCTTGAGCATCCCTTGCCTGTAGGGTGACCAGACAGCAAGTGTGAAAAATTGGGACACGGGTGTGGATGGTAATAGGAGCCTATATAAAACAAAGCCCCAAATATCGGGACTGTCCCTATAAAATCGGGACATCTGGTCACCCTACTTGCCTGGGACTACAGCCAGAAGCTGCCTCCTCCCCCAGCTCATTTTCCTGATAGCAGTGTGACCTCCTACACATGCTTCTAATTTACTTTAGCCCTGAGACAGGCACTCAGTGAGAGAGGAGCCAGTGGGGAAGGATATATATACACACAACCACCTCCCCAGAAAGGATAATAAAGCAATACCTTTGATCAACTCATATCCTGCAAACAACCCTGCTCCGCAGAAATCTGAGAAACAGTTTTTGCAACGAGTCCTAGACATTAACAAACCAGGTTTTGCAATAGCCATGATCATTTACTGTACAGAACATTACTTATTTTCTTATTAATAAAAGCACATCAGAAATTAACAGTCTCAAAACAATAAAAAAATTAACATGTGTTAAACACCATTCTTCATTGAGCTGCACAAATGAAAACCCCAATAAAGTCTATAGATGTGAAGTGGGGGGTCAACCCCCATTGGACAAGCATTCTCCTTTGTCTCTGGGCTCCCTCCAAGAAGGCTTCCTTATACAGAGTTCCTGTGTTAGGGATTCTTTCCCTGATGGGTGTTGACAACAACTAACACTGTCTGGTTACTCCATTGTTGTGCCTGCAAGGCTAGTTTTGGGTGTTTCCAGCATCACATCATACTTTAGTAACTCACACATAGTAAGACTTCATAACTTCACATACAATAATAGTACACTCAATCCAATGATATATTAATGTTTAGCAGATTGAGACTTTTAGAATGATACCTCACAAGGCATACTTTATACAAAACATATCATAATTACATCACCATGTAAATATGGGTTACTTTGGGGTGTGGAGTGTCACAGGAATAAACCTGTACTAGCAGGAAGTCTTGGTGGACTTCAGTTGAGAATCTGAAAGGTCTTCTTCAACTATAAATTCCATGTTTCTTTTGCCTTTGGTCCAGAATGATACCAATGATGTGGCCATGCTTAGATTCAAAAGGGTCCTCTTTGCATCCTTCATGTGCTGTCCCTTTTGAAGATAGGTGTAGGTACATTTGACAATTTTATCATTATTCTTTTTCCTGTGTAAGGACTGAATAGGGATTTCAGGAGCAGATGCTAAGTGAATTTAGGGTGAGGTTTTTACAGAAGCTTAAGGGAATTAGATGCTCCATTACTATTGACTTTCCTTCCTACCTCCCTTTGAAAATTCAAGCCATGATATTTAAGTAAACTGCCATTTTGTCATCTTTGGACTCTCTCTTTGCCCACAAGGAACATATAGCAGAGGTAGCAAAAGTGTAGATGTCCACAGTATGTGCCAGCCAAGTGCCTCAATCCTGATGCAGAAGTAATCATTTGCAGAGATAAGTTTATAGTTCAGTCTCCATGCCCATTTAATCTTTGGCTTCTCCGCTGACACTAAGATGCCAGTTGCTGTGGCATGCGGTGTGGCTATAGATCCTAAAGGAATTGGACGAAGAGCACCAACTCATTTCACAATGGCCACAGAACAGCTGACAGATGGCAACAATAGGGCTAGATTTGAAAAACACTCCCTTTTATATCAAAGGTTTTATATAAAAGTTATGAGATCGGGTTCTCTCTCCCTTACACTAAATTTACATTGACATTAGTGAAATTACTCCTGATTTACACCAGCAAAAGTGAGAGAAGAGAATGAGGTACATGACATTTAAAAGAATTTCTATAAAATGTTCAGCTTTAAATACACTTGGCCAATTCTGCACTGACATAAGTGGGCAAAGCTCCACTGAGATCAATGCTTTAGTCAATGAAGCAGCAATGAATTTGACTTTGTGGCCTATATACAACAAATAGGCTGCTGTGTCCAGGAAAAGAGAGTAACAGAGCATCAATTAAAGAAGCTGCAAGAGCAGATCCAGAGGAGCATTCTCAGAGCGTAGGTAGAGCTGTGACCTGGACAGTCAATCCTTCATTGTCCTATAGAATGCTCAGTCCCCAAAGCCCCCAGTAGTCTAGTGTTAATTTACTGTCATCTTTTCTAGTCTAGTTTGACAATTAACCACAATGTTATATTTCATTTAATTTCTATACCCCAGATCCACATCAAATGAAACATTAGCCTTTTCTGTTTTTGTTCATAGCTTTCTTCATTAGCACACCTGGAACCTCTCCAAGGCAAGAATCTTAGTAAGGAGCTGAAATCTTGTCAGAAAAGTCCATTAGATCTGTTGAGCTTACTAACAAATCAATCATGTACCTGGGAGTCTTTCAAATTTTTGATTAGTGCTTGGTTAAAAAGAAATCCATTATGAATTTACTACAAAACAAACATCTATGTTTGAAATATTAAGTCTGTTTATTTATAAACATTCTAGCAAAGTCATCAATCATTTGAATTTCTTTTTAGTCTGGTAGGTATACACTACACCAGTGGTTCTCAAACTGTGAGTCATGACCCCAAACAGGGTTGCCAGGGCTGGCTTAGACTTGCTGGGGCACAGGGCTAAAGCCAGAGCCGCATCATCCGGGGCCGTAGCCCCACTGCCAAGGGCCAAAGCCAAAGCCTGAGGACCTTAGCCCTGGGCGGTGAGACTCAGGTTATAAGCCCTTTCCCTTGGGCTTCAGCTGTGGCCCCCCCGGGTGGTGGAGCTCGGGTGGATTCAGTTTTCAATCCCCCATCCTGGAGTCGTGTAGTAGTTTTTGTTGTCAGAAGGGGGTCGCGGTGCAATGAAGTTTGAGAACCACTGCACTACACATATTAATTTTTATGGATATGTATTTCCGTAATACACTGATAATCACTCATATATTTTCTCAAGACTTTTCTCTTTATTAAAAGTAAAGGAAATAAATTAAAAAGCAACTGTTTTAAATTGACAAAAATCAATGAGTTAAAACTGAAATTGAGTCTTCAGCTCACTCTGCTTTTCATAGATTCATAGATACTATGGTCAGAAGGGACCATTATGATCATCTAGTCCGACCTCCTGCACAACGCAGGCCACAGAATCTCACCCACCCACTCCTGCGAGAAACCTCTCACCTATGTCTGAGCTATTGAAGTCTTCCAAACTGCCATGTATGACTAGAGTCACACTATCTCAGCATTTGCATTCTTTTTATACTTAAAATAGGAAATAATTTTCCTCAGTATTAGCACTAATTTATAATCTCCATCTCCCCTTGTATTTCACCGTAAGGTGGACAAAATAGTTTCTAATGTCAAAGATGTTTGTTTATTATTTTAAATATATGCAGATTTATTTCTTCATTATTGTTTTAGCATGTAGAGAATTTTTTTTTAAAATTTCTTTCAGTTGCTTATACATCATCTCAGCATAGCACACATACTACCATAAATCAGTTTCTAACTACCTACAATTTACAGGGAAATTACACTGTGATAGCACCCCAAAGTCCCAATGGATAAAGACTGCATCACTCTGGGTTTTGTACAAATGCATGGGAAGACACAGTCCCTGTGCTAAAGATTTACAATCTAATTTGAAAACAAGACACAACAATAGAAAACAATAGGAAATGGGGCAGGGAGGACGAGGGTAGCAATAACATGATCATGGTTACATGGACTGCACAATCTGAAGGTTTCAAATCATTCCAAAAAATCTTGCCTTTCATAAATACATAGATACCTGTTCAACCTAGTCATCCTTAGTTGGATGGTTTCTAGTCAGCATCACAGGAGAAGTGGATGTTGAGTAGGGATCTGAAGTACCACCTTGAAATGGTAGAGCTTAGTGGGGCAATGCAAAGGACAGCAAGTGATACAAGTATGGGATGGTGGAGATGGGAAAGGTCTTGAAAGTGAACATTACTTCAGAGCTAACCTTAGCATTTTCCCACCCTTACTGATAACCAACTCATGTCTACTGTGATCACACTTCTATGAAGAAGGAAGGCAGCCCTTAAAATCTGGGGGGACAGCAAGGGGACAATTCTTTGGGACATCCCTAAACTCATGCATTTCCTATTAAAACATGTATTTGGGGTTGAGGTGTAGGGAGCTGAGGATTCAGAACTTCAGCCTGAGCAGGAGAAATGGTGCTAAACTGTATGAGATGGGGCACATGTGCAGTAGTCAACATTTTTTTAAAATGTTTTGCAATGAAGAGAAGCCCAAATAAGCTGGAGGTCAGCTGCTAAAGTACGGTGTCCATTCTTGTGAATTGTAGCACTTAGAGAGATTACCAACATTTAATAATATTAATAATATACCCCTACAATCACATTTCTTGATTACAGGGCAGCTGTGGATGGGCCTGAAGCTATTTATGTTGCAGTTCACAATCAACAAGCCTAATTAATCACTCACCCATCACTGGGTGGGAGGAGAGGGAGAACATTAGAAGAAAAAATACCTGAAGATGAGATATTCAGGTTCTCATAACTGCCCCAGGTTTGAGCCTAGTTCTGTCAGTGGTGATACCCTCACTCAGTGATGAGCGGCCAAAATCTTAACGACTGGTTCCTTCCTCACCCCATAAGGGGGTTGTAGCCCACCCCTGCCCCCTGAGACTCCTGCCCGATCCAACCCCCCACGTTCCTTGATGCCCCCCGGGACCCCTGCCCCATCCACCCTCTTCCCCGTCCCCTGACTGCCCCCAGAACCGGGCAGGAGGGTCTTGTGGGCCACCGTAGTGGGAGCCCACCCCGCCCCTAAGAGCCAGAAGGACCTGCCAGGAGGCGAGATGGGGAGTCCCGGCATTGCTTACCTGGGGCAGCTCCCAGGAAGCATCCAGCAGGTCCCTCTGGCTTCTAGGGGTGGGGTAGCATAGCTACGGGGGAAGCAGCTGCTCCCCACACTGATCACATCAAAGAGGGTACCTTAGGCACCGACTCCGTGGGTGCTCTGGGGCTGGAGCACCCACAGGGAAAATTTGGTGGGTGCAGAGCACCCACCGGCAGCTCCCCGCCCCGCGCCCGACCCCAGCTCACCTCCACTCCGCCTCCCCAGGCCTGAGCACAAAGCCGCCGCCTGCTTCTCAGCCGTCCCAGGCTTCCCGCGCGAACAGCTGATTTGCGGGAAGCCGGGGGGGCAGAGAAGCAGAGCGGGACAGCTTTTATAAAAAATCTTTTATACAAATCTTTTATAAAAATCTCCTTGAAGTCTAATTAAATGATCCATGAATGCTAACTATAGAAGATCTATTTAATATTGAAGTACTGTTATTAGGAATAATCTATTTTATTCTCAACGAATCTGGATCTTTCTGATGGTGTAAATAGATAATTGATTTAACCTACTGCCATACAATTATTTCTAAACAACAACATGTTTTTCTTGTTCAGTGTAGAATATAATGCAGAAACATTTGAGATGCTGACTGAATAATAGTTACCATATTGTAAATTTCTGGGGTTGCTAGTTAAAGACAACAGGGAAGTTACATGTCTCAGGAAGACAATTGCTGGCAATAAGATTCTGTGCACTCTTTGTGCTCATTGGTTTTGCTTCTCTAGCTTCAGGTGATATATGCTTTTTTTCTTTTGGCAAGGAAAGTAAGTGAACAGAGAAGGGGGGGAAAACAATTTCCACCTGGCTTTCTGAAAAGCCAAATATGGATCTCACAAAGCAGAGATGATGGGAACTACTCACAGAAAAAAATGAAGTAGGTACTTGTATTCTATTGTTGGGACATCAATACTAGTACTGTTAAACTAGATTTCAGCAAGGGGCACTAGGATGATAAATTGCTTAATCTAAAGTAGCCAAACTGCTTAACTACTTCTGACTATACCTTCTGCTTCTCCAAGAAACAAGATCTATATCTACATACCTGCTACAGGACTGTTCTAAAGTTATTGCACATAGATGCAATTAAAGACTTTCAACAAATCACCCATATCTCTAGCAGAGATATTTCTTCCAAGGATTTAGGCTTTGATGCACCTCTTGATTTAATAAACCCCTCCACATATGAAAGTAACAGCTAATCAATTTAGTCATTCATTGATATTGGAACAAGAATTCTTCTTTGAGGACCATTGATTCCAAAAAGTTTCCCACATCAATGTCAACAAAATAAAATGTAAAATTTTTGTTATGAAACAATTCAGTACCAACAGACATCAGACATTAATACTACAAAACGGGGTAACCCTTAGACTATTCCTCTTCCTGGACTAGTTTAGTTGACTCACCAACCAAAAAGCTGCTGCAATGTATTAATATACACATGTGCTGGAGTGAGAAAGGATACCCATTATTATGGTAGTATAAGAAATCTATGTAAATGCCCATAGAAAGTGAGTTAAAAAGGACATACTTGGTTTGACCCAAGAGAAACAGACAGCCAATCTGTTTGCTAATCAAGTCTGCTAAAGGAGAACAGGGAGAAAGTCAAAAACTCTTTCCCTGACTTAGTTTCATGAAATAGCTCATATGTATGGCTTACCTTACCAGAGGGGGAGCATTAAAACTTTGTTTCCATTTCATTTTCCTGGGAACAGTTACAAGGAAAGACGCCTTTCCTGACAAGACTAGAATGATAATCCTGTGAAGGAGGAAGGATCATTTTGCTTTGGCCTCTAAGTCTGAGCGTTAAGGATCATCTAGATAACCGGCTTTATGTTTAAAGTAGCACCAAGATTTGATCTATTAAAGCACAAAGATATTAGGCTTAGCTTACATGGGGAGGCTATTTCCAAACTGTGATGCAATAAGGCCCTGTGCACCTTCCTAGTATAACTGAAGAAGAGCTATCTCTCAATGAAGCTACCTAGAGCATCTGCAGATATCTTGGAATTTTTTTTTAAAATAGACAATATTCTTTTTGAGTTTAGTATCAAATTGATAGCCAGTATAATGGTCAATTATCTCTTCCACTACTGCTTCATAAGCAGGAGAAAAAGGTACTATATTTGGTTACACCAGGATGAAATATTGCCAATTTATGAAAGAATTCTTACAACTTTCCTATTCAATAAATCTTTAGGAAAGGCATGTTCCTCCAAGATGACGGCTGAAGAACAGAAGCACATGGTCACTATCATTATATGTATCACATTGCAGCTCTTGAGAAGATTTAGGATTTTTTTCAAATGAGATGGGAAACCAAGTTTCTGACAATTTGTTGCAATTAATGTTTCTATCACAAAATCCTGACCAAATTCCAAATACATAAAACTTTTCCTTTTGGTTTCAATTTGTTCACATACTCTTCATTTCCTGTCCTATGGCCTGATCCAAAGTTCAACTGGTGTGCAGTGCTGTTGTGGGCTGGAAGTGATAGCAGTATAGTAAGGGTAAAATTATTAAAATACTTTTTTTAATTTGTTCTTTATATGCAAAGCTCTTTGGAGTCTTTCACGATAAAGGGTACTACATATAAACATAACATCAACAATACAAAAATATTAGTTGGTGGAATCCTTACTCAGCTCCATACAAGAGCTACATACATTGTAATATCAAAAGAATTGATATTTCTGCAGTCTGGTTTTATTAACCAGATAAACCAGCATTAAGAAGCTAGACTCAGTCAAACCCAGCCTAACCTTCTGCCAAGACTTGGCTATATATTGGACTTTTTTTCCTCAGAGCCTCTAATTTGCAGACTTTAGCCCCCTCTACTAGAAGCCTCCCTTTAAATTTTCTGTATGATCAGGATGCAGTCTAATGAGCTCCAATGAGTTAGCTCTCTGCAGTGTCCACACACCTGCTAACGTGACATGTCAATATGGAAACCTACCGAACTTCACATTTCACTCTTAAAGATGTACAACTCAGACTGTCCTTTCTACATATCTATTTGCAATGCTTCATTCCTGATATCTGTTTGCAAAGCTTATATACATGATATACCTACAGAAATCACTGAGAATGCAAAATGAATGTTAGTGTAACATTGCAAGTGAAATTTTAGATGGTGTTTCTGAATTGATAGCCCAAAGCAGCCAACAAGGTCCTTGTCCTGACTGAGGTGTTTGGGTGCTATTGCAATATAATTATTATTAGTATTAGTATCATTAAAATGATAGTTGATATCTCTTCTAAAAGCGCACAGAGTATTATTTTGTCATGAAAGCAAGAAAAAGGGGAATTTTTCAGCAGTCTTCAAATGAAGTGAAGTTATCATTACTAGTCAGGAAAACAAAGTTTAAAATTTTTGCTATAATCGCTGTGACACTCTGGTGCCTGAATATTTACCACTATCATATAATTAGGATACATTTTGTACAAAGTATGCCTTGTGAGGTATCATTCTAAAACTCTTGATCTACTAGACAGTACTATCTTGTTGCATTTTATGTACTATTGTCGTATGTGAAGTTATGAGGTTTGGCTATGTATGTGTTACTGAAACATGTTGTGAGGCTGAAAACACCCACAAGCAGCCTTTCAGGTACAACAGTAGAAAGGCCAAACAATGTTAATGGCTTGTTGAGGAAATGCACACAAGCACAAGGATTACCCCAAGAACTGTGTATAGTAGAAACCTCTCAGAGATAGCACTGCACAATGGGAACTGTTTGACCGAGGTCACAGCAAAAGAGCTTTCCAGCAAGTGGGAAGAAGATATAAAAGGGGGACAATGCCATCACTCTCCCTACAACAACATACATGGAAACACCTGAGGGGCAAGGATTAAACTGTGGGAAATGATGGTTCCAGGCTAGAGGGATTTTAAGCCTGTGTATGAAAACCTGGGAAAGCCAAGGCAACTTGTGCCTTAAGAATCTGCCAGCCTGTTTATCACTCAGGGTGAGAATTTGCTAATTTATATGTTATCTATCTAGTATGTTAAGCTCAGTTTGAAGTTTTGTTTATTTACTAAGGTAGTCTGCTTTGATTTGTTTGCTATCTCTTATAATCACTTAAGAGCTATCCTTTTGTAGTTAATAAACTTATTTTTGTTCTGTCTAAAACCAGTGTGTCTGGGAGTCATAACTGGAGGGGGGAGCTGTTGCAAATCTCTCTTCACATGGAGGGATGGGGCGAATTTTATGAACTTGCGCTGTAAAATTCCCTGTGTAGCGCAAGATGGTATAAATTTGGCTTTACACTCCAGAGCGGGATGCATGCCTTAGCAACTGGGAGGTGCCTTAGCTGAGCCTTCCCATGCAGAGCTGATCTCAGCATGTGTGTGTGAAGCTGCATCTGGGTGTGTCCTTGTCTGTATGTGTGCTGGTTAAGTGTGCAGTCAAACCTGAGGGAGGGCTTGGCTGGCTTGCCTCAGCAATACAGTTTAAAGGGTCAGGCGGGCTCAGTGGTACCCCAGTTCCAAGTGGCACCCCGGTAGTAACCTGTCACAATTGCCAACATTGTTTTATATTCAGGCACTATCTACAATAATAGTACAGTAAAACTCAATCTCAGCTAATCTAATAGCATTTATTATTAGAACTCATTCAGTCTTCAAATATTAAGGGTTATGGCAAATGAATGGTAACAACAAAAATAGGTGTTAGAGTATTAATGGCAGCAGTCAAACAAATGATACACAACTATATGCAAGTCCTTATTTTGTTATTTATTTATACAAAGTGATAGAAAATACTCTTTCTTATAGATCACACAATATGATATGACAATGTATTGGCTTCATGACAGCAGGTGAGGGGAGTGGGCATTGGTTAGCAAATCTTTAAGAGAACTGGCCAAACCATAAATATAAAAATATGTGGACCAGGAGAGAGACACTGGTCCAGTTTCCGGACGACAAACCCTCAGTTAATTTTCATTCTAACACTGGCAAGCAATTTCAGACTTAAACAGTGTTGAATGCAAGTTGTAGTAGCACTGTTTTCTAATTCACAGGCTTTAACTTCTCCAAATCAGTGTTCTGGGTTGAATTGTTATTTTCATTTTAAATAAGCTGTATAAAATAAGAATAAGATTTTTTTTTAATGCTGATGAAATATAAGGAGCAAATAGTTAGCTCATCAATGTATTTTCTTTTAAAAAAAGAGCAGTAATACAGCTGATATAAATAACACTGGGCTCTTCTGACTGAAACTGAAGAGCTTATTTTATTTAATTATAAGAAGGGGAAAAGCAGCAAATCCATAGTCAGAGCTCTAGAAAGGAGGCTGACAAGGTGTTTTTTACATTTTTCCTCCTGTCTCTATTTTCCCTGTCATCTCTGCAGATGAAATAAATGAAGAAAAGCTAGAGATGGCATATTGCAGTACAGAGATCAAAGCACCAATCCCATTTTATTTTTCAGTAAATTCTTTAAGCCTTAAAGAGATCACTCAGAATTAAAGGAAAATGTGGACAAATAGCAATTAACCTGAAATACACATGTGCACTCTGTTTGAAATCCAAATCAAATTCCTTCAAAGTCTTTCTTCCAACAGTTTCCACAGCAAAATTAAACAGGAAAATAAGCTCTGAGACAACAACAAAAAAATATTCCTGACAAAACAGCATTAAACTGTTCATTTAAAAATATTGGATTTTAATTAATTTAACGGCTATAAGCGCAAAAATCGTGGCTATCAAGATATTCTATGAAGACAGACAGCTGGAGTTTTTATAAACAACAATAAAATATTGTCATACTACTATTTAATACATTCTTTCAAAAATACTGAAAGAACAGCAAATAAATTTATATATACTGTCAAGTTTCACAAGAGACATCTGGCCTTTCATGACTATTATGTGATTACAGTCACCACAGAGTAGCTAATAAATAAAGATAATAAAATCTGCCTCTGAACTATTGCCAAGGTGTTCACTCAACACAAATTTGAACATCTTGCCAAGAAGAGTTAACTAAAAGAACCAGTTTGCTCTTAAACTGTTCAGATTGCACTTCCTCATTTAAAGTCTCTGCAGCCACATAAAAGTAAAATAATTGACCTTAGGAACTGATATTCATACTTAATATCTGTGGTAAATCTCTATTTCTATGTATATTCAATATGGATACTGTTGGAAAACAGAAAAGAATGGTTTGCATAAAAAATTTAAGTTTTTTTTTAAATTGCATTAATCTTGAGAGAATATTATTTGCCTAAATCAGTTCAAAAAGCAATATACTTTTTGGATATTAGACTTATTCTATTTCCCCCCATTTCTGTATTATGTGTAATAATAAATAAATATATTTTAGACTTTTTTAAAAAAATAAAAGTTGCCCTATTTGCTAATCATCCATCCCCTGATCATTCCCCAAGAAACATTCCTGCGCCCTTTCCTACTTGTGTTTTCTTCTATTTCCATAGACCGTGTTATTTTCACAGCCTCCTGTCCAGGTTCATATATCCCAAGTCAGTTGCATTTTCAGATAAATCATGCAAATTACCACAGCTCACTTTTCCTTCAGCAGCTTAGTTGGCAAGTTCCAAAATTCAGTGCTGAAATTAGCATCTAAAGCATCATTTTATACACAAGAAGTACTATTAATTTCTATGTGCGGAAAACCCCCAAATTTGGGGGAAATAATATCCAATTTAGGGACATCTGTGATCTCCTTACTTATCCAAGTAGCCCCATTGAGTTAAACTCCCATTTTGACCCAGAGATTCTGCTTTTGTCTGCTTTGATATATTCCACAATGTATTAAATAATTCTGTCAGGCTCGATCACAAAAGCACATTGAGTCTGGGGCAAGCAGAGTATCCAGAACTGTCTGCACTGTGGAGGCAAAGTCATTCAAAAAAGGAGAGGTGAATACAATTCAACAGCCTAATTTTCCATGGGTTTGTACCTTGTACCTTTACAATTCTACAAAATGATTGTAAAGTGAGTTTAAAACATTACGGAAAGGTAGCATTTTACACCCACTTGTGCATTCACTAGGCAGTGAAGTGCAAAAATGCCAGGCAGTAGAAAACTAGAACTCAATAATTTAGGGAAAAAAGGATTCTGACTTTCCCCTTTCTTCCAAGCTCTTGAGGGTTATTTTGTCCTCCGCTGTATCGAAAGGTTCAGTTCCCCATCAAGCAGCTAAAACAAGGATCCTACCATGAAAACTAAGACCTAGCTTCATCAAACAGAAGGAAAAAACACAAGAATTTAGAAGAGGAATCTACTTTCCCAGTTTCCCCTGAGCAAACAGCAACTTATTGTTGTAAATACTTGTTTTCTCTTCTCTTTTCCCCCTGCTGTTCTCAGTGATATGGGCTTCAGAGTCAGACCTACTGCTGTAAAACTCCACTCCCAGACATCTCTTTGTACTCTCACCTGTACCTCAGTGACATCAATAACATCCACATCACTCAGACATCTTTCTGTGCAAAATGTGCAAGGAATGGAAAAAACTGGTGAAAAGCTTGAACTTTTTCTCCCAAAGGAGTATTATGTTTTCCCTGCAAACAGTAAATTTACCTTCTTAGATTAAATCCACAATTACATGAACCATTACAGCCTTAAATCAATGATGATGTTACCTATGCCTCTGTGCCATATTTCTAGCAAGAAAACCAAAGCATGTCTGTTTCCCTGTACTTGTGATTGAATGCCAAGACCACACTTACTTTTTGAATTGTAAAGACAAAGAATCAGCACAATCAAAAGATTAAGGAAGCAAAAAATGGTCATGACATTATTTCTTATGTGTATTATGTTAACTGCAACCAGATTCCCACACAGCTCCTGTCCCAAAGAGCTTACAATATAAACAGACAAGACAGACAAAGGATGGGAATCAAAACAGAGGGACAGAGACAAAATGGCTTAACAAGATCACACAACAAGTTAGTGGCGGAACTGAAAGAGAACCCAGGTTTCTTGACTCCCTGTCCAGTGTCCTAGCTATTCAACCAGGCTTTCTTCCCTATCCCAGCCCCTCCCACAGATAGTATATTTATGGGAGATATAGGAGTTTGTGTATTTTTTAAGCATCATTGTTAATCTGTAGCAAAGGGGGTGATGGCTTAAACAGGTTATTGAGAGAACATATTTCAGCCCAGGAGAATAATGCCTCTGCAGATATGAGTTGGGGGTGGGGGATGAATTCAGGGAAGAGGGTGGGATGGGAGGAGAGGCTGAGGTTCCCGACTAACAAATAAAATGTTTTCTCATTAACAGGTACAGACTATACCTCTTGCCAAAGATTATCAAGAAAACATAACTCACTGACCCATTAATGCTTTATCTGAAAAATGGCTTTCATGCTCAGAAACCATTTGAGACAAATTACATTTATCTAAGCTGATTTGTGTTAATCTGAATACGCCTCGTCATTTTTAATGTATTCTACTGACACTTTCCTATCACAATTGTCTTATTAATTTTATTTTTAAAGCAAACTGAACAGATCTCTGAGAAGTGTCAATTTTGTTGCAATAAACTCATAAGTAGTGAAAATTTCAGATCTTGTGCTGTTACTAATACTGCATGTTATTACAAATGATTTTTCAAAGTCATTGTTCCTCACTTAAGAACACAGCTAGAAAGGAGCACAGACACATTAAGAAGTCTGTGTGATGAGGAAATGATCAAGTTATCAATCTTTCAGACATACAGGTGAACATACAAAGAGATGGTTGGAGTTTTGCATGGATTGGTCTGATACTGAAGTTAACCACCTATCCACCCATATCTGAGAACCCACTCCATTTTAGTCAGCTTTCCCACTATATCGTTCAAGTGTTGAGAGTAAAACCATGTCTACACTGGCATCTGGGTGTGAGCACCTGCTTAGCCTAGCATATTCCATGGTTCATTGTGCTAAGATGCTCTAGGATTATTTTCCAGTCAATAGCGTCAATTGTGGCAGAACATGTCTGCCCTTCGGAGGAAGGGGGGAACTGTAGGAATGCAGTGTTGAACTGCAAGTACTTGAGTGATTTAGCTTGCATCTTTCACTACAAAAAGGATGAGTCAGGTTGATGGGTGATTCTTGATCACCACACGCTAGAGAGAACCAAACCTCCTTCCCCATTGTCCCATGCAACAAGATAGAGCGCATGCAACAATATCACCCTGTTCGTTTCTCATAAATTTTGCTGCTGGCCCTCCTTTGGACTTGCCGTCCTCTACCAACTTTTTATTAGTCACTTGAAATCAATGAAATATCAGAAAGCACCTAGATCATCGACCAGCACAGAGCTACATTTCATTCTGCTTAGGTGTACCTGCTATGCTCTGAACCAATCAAACCCCAATTGATATTGGGCTTTTCAATGATCACCAAGAAATCTGACTGCAGAGTTCCTTTTATTACTTTTTATTATTATTTTATTAATTATTTTCACAGGCTCACACACTTTTGGCAAGCACTTAGAGGAGAAGAAAGTGATCAGGAACAGTCAGCATGGATTCACCAAGGGCAAGTCATGCCTGACTAATCTAATTGCTATGATGAGATAACTGGCTCGGTGGATGAGGGGAAAGCAGTGGATGTGTTATTCCTTGACTTTAGCAAAACTTGTGATACAGTCCCCCACAGTATTCTTGCCAGCAAGTGAAAGAAGTATGGGCTGGATGAATGGAATATAAGGTGGATAGAAAGCTGGCTAGATTGTCGGGCTCAATGGGTAGTGATCAATGGCTCCATGTCTAGTTGGCAGCCGGTATCAAGCGGAGTGCCCCAAGGGTTGGTCCTGGGGCCGGTTTTGTTCAATATCTTCATTAATGATCTGGAGGATGGTGTGGATTGCACCCTCAGCAAGTTTGCAGATGACACTAAACTGGGAGGAGGGGTAGATATGCTGGAGGGTAGGGATAGAATACAGAGGGACCTAGACAAATTAGAGGATTGGGCCAAAAGAAATCTGATGAGGTTAAACAAGGACAAGTGGAGAGTCCCGCACTTAGGATGGAAGAATCCCATGGATGGCTACAGCCTAGGGACCAAGTGGCTAGGCAGCAGTTCTGCAGAGAAGGACCTAGGGGTTACAGTGGACGAGAAGCTGGATATGAGTCAACAGTGTGCCTTGTTGCCAAGAAGGCCAATGGCATTTTGGGATGTATAAGTAGGAGCATTGCCAGCAGATCGAGGGACGTGATCATTCCCCTTTATTCGGCATTGGTGAGGCCTCATCTGGAGTACTGTGTCCAGTTTTGGGCCCCACACTACAAGAAGGATGTGGAAAAATTGGAAAGAGTCCAGCGGAGGACAACAAAAATGATTAGGGGACTGGAACACATGACTTATGAGGAGAGGCTGAGGGAACTGGGATTGTTTAGTTTGCGGAAGAGAAGAATGAGGGGGGATTTGATAGCTGCTTTCAACTACCTGAAAGGGGGTTCCAAAGAGGATTGATCTAGACTGTTCTCAGTCGTAGCAGATGACAGAACGAGGAGTAATGGTCTCAAGTTGCAGTGGGGAAGGTTTAGGTTGGATATAAGGAAAAACTTTTTCACTAGGAGGGTGGTGAAGCACTGGAATGCGTTACCTAGGGAGGTGGTGGAATCTCCTTCCTTAGAGGTTTTTAAGGTCAGGCTTGACAAAGCCCTGGCTAGGATGATTTAATTGGGGATTGGTCCTGCTTTGAGCAGGGGGTTGGACTAGATGACCTCCTGAGGTCCCGTCTAACCCTGATATTCTATGATTCTATTTTAAGCACATCTAAATTTCCTCCACGTGCAAAATTCATACTGACTTCAAAGGGAGTTCCACACACAAAATTGGTCCCCATACTTTTCCATCACAAAGCATAGGGGCTCTAAAATCAAGACATGATTACTACCATCCAATAGTAGCTCGAATCTTATCTAGACTTTGAGTTCACAGACCTGATTTGTGCATAAACACCTTATTTGTGCATGCAATTTTGTACATTAACAGTAGGACTTGAGAGTAAAGTTTAATAGTGCTTTAGAAAATACCATTCTAATTATGTGTTTAAAAGTACACACACAAAAAATCATAATGTGAGCTTATAACATTCCCCTCTTAAACTTTTAGAATTTAAATTCTCTTAACGATAGATTATAACCAGAACTATGGGCGATATGCTGGCCCCTTTGACATCAATGAGAGTTTTTCTCATTTATTCAAACTAAAACCCACTCAAATTTTGGAGGGCTGGGATAAAATGAGCCAAGAAGCCAAGTGTTCCTATAAATTATCATTTCTATTTTTGCCCATTTCTCCTTGTAGAATCAGTATGTGAACCCTGAACTAAGAATGCCTTTCAATAGGCCACTTCCTATGTTAAACAATCACTTTAAAATGTCTGGTTTCAGAGTAGCAGCCGTGTTAGTCTGTATTCGCAAAAAGAAAAGGAGTACTTGTGGCACCTTAGAGACTAACAAATTTACTTGAGCATAAGCTTTTGTTAGTCTCTAAGGTGCCACAAGTACTCCTTTTCTTTTTTTAAAATGTCTCCTTGCTTTCCAGAGCAATTTTGTTCTGCCTTTGACATACACCTCAATTAGGTAAATTATTTTTGTGTACACGTGGAGAACATTTAAGGTGTTTTACTGCAAAGAAATATTGTAATACGGGCAATTCACTGAAATTAATAGTTTGATATTTCAAGTACAAATTCAGATACAGTTACTTTGTTCATAATGAGAAAATTATTTTCCAACATGAACAGGATATCGTAATTGGCTAATCCTGTTGTGTTGTGTCATTTTTTGCATCTATGTCCTTTCAAAAGGACATAACATGCACAGTGTATGGAAATTACTACAATTCCATTATCTCTGAGCATTTAACATATTTGATTGAAGATTTAAAATCTTTTAAAATTGCCTAATTGCCTACTGCCCCTAAATAGGTCTTGCATTTTGGTTAGTAGGGCCATGTCCAAGCCTAAATTATTTTAACAAGTTTTCCAGAATTTACTGTACAAGATTAGTATTATCTGAAAATATCCATTTATTGATGGTTTTCACTTTATTTTCAAAAAATTCCATAAATACTTATAAACTGAGAACAAATAGTTGTGCTTTAAACCCGACCTTGGAAAGTCTGTAGCTTAAGTGTTGACTCATTTAGCAGGAATAGCTTGTTACTGGACTGATTCCCAGCTTTACATGTCAAAATGAAATTCACCTTCACTCTCACTGAGCACTAAAGGGAACCGCGTGGATATCAAACCTAATATGAAATCTCTAAAAAACCAAAAACACAGTAAAATTAAAAATGTTAACCTTCTTCTGTGTGAGCAAGCATACAGTCTTAACGAAAAAAAGAACAAGTAATGACTCCTTATTTTTTTAGGTTCATATCTCTATCTCCAGTTATGGGAGTCTTGGTTGTACAAATGTATGATTGCTATAGGATTCTTCTGTTCTAATCACTATACTACACCATTGTTGATTCCCAGCATTCCATTTACCCTTGCTGAAGAAATTTAGATTATTGTGCAAATTCAGTAGCATCCACATGGCGCAAGGCTGACCACCCTGCACCTTTAAGCGGGGGGGGGGGGGGGGGAGAGTGTTTGGCTGGCTGCCCAGATGAAAGGATGAAAGTGCTTTATGGCTTGGGGCTGGGGGTGATGTGGGGCTGAGGTGAGAAATGAAAATTGCTGCAAAAGGGTCAGCATGGTCACTGACTCATCCCCTAGGAATGCAGGGTTTAAAAGGGGAAGCCCTGGGCCTAAAGCCTCCCTTTTACACAGAACAGTCTGAAGCAGGACCTTCCCTCCCTCACCTTTATGTGGTACAGTACCAGGTTTGATCAAGACCTGCTGTGAACATTATGCTAGCCGCCCCTTTTTAGGGAGACTGGGAAATAATTTTTCCCTTACCACCATATTGGCTTGGATGCAGTTGCGGTTTTTTCACCTTTCCCACAGCGGGTTCAGGAAGGACTTTGTTCATGCATGGAATGATGGGTGGTAGGCCATATGTCACAATTCATTATTTAAGTGTAAGGTGGATGTCCAGTGCAGGCACTCCATAGGAAAGGTATACAGTGACCGGATAAATGGCTTGGAAAAGGATTTAAAAAGAAGTGTTCGTTAAAGGAACGAATTGGGGGTGGTTGGGGACGTCTATGATTGATATGGCAGGGAGCCAATCCCCCATTCTTTAAGCTCACCTTAACCCTCCTGTGAGGTGGGTAGATAGGAAGATCCTGGCAATAAATTTGCTGGAGAGACCCGGATGAAAAAAGAGGGGGAGCTGGTAAGAGTCCTGGGTAATTATAGTAAACATGGGGTTATTTGCACTGTACACTTTTATCTGCCGGGTAGTTCCAGATATCTAATTATAAAGTTGCAGCCTGATTAAACCCATGTCAAATGTCTCCTGTTCTTCTTTCAGCATAGCCAGACAACTCCCCATTTTCAATGAAGCTGCACAAGACTGACATAATGCAGAATCTTAAGCCACAAATGGAGCATGACAATTCCTAAGTGTGTTACCAACAGAGATGAATGGCTTTGGTCCATGCATGGATCAAGTCCCATCTTACTGTCGTATGGCTTCTGAACAGCTCACAAATTCCATGACAAGACTGCCCAGAGATTCCATGATGACAAGATCACAAATGCCATAGGTCAAAGGCAAAAAAAGTATTGCAAATTAGACCTCAAAATCCTGTTTCTGTCTTAGTTTGTGGCTTAATACTAGCAAGTATTATTCTATATTAGTTTCCTGTATAAAATTTTTATTTGTAAAAAACTAACTCAAATAGAACGATTTCAACTTCGCATAGTAACACTTTTTTTTAAAAAAAGTGCAAAAGAATAATATAGGTGAAAGTGAATACATGAAATGATATTTTACTAGAGCAGTTTTTTAAGCTGATTGTTGTACAACTCACTGAGTATTTAAACCAATTATACACACAGCTGAACCTCACACTAATGAATTTACTCATTCCTTTTTTTCTTGTAATACTAAAAGCACATGAACATTTCATTCCTATGCATTGCACTGCATTATACAAGCAGTTGTATTCATTTAGCAGCATTCCCTAAACAGGAGATATCATTACAGATTAAGTTAAAGGGACACACTGTCGTACAGTTTAGACCCAACATTTGGGTTTTGCTCAAACAAATTTTTATGAAATCTAATATTAATAAAAACATGATATTTTAAATTTTATTTTTAAATTGAAAAGTTTTCACAGAGAATGTTTAATCCCACCATATTTTTCAACCCAAAAACTGTAGAATTATGTTGGAGTACAAGAACCAGAAAGTGACTAACTTATGGCATCTTGTTATTCTCAAAAATGAACAAACACAGTGAAAAATAAAACAATATTTTTTTAAAAAATTGCAGTTTTTATCATCTGAGCTATTATTAATAACATCAATAAATTTGTTTTTTTTAATAAATACAATTTCTAACATGGCATTATTCCTTTGAGTGAAAGTTAATGTACAAGGCTGATTGCATAACATCCAAAAAGTTCCTTCATATCATGAGTAAAGGTAGACAAGAGCCTTTAAATCAATCACCAACCTATTAACTTCCTTACTTCTTCAAATAATTTGACATTTTAAGGTAAAATACACTGTACTCCACTATCATCATTACTTAGCATTATCCTTTAGAATACAAGAAGCATCTCTCACTTATTTTCACAGCACAGGATCTAGAAATGCAAGTCTAAATTCCTTCATGACCACTCAAGTTCTGCACTAGACACAGACCACTGGGCAACAACTAAAAGGCTTGTGAGAACAATATGAGTGGGTTGAACCTTTTAGACTTAAAGCAAAGTCATTAAAATGCCCTATTTTTGACTACTGCCACAGCAACTAAAAAGACAGTTAAACTCAGCAGGCAAGGAGAGACTTGTCTGAGATTCATGAGCTAGCCAACAGAGGTCACTATAAGAGAGAGATTGTTAGATTTCTCTGGTTTCATAGTAGCAGCCGTGTTAGTCTGTATTCGCAAAAAGAAAAGGAGTACTTGTGGCACCTTAGAGACTAACAAATTTATTAGAGCATAAGCTTCCGTGAGCTACAGCTCACTTCATCGGATGCATTTGGTGGAAAATACAGAGGTGAGATTTATATACACACACAGAGAACATGAAACAATGGGTTTATCATACACACTGTAAGGAGAGTGATTACTTAAGATAAGCCATCACCAGCAGCGGGGGGGAGGGGGGTAGGAGGGGAAGGAGGAAAACCTTTAATGGTGACAAGCAAGGTAGGCTAATTCCAGCAGTTAACAAGAATATCTGAGGAACAGTGGGGGGTGGGGTGGGGGGGAGAAATAACATGGGGAAATAGTTTTACTTTGTGTAATGACTCATCCATTCCCAGTCTCTATTCAAGCCTAAGTTAATTGTATCCAGTTTGCAAATTAATTCCAATTCAGCAGTCTCTCCTTGGAGTCTGTTTCTGAAGCTTTTTTGTTGAAGGATAGCCACTCTTAGGTCTGTAATCGAGTGACCAGAGAGATTGAAGTGTTCTCCAACTGGTTTTTGAATGTTATAATTCTTGACGTCTGATTTGTGTCCATTCATTCTTTTACGTAGAGACTGTCCAGTTTGGCCAATGTACATGGCAGAGGGGCATTGCTGGCACATGATGGCATATATCACATTGGTAGATGCGCAGGAGAACGAGCCTCTGATAGTGTGGCTGATGTGATTAGGCCCTATGATGGTATCCCCTGAACAGATATGTGGACAGAGTTGGCAACGGGCTTTAGAGATCTTGTAGGTGTTTGCCTCTGTCTGAGGGGTTGGAGCAAATGCGGTTATATCGTAGAGCTTGGCTGTAGACAATGGATCGAGTGGTATGATCTGGATGACATCTTCATCATCTGGACCCATGGAAAAGAAGCCCTTGAGGAATTCCACCAGGATTTCAACAATTTCCATCCCACCATCAACCTCAGCCTGGACCAGTCCACACAAGAGATCCACTTCCTGGACACTACGGTGCTAATAAGCGATGGTCACATAAACACCACCCTATATCGGAAACCTACTGACCGCTATTCCTACCTACATGCCTCTAGCTTTCATCCAGATCATACCACTCGATCCATTGTCTACAGCAAAGCTCTATGATATAACCACATTTGCTCCAACCCCTCAGACAGAGACAAACACCTACAAGATCTCTATCATGCATTCCTACAACTACAATACCCACCTGCTGAAGTGAAGAAACAGATTGACAGAGCCAGAAGAGTACCCAGAAGTCACCTACTACAGGACAGGCCCAACAAAGAAAATAACAGAATGCCACTAGCCATCACCTTCAGCCCCCAACTAAAACCTATCCAACGCATCATCAAGGATCTACAACCCATCCTTAAGGACAACCCATCACTCTCACAGATCTTAGGAGACAGGCCAGTCCTTGCTTACAGACAGCCCCCCAATCTGAAGCGAATACTCACCAGCAACCACACACCACACAACAGAACCACTAACCCAGGAACCTCTCCTTGCAACAAAGCCCCTCAGACAGAGGCAAACACCTACAAGATCTCTAAAGCCCGTTGCCAACTCTGTCCACATATCTGTTCAGGGGATACCATCATAGGGCCTAATCACATCAGCCACACTATCAGAGGCTCGTTCACCTGCGCATCTACCAATGTGATATATGCCATCATGTGCCAGCAATGCCCCTCTGCCATGTACATTGGCCAAACTGGACAGTCTCTACGTAAAAGAATGAATGGACACAAATCAGACGTCAAGAATTATAACATTCAAAAACCAGTTGGAGAACACTTCAATCTCTCTGGTCATTCGATTACAGACCTAAGAGTGGCTATCCTTCAACAAAAAAGCTTCAGAAACAGACTCCAAGGAGAGACTGCTGAATTGGAATTAATTTGCAAACTGGATACAATTAACTTAGGCTTGAATAGAGACTGGGAATGGATGAGTCATTACACAAAGTAAAACTATTTCCCCATGTTATTTCTCCCCCCTAGCCCACCCCCCACTGTTCCTCAGATATTCTTGTTAACTGCTGGAATTAGGCTACCTTGCTTGTCACCATGAAAGGTTTTCCTCCTTTTCCCCCCCGCTGCTGGTGATGGCTTATCTTAAGTGATCACTCTCCTTACAGTGTGTATGATAAACCCATTGTTTCATGTTCTCTGTGTGTATATATAAATCTCCCCTCTGTTTTTTCCACCAAATGCATCCGATGAAGTGAACTGTAGCTCACGAAAGCTTATGCTCTAATAAATTTGTTAGTCTCTAAGGTGCCACAAGTACTCCTTTTCTTTTTTAGATTTCTCTGTTTCTGGAGCCTAAGCATCTCCTTTCATGCCTAACCTTAATGCATGGAAAACAGTAGCCTGGAGGTCATTCCTAATCCTGTATCTTCTGCAGCTGATTGTGCTACTGCCAAATCTTCAGGGCACTTTTATTCTCCATTGGCTGTGTTCCCCATCAAGAGCATCGGTTTTTGGATTTTAAGGGCTACACTGAGGCTATGTCTACACTTGCAGAGTTTTTGCCATGTCAGTTTCACTGGTGATAGGGAACCAGTGAAAGAAAAGCGCTGGTTTGTGTTCTCACTTACTTCCACAGGCGTCACATCGTGTTCACATTTGCAGCACTTCCATCACTGATGAGAGCAGCACACTGAGGGCAGCTATCCCACAGCGCAGCTCTCTCCATTTTGAGGATAGGTCTTGGAATGGGGGACGGGGGTGATCGTGGGGCATCCTGGGTCCCTGCACAGCCTCCTCTCCCCAAACACTGATCAACTCCAGTAGCTCAGCATTGCTCCAAGCAGGGGATTGTTTGCTCCATGGAGCAGCCATTGTCACCTGGTCAGATAAGTGAGCACTTGCCAAGAAAACAGGAAGGGGAGTTTCAAAATTCCCAGGGCTTTACAGGGGGAGGGGTGGATGTCTGTTTACCTGGCATCAGAGCAGCTGGCCAGAGTGGTCACCTAGGCACCCTGAGATATCCTCCAGAGGCTAAAAGCTGTGTAAACAGGAAGAACGTGTCTTAACTTGTACATCACCGTAAAAGTATCACCAGTAAGAACTGTATGCCTCTCATGGAGGTGGGTTTCTGTTTGTGGTGAAATTTCTGAGTTTCACTGCAAAAAGTCACTGGCAAGTGTAGACGTTCCTGTGGTTTTTGATTGAAAAGGGACTTTTTGTGTTTTAAATGGCAAGTGTAGACATGCCCTAAATTATGCTGTACCAATTATGCTATACTAAAAACTTCTAAAATAAAAGCTATTCAGCAGGTGATTTGTTACAAACACCTCCAAGACTTAATTGAAGGTTCAAACTTTTGGTCATGCTTTACTATAAGGTTAAAATATTTAAAACCAATCTATTCTGAGCCCCATAAATCTGACAGCATGTTTTATGCCTTACTGCCAGTGAAAGGTAAAAAGAGATTATTCAGAATCTCAATTTGAAGACATCCACATTTAACATCCCACATTTTTCAGGTTAAGAATTAAAAAAAAAAAAATTGTGCTCTGTTATTGCTGAGCTCTGTTTACCAGTTGATAAACCACCACTACCAGGAATGCTACACTTTTTGAAAGTCTGTAAACAGCTTAGGAGGATCCTACAGAAAAATGGAGTTTTGTTTTCAAGCCCTGGATCAAGTGGGCTACTACAGCTGGATTTGTCAGGGTACACTTGGGCATAAGAATTCTCCTATTAACTGTGAAAATGTCAATGATTTGCTTGAGAGGGTGAAAGTGTATGTGAATGAACAAACAACCGTACATTTTTATTTCATTGTCTACCTTTCCTTTTTAGTGGTCCGGGTAAAATGGTAAAGTCAGAGATTAGGATTTCATTTGCAAAGGAAGTCTGATTTGCAAGCCGTGAACTATATAGCACTACTTAGGTGAAGACGTGCACACATGGATCACATATGTGTGTGGTGCCAAGAGGGCAAGCATTTGAGAACCAAAATGACCATTTTTAAACAGGTGACCTGAAAACCTATTGATAAAGCCAGAGAAATTTCAGAATTAATGGCCCTGATTCACTACAGCATTCCTGCAATTTTACCTCGGTGTAACATCAAGTTCAGTGGAAGCCCACCAGCAGAAAAACATAATAGTGAATCAGACTCTACATTCTGAATGCTTCAATGAAAAGAAGAACATTCCCCACTATCCTGTTCTAAATGTTATCTTTTTCTTCTTCAGTTCTGCAATAGCTAGAAACACAACAGACAGCCAAGCTCCTACTCAGTACAACACTCCAGCATTCTCTTCGGTGGGGACATGATGCTCAGCAGTAAATTCTGCTGGAAAATGCAAACAAACTATAAGGATTAAAAAAGGCCTCCTCCCCTTACTTTCCATCCTTTCAAAAACAAACAAAACAAACAACACCCCCTCAAAAATATTGCACAGTTTTGTAAGTTTTTTTTTAAAAAATTATCGAGATAAGTTACTGTCATATTGAGTCAGTTGAGCTCTCCATATCTGCCGCTAGAATGACTCTGTGCTATGACTAACCTTACTGCTAGAAAACCTGATCCCTGAGGTCATCCCTGATCAGGTGTCTTGTGCACAACAGCTGATTGTGTTCTACTGCCAATCCTCAGGCCAATGCAACTCTAATTTGGAACTATGTGTTTTTTGGGAAGAATCCCTTTTTCAACTCAAAGGTTTTCCCTGAAGGCATGTGATTATATTATTTGGGGGAGGGGGTGTTAAAATGTTTTTAAAAAGAAAAAAATAACCGGGGGGGGAGTGGTCAATAACCTACCCTGAGACAGTTCATATCTCCATATAGATTCAAAAATGGTGTGATAACATTAGCACAATGCATGCTGTGGAGGGAAAGAAATCACAGCAGGCTGTAACCAGAGAGCCACAGAAGTTAATGTTTAAGAGCTTGGTTGTGCCTGAGACACACAGTTATTCTTGAAGCTTCCAGGCATTAGGAGCATGCTCAGTGTATGTTTCTTAGGATACAGTATCACCAGCCACAAGCATGCAAAAAACATGAGTTGGACTCCAAAAATCATATGATTTGACTTAAAATCATCCTGAGATTTTTTTAAAAGAATACATTTGGGATCTTTTAATTTTCCTTCTCGCACCTGAGCCTTTAGTAGTCACATTTTCAAGCTTTTTTTCTCCACAGTCATGAGGGCCACAAATGTTCTTTCTGTAAAAATAAAAAGCCAATATTCTCACATGGAAATTGGGGCTTTAAGAAAATCCCCAAATATTGCAAGACTGGTGATAAAATCATGAGAATTGGCAACTCTGAATAGTATCCATGATCTATCCCCATTCCATCAGAGGCCCATCTTAGTAACATCACTTCTAGGCACCAGCTTTTACCACCACCCAATGCTGAAAGAAAGGAGAGATTTTCAGAATACTGCAAACATATTTACTTGTGACCACACCATAAGAAAAATCACATGCATTTCAGAGTCTATGTATTAATAGAAGGAGTCAATGTCATGAATAAAACTTTCGCCTTATTGTTCTCAAAAGAGAAAAAGAAACAGATGCCAGGAACAACATTAAAGTTCCCAAGAAAGGAGGCAGAAATCCCAACGGAAGTAAAGACTATGCCACTGCTGATGTTTAAAAAACTAGAAAGTCTGAATATGAACAGAACTCCATAGCCAGATATTTATAACCAATGAATAGAAAGTTGTTCTTCATAGCACTAATCTCAAATTAAATAGCCAATGTGTCAATAATAGCTTAGCTCTACAGTTGTGTGCTTTCCTGCAGAGAAGAAGCAGGAGACAAGTTCTTTGCTGTGCCCCACAGAAAGCATAGCCCAGAGCGGATGGAAGAACAGCAATGCTTAAAGCCACCTTTGTGCCACCCAGCTTTTGGCTAGCAGGGACCAATGTGACCCTGTATAAATCAGAGCTGATCTAATTTACAGCAGCCTGATCCATGCTCCTCTGCATCCTCAAGTAAACCAATAATCCCATAGTGCTCAGTGCGATAGAACCCCTTCCTCCACCCCATCCCCTATTCTAGGGGCTGTACGACAGCCCTACACTGCACCTGCTCTTAAGTTTTCTGCCCCAGCTGAATCTGGTATATTTACAGCCATTAAGCACCACTGGACTTGCTCTGATCTCTGAACCGGCTCTCATACAGGCTCCAGTGTAAGTGAGCTCCTAAAGGCTGCTCTAACTTACACTGCCTGTGTATGTTTCCCAAAGGATCTTACCCTAGCGAAAACTGATAAAGCAGATCTGAGCCCACCCCACCTTACCATGATCTGCCCCCTTGTCCACTAGAGTGTGTCAGAAGTGGGGGACTGGCACAGGAGTTGGCTTCACCAACCTGATGCCCACTGAGACCTCCTCCCCCAACAGGGGAATTCTCAGGTGGGCAATGCAAATGGGTTGGAGAAAAGAGTGAGAATCTGGCTCATTTATATACATAGAAGAAACTCTGAAAATTGTAGAAAGCAAAAATGGAAAAATTCCAAAAGGAAAAAGGACTTTGCTTTCTTAACCAGTTTGATGGGATAGGTATGAAACCCTATGAGGAAACCCAACTACTTAAAAGCAAGAAAGTGAGTAATGAAGGGCACCATAACACTTACATAGCCCATGAAACATAATGTTAGGGGGTGGTGTTTTGTTTTAGTATAAAAGTAACTAGAGATGTATGGGATTTATGCCAGCCAGAATTCCGAAAAGCAAGAAAGATGTACCCGTAACTAGCATCCATACAGGCACCCTATATATACATACACACATATTCATATATAAATACATTTTCCCCTGAGATGGAATATTAGATGGATGGGATCTGAGTTACTATAGAAAATTCTTTCCTGGGTATCTGGCTGGTGAATCTTGCCCATATGCTCAGGGTTTAGCTGATTGCCATATTTGGGGTCGGGAAGGAATTTTCCTCCAGGGCAGATTGGAGAGGCCCTGGAGGTTTTTCGCCTTCCTCTGTAGCATGGGGCATGGTTGACTTGAGGGAGGCTTCTCTGCTCCTTGAAGTCTTTGAACCATGATTTAAGGACTTCAATAGCTCAGACATGGGTGAGGTTTTTCATAGGAGTGGGTGGGTGAGATTCTGTGGCCTGCGCTGTGCAGGAGGTCGGACTAGATGATCAAAATGGTCCCTTCTGACCTTAGTATCTATGAATCTGCACACACATTTTTAAAAGAATAAATGCTTAGCTCTTAAAAGCTATTTGAAAACTGATGCACTAGAATGAACTATGTGAAAGCTAGTGGAACAGCTATGGCCCTGATTCAGGAAAGTACTTAAGCACATGTTTAATTTTAGCAATGCTTCTAGGATACTTGAGTGCAGCACAGAGTCAATCTCCTGAATAGGGATGCTTCCTGAATCTGGACTATATGATCTTAGAGCTTTTGAAGAAAATATCCCAGAAAACTATAAAATCTACAAGTGAGCTGCAGCAATAGGGAAAGATACTAGAATGGAATCAAATGGAATGTAGTACCTCAAAATGTCTAATCTGATTGAAGCGAGAAGGATAAATTCACAAATGGGAAACTCCATACCTAACACATCTTTTTAAAAAGTCACAAACATAACTTAACTGGACGTCAGGAAATCTTTTGATATACCCACATAAATACAATAAATCTATAAAGGTAATTGTAAGAAATGAGGCAAGCTATTTAGGCGGATACAGGCCTGATTTGTGAATGGCAACAGTTTGGAAAGTGAGCAGTGGACTGTCACAAGAATCAATACCAGGATAGATCTGACTCATTTATTTACATCAGTGGAGGAGTTAGAAGTATTTTGCACTCAGATTAGCACACAGTTGGTTCACAACTAAATCAATAAAAAAGGAGGAATGTGATGTAATTGAAAATAGATTTGAGGTGTAGCAACTGTAGGTAAGTGGTTTCTACAAATAACTGTGGAAAAAGGCAAGGGCAAATGAACAAATATATTAAATTAAAACTTAGTATTAATATTTGTACAGTGCAAAACACTGGATAGGAGACGCATATAGGGATAGTGATGGATAATACGCTAAAAACTTCAGTACAGTGCTCAGTAGTATTTGCTTACTGTATACTTTCAATTTGCACCTTTCAAAATTCACTCTATGCTCTTGTACAAAATGCAAATTATAAAATAAAATTCAAAATGACACAATGTCAAACTCCCCATTCATCTTCCTCTCATTATACTCACAGATGAGCCAACAGGCTGTGTAACAAGCTATGAAGATCAGATGATTTAAACTCTGTTTAGCCAATGTTTTGAGGAAAAAGTTTTGGATGAAGGGAACTCTAGAGTCAATTCCATTAACTGTTGGAAATGCCCTGCCACCACCCTACAGTCTCACAAGATGGGCAAATAAACCAAACAAACTTCTGGGATATTAAAGCAGAAATTTTCTAGATAAGCGTAAGGAAATTTCTCTGTCATGATACACAGAACCAGTGAAACTGGATTCAGAATACCACATAAGCTTAGATGTTTGGGTTTCCTTTTTGTTATGGAATTGGAGACAAAGCAAATGCTAGGCAACCAATACAGGGAATTAAATATTTTGGTTATTCAAACTTCTATGGAATCTAGGCTTTTATTCTTTGAAAGTAAAAGAAAAATTAAGAGATGAGAATAAGAAATAAGAAATATAGAGTTTTGGATAGACTAGAAAGCAGATCTGTTACAAGGCTATTTGAGCTAGTGCCAAATATTATAGAATATTAACTGGGCATGAACTTAAAAGTGAAACTGGCAAGATATTGGCACAAAACACTGCATATTGTTTTCCTCATGTTCACCTCTTACATACCACATCAAATATATTACATGCAAGAGTTACAAAATTAAAGAAGACAAATGAGTTAAATGAATGAATACATTAAATCCATTTTTAAAAATCAATGTAAACAACTAGGACTCATGAGCAACTTTATCAAAACAAATAAGTCTGTCTGTGTGATAGAGAAAGATTTCAAATCCGATCTTCCAGAGGACAGTCATAAATGGCATAAAACCAAACAAACCATAAGCATTAAGGAATTAAACTAAATATCAGTCATCAAGGAGTTAATAACATATAAATGAGAACAGTACGTGTAACTAATATTTCTACCTTGTTTCAAAGAGGAATTAGGTAAGTGAAGAAAATATAAAGCAGGTGAACCAACTTTAAGGGGAATCTTGGGGTCTTTCCATTCTAAAACACCTTCTATTCCTAAATAACTTTACAAGTAGATGGTGAAAGATGTGTTTTTCAATTAATGCAACTGCACATTGGACTGTATTATCACTTTTAATGTATGACTAGAAGGATTAATAGCACATCTGTGAAAAGATATCTAATTTTGCAGAGGAAGGTAATACCACACAAAATGAGTGATGCTCAAACATACCACACACAAGTAACTGTTAATTATGTAGGGTATATTTTCCTGGTTTTTAAGGAGTCGTTGACAAATACTTAAAAATACAAGTTGCTTGTTTAGAACAAAACATTCTTGTGATCAAAAAATTGGCACTTCAATCACAGGCAATTAGTCCTAAAAGCATCTTTGTAGGACAAATTCCCTGAATCTTATTAGAGCGAGTATCTCCTAAGGAGAGGCAGCCTCAAAGAAGCAAACTAATTTCCTAATTCTACAAAGAGATTCATCTTAGCATAAGAGTCCATCCACATGAATCACTTTGCAAGCACTGATTCCCAATCTGTGTCCTAGGGACCGCATGCTGGCAGTCTATGGAGGTCTGGCTGGTCAGGTGGTATTGGATCTCTCTAATATCATGTAGCAACTGAAAATAAAGACAGCTGAGATGGACTACATTTTTATACTTTGTTTCCTGTAATTGCCAATTGCTATATGGTTGCTTAAGGGACAAGAGATAATATGTGCAATTGTGGATGAGAGGGGTGCTGGTCCACAAGACAATCTCTATTAAAATGGGGTTCGCACTGTGAAAATATTTGAGAATCCCCATTTTGCAGGAGCAGAGCATAAAGTAGCATAACAGCACAATCATGGGGGGAAATGGTTTATTGTGACTGAAGTATTGTAACATCGGAGGTCACGGACTGAGAGTTGTTATTTAACTGAACATGGACCTATACTTCAGGATAATGCTTGCCCATGTGCACCCAGGCTAAAACACTGGAAAACAGCTCAATCTCATGTACAGTGCATGCATTTTTAATAAGCGCATCTTTTAATGATCTCTACACCACCATTATTTCTTATTATTCTTCCATCTTTTTGCAAGTTTTTTATTTTTTTTTAATACAACAACCACTTTAGCTCTTTTGCACTTCAAGGAGCTTATCTGTTATTTTTCTGCTCCAGTAGCTCATAATGTGACAGACTAAGTGTACAAAGAAAAAAGACTTTATATGGGAAAAATCCTCAATATTGCATAATCTATCATAAAGCAATCTTATCAGAAATCTTCATTAAATTTCCTGTCTTGGTTCTGACTGTTATGAAGTACTAGCATCATTACATAATATGCAAGTGTCTTTGAATACTACTTACATAGTTTACTCCACAGCTGGTTTTTAACTAATTACCAGTAAAATAGCTTAGTTATATAGAATTTGTTAGGCAAACAGAATGGTAATTAATATTGTCAAATCAAGTTTCCTCACATATCACTCGTTTTTATTAAAAAAAACCCAGTGTTAGCAGCACAAGCTTACTACAAGGCACCTGTATAGTCTCTCCTGCCTCCACAACAAATCAGCAGACACATTCATTCTGAAACATCTCATTTCAAGGTCTATGGGCCCAATATCCAAATCCAATAGACAGACAATAGAACCTTTGATGGTATTATTATCACTTAGATGATACTATCATTGTGCTGCACACAATCTGATTGCAGCTGTTCTCTAGTAAGTTATTATGCATTAAGCAAACACAAGTTATATTGTTTGTGTATCTTCCTACCTGCAAAGGGAACAGGAGCATCCTTATCCAAAGCAACAAGAGGAGGATCCAAAATGACAGTATCGTTGTTTTCAGTAATGACTCCGTGATAGGAAGTTTCTATCCATGGCTTGTGTTTGTTCACTAGAAAACAAAATAAAGAATGTATTTAACTCATTTGAAACATTTCTTATCCTCAGCCTGCTCACTTAATATATTTTTAAAAGGAAACAGTCCTGTAGTATATCACTCATTATAATATTAACACTATTAATACATGACCACTTTATGTCATTCTACCCATGTACTGTAGATATCATATCAAGTTTACCAGTGAGGAAATAAAACAACTAGGAACACAATGGTCCAGATTTTCAGTTGAGCACAGCTCCAATTTAGGTATGAAGAAAAATAGCAAGATTTTCAATACAGTACATTGGATGCTGAGTCCTGTTGAATCCCTGGCTGTACCTGACACAATGAGAACTCCTGGATAATAAGTACATCCAGTCAAAGATTTTCTGATGGAACAGTTTTTCCGGTTGGAAAATGCTGATTTGATAGAATCTAAACATTCCATGGAAACGTATCAATTCTGTTAAACTTCCAATGGAAACTAGGCAGGCAGCAGCACACAACTAGCCTGGGTGCCTAGATTTATTTGAAAATTCCTTTTTGTGGGCAATTTTAAAGATTTTTCAGACTTCACTCACACTCAGACCAAAACACAAATATTGAAGTTTTTCATTACAACAAATTTTCTTTTTTCAACCAGCTCTAGCACTTTTGAAAATCTTCCCCTCATTTAGATGGCTCTATGGGTGCAGAGGTCTTTCTGAACACCTGGGCCCCAACTATTATTAAGCATTTCACATTCTGATCCCACTGGAAGCTTATGACTAAGTGGGAAGACAACATGAAGTACCTGACTTGGGAGTCAGGAGGTTTACCTAACTGAACACGCATCCACCACACACTTTCTTCTCCACTATTTGGTATAAAGAAAGTAATGATCATTCACTTTTGCTTTTTAATATCTAAAAGAAATGTTACTAATAACGTTTGTCTACAAACAGTATTTAGCCTCCTAAACCAAAATCTGAATGTTCTGTTTTGGGAGCTTCTACAGAAGAATTCCAGTGGAACTCAACTAAATTAATAACTATTAGAAGATATTTCCCAAGCAACAAGTAACAACACATTTCATCTTTGGACTTTGCAAGTTCTGATACAAGTTACGTTTTGTACATATTATTTATTTGTTTACCAGATATTAGTAAGGAAAACTGGTGGGCTAACAGAATTGCCTTCAACCAAAATCTAGGGTTCACTTATAAAGCAAACGCAAATAGGACCAAATGGGATCATTTACAATAAATCTACCACCAAAAAAAAAAATCCCTAATTTTACAAATAAAAAGTCCTAAATGCCTTGTCCTATGGTAAAACACACAGGAAGGAAAAAGTGTCTGGGGAGGTTGCCCTAGCACATTTTCTTCAAATCAAGAGTGAGTTTTAGACGCCTGTACTCATTGTTACATAGAATAGGTGCTGGGCCACAAAACGTATAGGGTACAGAAGAGGCCTAGGGCACCCATACCTCCACACCAGCTTTGGGGTCTGGCTGGCACAATGAACCATTTCCAGGGCTTCCTCACATCCCCATAAAAGATTATCTCAAAATGTGAAAGGGGAGGGGAGGCGCAATGGGAAACACTATGATATGCAATTAGATTATGATCACCTAACCCCCTGGACTAGTCTACTTTTCACCCACCACCTGTCACCTCCCTCCACATGGATCCACATTCTGACAGATAACTCCAGGGGTGCCAGAAACAGAGCCAAAGAGGTAGTTGACCCCCATCCCCATGCCTCTTCCAAGCGAGGGTACATTCAAGCTCTGAGGATGATATGAGCAGGTCAGCAATCCTTAGAGTATTAAAAATAAGCTGTCAACAGTCCACTTCTTGAAAACATTATGGTCTGCTAAAGATTGTTCCCGCTGACATATTCATTAGGAAGGCTTCATGGTTACAGTCTAATTTTTCATTGTTTTTGATGTATTAACTTAAAATTTTGTTTTGTTCCATTAGAAAAATAATCTGCCTTACTACTTTAAAGTCAGCAATGTCACACAAAATGGAATGAGTTTGTGAGCACCGCTTCTTAGTTAATGTATCATCAGTGTTCTAAAAATATTTGCATTATCAGTACAATAAAGAAGGCCTGAGGCACATCACCACCATAAGCCTTTCCACTAGAACTGTGAAAATAATGGAATTTTTTAATCACTAAGAATTTGGAAGAAAAAAACCAAAATCAAAACAAAACAAAAATCTTCAGGACAAAACGTTTAGTTCAACCCAAGTCAAAACATTTTGACTGAGTTTTATATATAGAATTAAGGTAATTTTAAAACAAAGTCAATCAAAGAATCAAAACTTTTGAAAATGCTAAAACAAAACAAACTTTTTTTTGAGATTTTTTTTTTCTTAAACAATTTGGTTAAATTAATTTTAATTCACAAAATGTTCTAGTGTCATTGATGGAAAAAGCAGATTCAAAAATATTTTTTCGCCAAAAAGTTTTTTGCCCATCTCTACTTATCATCTTGGTTGGGTGCAAGACTGCAAATAGCCTTGGAGATACAAAGACCATAATCATTCACAATGTGCTAATTTGTAGAGTAGTATGTTTTCCTTTACAATGTTTGATTACACAGTTTGAAACTGTGATCTGGGTAACTACAGGCCAGTGGGTAGGAGAATGTATATAAGGAGCAAAAAGAAAAGGAGTACTTGTGGCACCTTAGAGACTAACAAATTTATTAGAGCATAAGCTTTCGTGAGCTACAGCTCACTTCATCGGATGCATATATAAGGAGCAACGGTAGTGTGGATACTAGTCTAATAGGTTATACTGGATGTAGAATGACTGTGCCTAATAGGGTACAAAATGTGAGCGAGGCCAAACAGCAAAAATTAAGATGTTTGTACATCAAGGCGAGGAGCCTAGGTAACAAAATGGAGGAACTAGAGCTACTGATGCAGGAAGTGAAACCAGATATTATAGGGATAACAGAAACATGGTGGAATAGTAGTCATGACTGGACTACAGGTATTGAAGGGTATGTGCTGTTTAGGGAAGACAGAAATAAAGGTAAAGGTGGTGGAATAGCATTGTATATCAATGATGAGGTAGAATGTAAAGAAATAAGAAGTGATGCAATGGATAAGAAAGTGTCCGTCTGGGCAAAAATTACATTGGGAAGATAACTAGTAGAGCCTCTCCTACGATAGTGCTTGGGGTGTGCTATAGACCTCCGGGATCTAATTTGGATATGGATAGAGCTCTTTTTAATGTTTTTAATAAAGTAAATACTAATGGAAACTGCGTGATCATGGGAGACTTTAACTTCCCAGATATACACTGGAGGACCAGTGCTAGTAATAATAATAATAGGGCTTAGATTTTCCTAGATGCGATAGCTGATGGATTCCTTCATCAAGTAGTTGCTGAACCGACTAGAGGGGATGCCATTTTAGATTTAATTTTGGTGAGTAGCGAGGACCTCATAGAAGAAATGGTTGTAGGGGATAATCTTGGCTCAAGTGATCATGAGCTAATTCAGTTCAAACTGAACGGAAGGATTAACAAAAATAAATCTGCAACTAGAGTTTTTGATTTCAAAAGGGTTGACTTTCAAAAATTAAGGAAATTAGTTAGGGAAGTGGATTGGACTGAAGAATTTATGGATCTAAAGGTAGAGGAGGCCTGGGATTACTTTAAATCAAAGCTGCAGAAGCTATCGGAAGCCTGTATCCCAAGAAAGGGGAAAAAATTCATAGTCAGTAGTTGCAGACCAAGCTGGATGAGCAAGCATCTTAGAGAGGTGATTAAGAAGAAGCAGAAAGCATACAGGGAGTGGAAGATGGGAGGGATCAGCAAGGAAAGCTACCTTATTGAGGTCAGAACATGTAGGGATAAAGTGAGACAGGCTAAAAGTTGAGTAGAGTTGGACCTTGCAAAGTTTAATTGGAATTAAAACCAATAGTAAAAGGTTCTATAGCCATATAAATAAGAAGAAAACTAAGAATGAAGAAGTGGGGCTGCTAAACACTGAGGATGGAGTGGAGGTTAAAGATAATCTAGGCATGGCCCAATATCTAAACAAATACTTTGCCTCAGTCTTTAATAAGGCTAAAGAGGATCTTAGGGATAATGGTAGCATGACAAATGGGAATGAGGATATGGAGGTAGATATTGCCATATCTGAGGTAAAAGCGAAACTCAAACAGCTTAATGGGACTAAATCGGGGGGCCCAGATAACCTTCATCCAAGAATATTAAAGGAATTGGCACCTGAAATTGCAAGCCCATTAGCAAGAATTTTTAATGAATCTGTAAACTCAGGAGTTGTACCGAATGATTGGAGAATTGCTAATATAGTTCTTATTTTTAAGAAAGGAAAAAAAAGTGATCCAGGTAACTACAGGCCAGTTAGTTTGACATCTGTAGTATGCAAGGTCCTGGAAAAAATTTTGAAGGAGAAATTAGTTAATGATATTGAAGTCAATAGTAAATGGGACAAAATACAACATGGTTTTACAAAAGGTAGATCGTGCCAAACGAACCTGATCTCCTTCTTTGAAAAAGTAACAGATTTTTTAGATAAAGGAAACGCAGTGGATCTAATTTACCTAGATTTCAGTAAGGCGTTTGATACCGTGCCACATGGGGAATTATTGGTTAAATTGGAAAAGATGGGGATCAATATGAACATCAAAAGATGGATAAGGAATTGGTTAAAGGGGAGACTGCAACGGGTCCTACTGAAAGGCGAACTGTCAGGTTGGAGGGAGGTTACCAGTGGAGTTCCTCAGGGATCGGTTTGGGGACCAATCTTATTTAAACTTTTTATTACTGACCTTGGCACAAAAAGTGGGAGTGTGCTAATAAAGTTTGCAGATGATACAAAGCTGGGAGGTATTGACAATTCAGAGAAGGATCGGGATATTATACAGGAGGATCTGGATGACCTTGTAAACTGGAGTAAGAGTAATAGGATAAAAATTAATAGTGAGAAGTGTAAGGTTATGCATTTAGGGATTAATAACAAGAATTTTAGTTATAAGTTGGGGATGCATCCATTAGAAGTAACGGAAGAGGAGAAGGACCTTGGAGTATTGGTTGATCATAGGATGACTATGAGCTGCCAATGTGATATGGCTGTGAAAAAAGCTAATGCAGTTTTGGGATGCATCAGGAGAGGTATTTCCAGTAGGGATAAGGAGGTTTTAGTATCATTATACAAGGCACTGGTGAGACCTCACCTAGAATACTGTGTGCAGTTCTGGTCTCCCATGTTTAAAAAGGATGAATTCAAACTGGAGCAGGTACAGAGAAGGGTTACTAGGATGATCCGAGGAATGGAAAACTTGTCTTATGAAAGGAGACTTAAGGAGCTTGGCTTGTTTAGCCTAACTAAAAGAAGGTTGAGGGGAGATATGATTGCTCTCTATAAATATATCAGAGGGATAAATGCAGGAGAGGGAGAGGAATTATTTCAGCTCAGCACCAATGTGGACACAAGAACAAATGGGTATAAACTGGCCACCAGGAAGTTTAGATTTGAAATTAGATGAAGGTTTCTAACCATCAGAGGAGTGAAGTTTTGGAATAGCCTTTCAAGGGAAGCAGTGGGGGCAAAAAATCTATCTGGCTTTAAGATTCTACTCAATAAGTTTATGGAGGAGATGGTATGATGGGATAATGTGATTTTGGTAATTAATTGATCTTTAAATATTCAGGGTAAATAGGCCAAATCCCCTGAGATGGGATATTAGATGGATGGGATCTGAGTTACCCAGGAAAGAATTTTCTGTAGTATCTGGCTGGTGAATCTTGTCCATATGCTCAGGGTTTAGCTGATCGCCATATTTGGGGTCGGGAAGGAATTTTCCTCCAGGGCAGATTGGAGAGGTCCTGGAGGTTTTTTGCCTTCCTCTGTAGTATGGGGCATGGGTGACTTGAGGGAGGCTTCTCTGCTCCTTGAAGTCTTTAAACCATGATTTGAGGACTTCAATAGCTCAGACATAGGTGAGGTTTTTCGTAGGAGTGGTTGGGTGACATTCTGTGGCCTGCATCGTGCAGGAGGTCAGACTAGATGATCAGAATGGTCCCTTCAGACCTTAGTATCTATGAATCTATGAACTGAAGGACCAATTGATTCAGTCTCATCCCATTTACAGATTTACCAGAGTACCCAGAGTTCTGCGACAGCAAACAGAACAGGGCTTTAAGAGTCTTCCCAATAGTGCAAGTTTCTTTTATTAAATGAAATTCTATTAAAAAGTCTTACCATCTGAAACAGAATAAGAATCCAATATGGTGCAGGAATAAGTAGTAATCTTAGTTAATGCTACTACTTAATTTTCAGAGAAAAACGTATGCCTGAAAGAGCCCACTAGTATTACAAGAAAAAAATGTAATCAATCCACTGATTAAAAAAATTAATGTGATGCAGTATACAATCCAACCATTAATTTAAATACATCTTTTTTATGTTATGAGATTGGAAACCTATATGTATAAAATAGCCTGACCCAACCTTTCAAGTTCATCCATGTCAAAACTGTAATGTGCCTTAGTATTCCTTCCGACATATTTACTGATAAAGTTAATTACAGCACCACTAGAATAAAATGAAAAAACTAACACAAGCAGCACTTTCAAAAATACAGCTACCATATCTTATCTGCCTTTGAGTTGCGTGGATAGTGTGCTTTCAAGATGGCATCTGCAAATTTCAAATTTAGTGTATATTATAGTATTGCATATATAGTCTATTTTTATTGTATTTACTCTGACAAGCAATTAAATCACATTTTCCTCCAGACTTTTTATGAGTTTCTGTAGCCTTGTGCTATCTGGCTAACCAATTAATCAAGGAGATTATAAACTATACATAAATATGAATGGGTGATTAGTCAAGCAGATGGTATCTCACTGGTAAGGGGCCTTTAAGTACTCTACTAGGAGAATCTAAGCGCTACGATATAACCGCATTTGCTCCAACCCCTCAGACAGAGACAAACACCTACAAGATCTCTATCATGCATTCCTACAACTACAATACCCACCTGCTGAAGTGAAGAAACAGCTTGACAGAGCCGGAAGAGTACCCAGAAGTCACCTACTACAGGACAGGCCCAACAAAGAAAACAACAGAACGCCACTAGCCATCACCTTCAGCCCCCAACTAAAACCTCTCCAACGCATCATCAAGGATCTACAACCTATCCTGAAGGACGACCCATCACTCTCACAGATCTTGGGAGACAGACCAGTCCTTGCTTACAGACAGCCCCCCAATCTGAAGCAAATACTCACCAGCAACCACACACCACACAACAAACCACTAACCCAGGAACCTATCCTTGCAACAAAGCCCATTGCCAACTCTGTCCACATATCTATTCAGGGGATACCATCATAGGGCCTAATCACATCAGCCACACTATCAGAGGCTCGTTCACCTGCGCATCTACCTATGTGATATATGCCATCATGTGCCAGCAATGCCCCTCTGCCATGTACATTGGCCAAACTGGACAATCTCTACGTAAAACAATGAATGGACACAAATCAGACGTCAAGAATTATAACATTCAAAAACCAGTTGGAGAACACTTCAATCTCTCTGGTCACTCGATCACAGACCTAAGAGTGGCTATCCTTCAACAAAAAAGCTTCAAAAACAGACTCCAACGAGAGACTGCTGAATTGGAATTAATTTGCAAACTGGATACAATTAATTTAGGCTTGAATAAAGACTGGGAGTGGATGGGTCATTACACAAAGTAAAACTATTTCCACATGTTTATTCCCCTCCCTCCACTCTTCCTCAGACATTCTTGTCAACTGCTAGAAATGGCCCACCTTGATTATCACTACAAAAGGTTCCCCCCACCTCCCGCTCTCCTGCTGATAATAGCTCACCTTACCTGATCACTCTCATTACAGTGTGTACGGTGATACCCATTGTTTCATGTTCTCTGTGTATATAAATCTCCCCACTGTATTTTCCACTGAATGCATCCGATGAAGTGAGCTGTAGCTCACGAAAGCTTATGCTCTAATAAATTTGTTAGTCTCTAAGGTACCACAAGTACTCCTTTTCTTTTTATGTATGACTCAGTATGGCTGTTCTTATGTTCTGACAGTATTACCTCTTAATATGAAAGATATATGGAAATGGCTTCCTCTAAAATGAAGTTAAACAACTAGTAAGATTCAGAAAGAGGCTTTTTAACAGAATTCCTTCCATAGCCTGCCCAAAAATCACATTTGGAAGTGAATGACTCCCATCAAAGGCATCATCTTAAGAAGACTAAAAACAAATTATTCAGTAACTATAATAAGGAATCAAAACTCCAGCACTGCACTGTTCCACAGACAGCAGTAAAATTTGAGGAAAAGTCATTTCCTCGTTGTGCTCCATCCAGGACTCCAGATGTCTGAAGGAAATGCAATTCTCTACATTCTAGAAGAGCACAAATCATTACTGGTATTGTGGTTACGTCCCTACGAGTATTAGCTGGGATTGTAAACATTAATGCAAGGTAGGATGTGCTACAAATAGAGAGCAAAAAGGGATAAAACTAAAGGGGGGGAGGGGGAATAGTACTGCATTATTAAAATATTCATTTATAACTATAGATACTACAGTTAACTGTGTAAACTTTCTGGAGATATTTTAAGCACAAGGTGTTTCAGAACCAGATTATGTTTAGGCTTTGGGTGCAGAGATTATGTTTTAGGCTAAGCAGGTTTGACTCCATTGAAGTTTCATGAGCGGGTCCCAGGAGATTTTGGCAGAAAGTGACAGAAATCCTGTGGGATCAGCTGATGTTCCTTGTGAGTCCTACCATCCTGGCACACATACAAAACACATGCTAAAAGCAGGCCCCTTCAGTATCTTGAATCCAATTCAGACCCTAAATTGTACAGGAGAGTTCAGAGACAGAGGTTTGAATATAAACTCTCAGACCTGAGATTTTGGTTTTGACCCATGTCTAGTTATGAATGTACTGACTATGTTGATGTAACATTGTCTGGCTATACCGAAACAAGGACAGGAGACATTTCATATGGTTTTAATCAGGCCACAACTTTATTATTAGATGTCTGGAACTACCCAGCGGAAAAAGTAAACCCCATGTTCATTCAATAACTTCTCGGGGCGCTTCTGCCAGCGCCCCGCCCCATCTTTTTCCATCCAGGTCCTCCAGACAACTCATTCCTGGGACCTTACCATCTGCCCTCCTTTATAGAAGGGTTAAGGTGGACAATAAGAAAGGGGGATTGGTTTCCTGCCATGCCAGTCACAGGAGTCCCATCCCGTTTCCTCCCCTCCCCCACACTCCCCTGTTCCATTCCTTTAATCAACATCTTCTTTTTAAGTTCTTTACCAAGTCATTTATCCAGTCACTGTGTCCCTTCCCTGTGGAGTACCTGCACTGGACATCCACCCCACTTATATAATGAGTTGTGACCTACCTCCCTTCATGCCACGCACAAACAAAGCCCTCCCTGAACCTGCTGTGGGGAAGGCGAAAACCTGCAACTGCACCTAGGCCAACTGGTCAGAAGGAAAAAATTCCTTCCCAGCCCCCCTAAAAACAGACAGTTAGTGCAATACCAACAGCAGGTCTTGACCAAACCTGGTATTTCACCACTTAAAAGCGGGGACAGTGGGTGCTGCCTGAGCCTGCTCTGTGTGAAAGGAGGCTTCACTGCACTGCACTTCCCCTTTTAAACCCTTCCACCCACCTGGATTCCAGGGGATAAGTCAGCGTTGCTCCTTATCCCCTTTTGCCTCTCTCTCTCCTCCCCAACCATAAAGCACTATTTCCTTTATTTGGACAGCCAGCCAAATCCTGCCTCCCACCTCTCCCCCAAAGGTGTGGTTAGGTCATTAGGGCTGCACAGCTGAAATCATAAAGTCAAACTAAAAAAAGTTTCCAAAGGCAGTTTTAATGTATCTGCATTATACTTTTATACTTTATGCTAAATACTTTATGACGTACGGTAATACACTGACATATACATTTAAAACTTAGAAACATTGGAAATTAATAATAGAAATCTGCAATCATTCTGAGCTTGTGTTGCTGTTAGAATCTTAACTTCTGAATTTTCAGAGTCCCTGTGATTTTAACATTGATAGTGTGTTTTTAATTAAAGAGGAAAAAAGGAGCAAATGCCTGTATTCGGTAATATTCACATTTCAATGTCCTCAATGAGTGTTTAAAATTAATGCTACAGTGAAGGAGGTGGAGAAAAAAATATTTTTAGCTCCCCCAGTCTCCAAAAGTAGCAGATGGAATTTTGTTCAAACTTTCAAAGAAAAGAATGTTCAGTGCATGAAGAATTCCAGCAAAATAATGTGACTAGATGGAAATTTATCAACAGGTAAAAACAAAAGATCAGAAAGACAACCATTTTCCAACCTTTAATATACTAGGTTCTACCATGCACCAAATATAATAATTTTTAAAAGCCTAAAATAATAAGGCAGTTTATATTTTCAGTCTTTTCTTTACAGAAGGCCTCCTATGAAAACATTTCTAATAAAATTACATGCCTAGCCATGAAGATTAGATTTTCCTACTAAAGGAATGACTGAGCAGCAGTGAAATCCATAGCAGAATTTCTGAATTCATACCTGTATTCAATTAAGCCATAGAAGAATTATAGCCACACTCAATGTTTTTCTTGCCCTCCCTTCTATTACTTTATTAATCGTCAACATAAAAATGCAATGCAAATAATTTGCAGCACCTCGGATAAGACCATTAATCTTTTCGTTAATTATACTTAGGGGCTGATTCATTAAACATTGTATGCACCATTAACACTGCATTCTCACACTCTGTACCTGCAATGTACATGATTACAAGCCTCTGAATTCCATGAAACCCTCTTCCAAAAATGTTTCACCCTCTGTGGTCCACTGAAAGTGCATTCAACATGCAAAACCCCAGAGTAAAAGCAAGAGCATCCACTCTTCATGAAGTCCGCAAGAACTGCTGTGAGCAACAGTAGAGTATTCAGGAGGACCATACGTTCTGCTGTCCTATTAAGAACCACGAAGGGATCCACGGACTTTAAGGTCAGGTTTGGATCAGGAATGAATTCATGGAATCAGGGAAACAGAGGAAGACTGGGAGATGGGGTTGCGAGATATCTTGGAAGCCAGAAATCATGCAGGGATCCTACATGCTACAACAGGGGTTCTCAATGTTTTTCTTTCTGAGCCCACCCCCTGCAACATGCTATAAAAACTCCATGGCCCAACTGTGCCACAACAACTGGTTTTCTGCATATAAAAGCCAGGGCTGGCATTAGACGATAGGAAGCAGGATGATAGGAAGCAGGGCAATTGCCTGGGGCCCCATGCCACAGTGGTCCCCTCAAAGCTAAGTTGTTCAGGCTTTCGTTTCAACCCTGGATGGTGGGGCCAGAGCCCAGGGTTTCAGCCCCATGCAGCAGGGCTTCGGCTTTCTGCCGAGGGCCCCAGTGAGTCTAATGCTGGCCCTGCTTGGTGGACCCCCTGAAACCTGCTTGTGGCCCCCTAGAAGGCCCTGGACCCTTTGGTGAGAATCACTGTGCTACAGGGTCCCATGAGCCTGTCTGCTGCAGAGCTTCATATCCTCCATTTCCTTTGTTCCATATGGTGCTTAGCAGCTTCAAATGGTATCTTGCTATCTACCTCCTATTACATGTCAGAAGATGGGAAATTCCCAGACAAAAAACCCTTTGCTAAATGGAGTTAATTATAGCTCAATCAGTTAAGAATTTAAAAAAAAATCTAAGAAGAACATTGCCATTAAAAAGAAAAGAAATAAAACTATTAAAACCCTGGGAAATTAAGAGTTGAGGTTAAAAACTTAAAAGAAGAAAACATTTTAAATTACGAAAAACAGATGAACATAGACCACCTTAACTCTGACCTGAAAAACAAAGTTTTGAGACAAACTTACCCATCTGTAATTATTTAATCCCAACAGTTACAATGCCTTAAATCATGCCGATATCATGCAGACTCCATCGTCCCTATGGCTACACTATCCCCATCTTCACTAAAATTTCCTACTTCCAACAATTATCATGAAAGCTAGAGTTTCTATATCTAGATGCCTCCTTGCTACAGATAACAACACTATACACGTGAAAAGAGCAAAAGATAAAAGCTTTCAAACCTCAGCATCTAAATTTGGCTCCTCAACCCATATTAAAATTACCTAATTTTCAGAGGTACTGAGGATGCACATGTCCCACTCAAGTCAAAGGAAATTATAGGTGGTAATGCACTTTGAAAATGAGGCCAGTTTTATCTGGGTGTTTAAACATAGAATTAAGAACCCAACCTTAGGCACACAGGTTCAGATTTGCAAAAAAGCTCAACAAGTTGGCTGCTGAGTTGTCATGGCTAGACATTAATAAATATTAAAATAGGAACTGCCTGGTTCTTCTAACAACATGCATCTAGTTGTGGTGCTGAGTAGAACTGACCAGAGGATCACAATTTCTTTTTGTGGCAACTTTCGAGGTTTGATCATTTGTTTTCATTCCAACTGGAATGAAAACAAAAACCTTCAGAAGTTGTCACAAAAACAGAGTGGTCTCAATGTGTCCGTTTTTCAGATCAACACATGAGCTTTTTGATTCAGAAAGTTAGAATGTGACTGCTTTTGGATAAGGGAGACCCATATGCAAGTTCCCAACTCTGCCAACTCGAGTGCAGGGTTTTCCAACTCACATAATTCTGAAATGGGCAGAGGAGTGTCTTGAACCTGGATTTCCCAAATTACTGCCATATCAACCTGGCTGGACAGTAAACATCTCTTTCACTGCCCCCTCTCTTTAATTTTAGCATAATATCTGACCAGCTGTAGTGGTAGGCCTTTGAAAATGTGGCCCCCAGTTTTGAAGATGTTGACCAAAAGCTATTGTGGCCACAAAGCATCATACCAAACACATGTATAAAACAGTCCTCTAGTGATCACTTTCAATATTCCACATGCAAACTATACACAGACAGTATCTCCTCTAAACTGAAAATGGATGTAGACATTCTGAAAGCCCTTAATCGGAGGGGGGAGGGGGAAGAAATGGCAACCAAAGGAAGATGGGTGAAAGGCAACAGTTCAGTATAATGGTACTTCCAAATGTAAGATGACTGCAGATTTCATAAAGCCCTTGGAAAGTATGCTTGATCTAAAATAGCATTCTAAAAGCCAGGCATAAAAGGAACACAGAAGTGAGGATTAAAGGCTGGCACTGTGTGGTGTTTAGATGTTGCTTGTAATTATTAGAATTGGGAACACAGGCTGTTGGGAGTCTGAAAGGACGGGAAACAGGAAGGGGGGGGAGGAGTTGAAGAGGCTGAGGGAGAGCTACTGAGGATGCAGTAGCAGCTTGGAAAAGAGGTTTCCACTTTAAAAATTAAAGTTCTGTTGAAGTTTGTTAGTACCTTGCCTGGCTACTACAACACACTGATACAGGGGCAGAGTTAATATTGTCTAGGTGACTCAACTCTTAATTTCCATACCTGTGAAAAGTTTAGATGTACTTCAAGTTTTCTGAGTTTTCTACATTAAAAAAAAATTAGCTGCAACAGGGCATATATTTTTTCTTTAAAATTACTGATCCAAGATGTTCTCCCAGTCAAAGGGTTGTTTTTAATCTGAGACTGTCTAACCCCAGTTATCAGCTCATCTTCCTTAAGGCTGTTATTAGTGCACTGACTTCAAGGAGCTTCAGATTAGGCCCTTAGATCCCAATGCTAATTTGGCCTTCAACTCCCAACTCAACAGAAATTGAGGATGTTCAGAACCTTTCAGCACTGGGCCTCTAGGCCCCAATTCAAGAAAGCACTTTAAGCCTGTGCTTGAAGTCCCATTGACCTCAATGAAACTGAAGATCATGTTTAGAAGGTTTCCTGAGGATGGATGTTTTTCTGAATCTGGGTCTTAGAGGCTTGGCACTCTATCAAACTGGTTCTTTATCTTGCTACCTTACAGAGTACAAGAAAGAAAGAGGGTCTTTCTAATGCCTCATTAGGCTACTGAATAAGCAATAAGTTATAAATCCCCCAGCAAGCTGATAGTGTACTGGAGGCAGAAATACATGTGCATTAGGATACTTTTTACGTTGCAGAGCTACATATAAAAGGCTGGCTTGGCAAATTTCAGAAATCAACTTTGAAACAAACAATCAGTTTGAACTTGCAATTGCACATTCCAAGTGAGATGAATGCACATTCCAAGTGAGATGAAGTAAACATAACCAGTGTTAAATGTTTCTTCAATGGGAATAAGGAAGAGCCTCAAACAAAGCAATATAAATATATCTGTGACACAGAAAGGACAGGAGTCCAGTAAGACTGGAATATAATGGGGTACTCTGTTTTCAAATACACTAAAATTACATTTAAATTAGAAACAAGGCAAGTCAACCCAAATATAAAAACATAAAAAGAGAAGAAAATAACATCTGAAAATTGGCATAATTCGGTATTTTATACATTGTCAAATTAGTCAACTAACCCTTTATGGATTTTAGATTGAGAGAAAATTAGATTACATTATTGGTATTTCAAAAATATATGCCTCTTTCAGTATGAGGAAAACAATAATCTGTGACTAAATTAACATCAAGACAGAATGGTGCAATTTCCTGAATTCTAGAGAGAGAGGCTTATCATACATACACGTTTTATACATACTGACAAAGTGAACAGAAACAATTTCATTCTTCTGGTCACAGTCTCTCACAGCATACTTGCTTTCACATGTTATACAGTCCACTGAACTATGAAGTATTGATACCCAAGTAGGGACTTTTTGTTGCTGTCAGTGATCCCAGGTTTTACTTCTAATATGCTACATTAATAGTAACTTCTTTTATACATTTTACATGCAATTATAGGGTGAAATCCAGGCCCCAGTGAAATCAATGGGAATTATATACATCTCCATATATCCAGTACAGAATAATCCACTGAAAGTTGTGATCTTTATAAGGCACCAAGATAGCTGATCTACAAAATAATCAGGCCACATATAGAAGAAGGTGGCTAGAGAACCACATGTGCTCCAGGAGTGAGGTTCTCAAAATGGGGCTTCTCTCTCCCCATCAAACTTTTCTTGTGGATCCCAACCCCTTGGACCCCATTCATCGACTTCTAAGATAGTGTTTCCTCCTGGCTCTGTGAAGGTTGCAGACATGACAAAAGTTATGTTTATTCATAAAACTTTTAGAAACTCTCCCTGTAGCGGGGTGGTCACCCCACTCTGTCCCTGAAGGGGTTAAAACAGCCCTGGGAGAGGGCTGCCCTGGGGAGCCCAAAGTAAAAGCAGCCCTGGAGACGGCTGTGGCTGGGGGAAGAGGACTGAAAATAGCTAGGGGAAGCTGACAATGTAGCTGACCACAGGTGTGGCTGGCTTAATTAGGGCCCAAGTGGCCCTTATAAGAGGGCTGTGGGCCAGAAGCTGTAGGAGTCTTGCTTTAGCCTGGGAGTGGGAAGGGCTAGCTGCCTGGGAGCAAGGTACCTGAAGTAGAGCAGTGCTGGGGAAGGACAAGGGGAGCTGCGGAGCTCCAGCCTGGTAAAACCCCTACGAAGGTATTGGGGCTACAGAGGTGCAGCCCAGGGATAGGCAAAGGCAGCAGGGCCTAACCCCTTGCAATGATGAGTGGCCATTACAGATTGCAGTCTGCCCCAGTGAGCGGGGGCCAGATGATGACTGGCAGTAGCCACTGAGGCAAGGTGGGTTTAGAGGGTTGGGGGTTCCCCTGGGAGGTGAGATCCAGAGTGTGGGGGCACTGCCAGAGGGCAGGACCCCAAGGTAAAGGGGCACTGGGGTCTGGGAGGGACATGGAAGCTAGTGGCCGGCGAGCCGTTGGGCTGGAAGAGCTAATTCCCAAGATGACCAGCAGGAGACACCACGCCAGTGAGTCATCACATTGCTACACTCCCTTTTGAGGTTTCAATGTAGCTCACGTAGCTCACAAAAGCTTATGCTCAAATAAATTTGTAAGACTCTAAGGTGCCACAAGTACTCGTTTTCTTTTACCAGAGGCTCGTTCACCTGCACATCTACCAATGTGATATATGCCATCATGTGCCAGCAATGCCCCTCTGCCATGTATATTGGCCAAACTGGACAGTCTCTACGTAAAAGAATAAATGGACACAAATCAGACATCAAGAATTATAACATTCAAAAACCAGTTGGAGAACACTTCAATCTCTTTGGTCACTCGATTACAGACCTAAAAGTTGCAATTCTTCAACAAAAAAACTTCAGAAACAGAGTCCAACGAGAGACTGCTGAATTGGAATTAATTTGCAAACTGGATACAATTAATTTAGGCTTGAATAAAGACTGGGAGTGGATGGGTCATTACACAAAGTAAAACTATTTCCACATGTTTATTCCCCTCCCTCCACTCTTCCTCAGACATTCTTGTCAACTGCTAGAAATGGCCCACCTTGATTATCACTACAAAAAGTTCCCCCCACCTCCCGCTCTCCTGCTGGTAATAGCTCACCTTACCTGATCACTCTCATTACAGTGTGTACGGTGATACCCATTGTTTCATGTTCTCTGTGTATATAAATCTCCCCACTGTATTTTCCACTGAATGCATCCGATGAAGTGAGCTGTAACTCACAAAAGCTTATGCTCAAATAAATTTGTTAGTCTCTAAGGTGCCACAAGTACTCCTTTTCTTTAATTATGAGTAACTATGAGGAAGTCATGACTTACCCACAGTTATCCCTTGAACAGAAAAGGATGATAATCAGATAAGGTTATCCTTCCTAACTAATTAATTCAGCTCTACTTAAAATCAATTTCAGTCACCTTTCTTTCTACTGCTGACCTTTTGTCCAGTAAAATCTGCTCCTCCTCTCTTCATTACCTTATTTAGTATACTGGTCAGATGTAGACTGTAAGCTCCTAAGTGTCAGTATTGTATCTGCATAAGTACTTTAAAACAAATTGCAAAGATAGGACACCATAAATAATCCGTTATACCACCATATATGGCCACTTATTTATTTTACATTACTGCCTAGAGGCCCCAAATAAGGATCAGGACTCAATTATGGTAAGTACTGTACAAACAGAATAGAAATGAGATTTCTGTGATCATTTGGTCCATCAGTACTCTTGTCAGTGCAGAATAGGTCTGAAGGATGGTGGTGATATTAAAGCACTGGAATGGAACTCCAGAGATCTGGATTCGTTTCCTGGCTCTGCCCTAGACTTTTGCTGTGACTTTGAGAAAGTTGCTTCACCTCTCTGTTTCAATTCCCCATCTATAAAATGGGGATACCACCTCCTTTTCTCCCACCCTTTGTCTGTCTTTCCATTTAGATTATAAACTCTACAGGGCAAAGAATATCTTTCACTATGTGCATACACAGTGCCTTACCCAATGTTGCCCTGACTACAACTGGTGCCTCTAGAGGCTATTGTAATAAACATTATTTAATAGCAGTTTCTGACCTGGAGAGGATACAATCTAATGTTTCTACCACAGGTTAACTAGACAGGGCCACAAAATACTCTATGTCATAGATCACACATTAATGCATTATAAATAACATAGTCATCCCTACTGAAATGCTGAGGAGCATGTAGAGAACAGACATATCTCCAAACAGACACAGTGTGTTGCCAGAGGAAGTAGAATAACATTAATTTTGTATGGAAGCATGTACAGACCCCTAACAGTACCAAAGTTAGAGATCTATAAGTCTTCAGTGACAGCTAACTAAAAACATTAATATACATGATGGCTCTTATTGCTTTAAATATTAAAACCATCCTAGGGAATTTTGATTGCTGGTATTGTTTCTTGTAGAGCTTGGATCAATGAGACTGTTACAGAGTAAACAAAGTAAGTATTCCAGAACACTACACTCTGTCCAACAAATGGCAAACTCTCTAAAGATAAAGAAACAGGTTGTTAAATCAAATTGTTGTTCATGCAACTTCAATTCTACACCATATGCATCATGCAAACACTATTTTTAGTTCCTTAGTTAAGGTTGAATTGAGTTGTGCACTTAAAGCAGGGATTCAAAAACTTTGCATAAAGTACAGTTTGTCCCCAAAACTATAATAGCTACTCAAAGTTCAGAATGAGTTTTTGAAAATTTACAAATAAATTCATCCATTTGTGAGTTAAAATTACACCTAAAAATAGATGGGGTGGAGGGGGGGAAGGGAGGTAATTTATATTTTTAACTCAGATGCTCTTAACACAGACTCTTCAAACTTTGACTTCCAATATAATTTAAACTCACTGAAAACTCACGACATTCTCAGGACAATTGGAGTCAGGGGCCAGGATTTGACCTTTTTTTAAAATTTATTTTAAAATGTTCATTTTCTAGCACATCTCTTTTTGAGAGTTTCTTCTTCATAGGGGCTGAAGAATAATGTCCTTCTGTGGGAGAACTTTTCAAAGTGGCTGCCATCTATTGTTCCCAAAGAGACTGAAGCCCCAGACTACTTGCAGGTTCCTTCTTTCAAAATGGCCACCACCTCTCAATGTTCCTAGTGGAAGTGAAGCCAAGCTGCCCTCGAAGTGGTGGTAGCCTTTTTGAAAAAGGGGCCTCCATCTTCCCTGCTGCCTCATAGATACTAAGGTCAGAAGGGACCACTCTGATCATCTAGTCCGACCTCCTGCACAGCGCAGGCCACAGAATGTCACCCACCACTCCTATGAAAAACCTCACCCATGTCTGAGCTATTGAAGTCCTCAAATCATGGTTCAAAACTTCAAGGAGCAGAGAAGCCTCCCTCCAGTCAACCATGCCCCATGCTACAGAGGAAGGCAAAAAAACCTCCAGGGCCTCTCCAATCTGCCCTGGAGGAAAACTCCCTCCCGACCCCAAACATGGCAAACAGCCAAACCCTGAGCACATGGGCAAGATTCACCAGCCAGATACCCAGGAAAGAGTTTTCTATAGTAAATCAGATCCCATCCATCTAATATCCCATCTCAGGGGATTTGGCCTATTTACCCTGAATATTTAAAGATCAATTACTTACCAAAATCCCATTATCCCATCATACCATCTCCTCCATAAACTTATCGAGTAGAATCTTAAAACCAGATAGATCTTTTGCCCCCACTGCTTCCCTTGGAAGGTTATTCCAAAACTTCACTCCTCTGATGGTTAGAAACCTTCGTCTGATTTCAAGTCTAAACTTCCTGGTGGCCAGTTTATACCCATTTGTTCTTGTGTCCACATTGGTGCTGAGCTTAAATAATTCCTCTCCCTCTCCTGTGTTTATCCCTCTGATATATTTGTAGAGAGCAATCATATCTCCCCTCAACCTTCTTTTAGTTAGGCTAAACAAGCCAAGCTCCTGGAGTCTCCTTTCATATGACAAGTTTTCCATTCCTCGGATCATCCTAGTAGCCCTTCTCTGTACCTGCTCCAGTTTGAATTCATCCTTTTTAAACATGGGAGACCAGAACTGCACACAGTATTCTAGGTGAGGTCTCACCAGTGCCTTGTATAACGGTACTAAAACCTCCTTATCCCTACTGGAAATGCTTCTCCTGATGCATCCCAAAACCGCATTAGCTTTTTTCACAGCCATATCACATTGGCAGCTCATAGTCATCCTATGATCAACCAATACTCCAAGGTCCTTCTCCTCTTCCAATCCTGTTAAGAGAACTAAGAGATGTTTATCATTTAGATAAAGGACAATTCTTCATAGATGTCTCCGTAGAAGAACACTGTTCTATAACACAGGCTAAAGAATAAGTTTTCATTTTAAGAATAGCAGCAAAAAGTTTAAATGTTTTGTATTAATTTTTCCCCCAAATTAAACATTACATCAGACCTACTCAACAGGCATGGCAAGAAGAGAAAGCTTGAGGGGTAGTATGAAGAAATAATTGAGGTGTGTAAGAGCAGGGGTGTGTGGGAGCCGAACGGGGAGGAAACTGGGGTGGGTGCACATGCGCACACAAGGAAACATGGAGTTGGCAGCTGGGGGCAACTTGCCAGTACACTCTGGCTGTTTTGTGCTGCTTCAGAATAGGGTAAAACAGGTAAAGCATAACAGTGATTTTATTCTTTTTATTATTATTTTAGGGCCAGATTTAATGTGATATTAATGTGATTTAATGTGATATAAATATATATCTTCAAATCCCTAGAGATACGTGGTGACATTAACCTAGAGTTTCTTTGTTAGTGTTCATGTATACAATTTTTAGGTAATAATAAAATAACCCCACACAACTCAAGGAAATTCCAAGACAAAACAATATGTTAAGATTGAGCTTTAAATTGAGAGCACATTTCAAGAATTTAGGGAAAATTGCATCACAGGGAAGGGCAGAATTAAGATTATTTTGGTGCCTTCACTGTGTATTTCCATACCTTAATATGTTTGGATTTATCTTAAATGTAGGAAATTCAGATTTAAAGTTAAATTTATGTTTGCTTTGGGGATAATTACAATACCTATATAACGTATTTTACCCTAATCATTGATATGTACTTTCCACCTTAATTCCATTTTAATGCAATTTCTCCCTCCCCTGGAATATATATTACAGTACTGTATTTTATGATATTATCCCATATTTTATACACACATACACAGACTCCCTGCTGCATTGAGAGGATAGATAGTGAATGAGGTTGCTGTCCACTTTAGTCACAGTAGAAGTTGCAATACACATAGTGAATAAAGCAAGGGGAGACAAGAAGAGAAGGGATTGTCCTATGGTAAATCATTCTATTAGGATCCAGGAGAACTGGATTGTATCCATGGCTCTGTCACAGACTTCATATGTAATGGATAAGTAACTTAAACCAGAATTTTCAGAGGGTGCATCTTATTATAAGTTCCTAATTTTTTGGTTTTTAGAGTGTAAGTTCTTTGGGACAAGGCTTGTCATTTTGTTCGGGGTTTATACAGTGGAGTCTTACTTGCTACCACAACACAAATAAACAATTCTGCCAATCAAAGTCAATGTGAGGTGTTCAGTCCCTCTAAAAACTAGGCCCTACATATTTCAGCTTTCTATTGCCTAAGACATTGGCTAGAAGAATGTATACGCTGTATATCTATCCGGTGAATAGTTTCATTCTGAGTCATAAAGATATTCTGTTTTTCATAACAATGCTGCATTTTTTTCAACCGCATTCCATCTAAGCTTTCATTTTTCTGTTCATTTATTTCAGATTAAATCAGGGTTCAGACATAGAAACCGCTCAAGATAAATATTTTTCCTCAGCTTTAAGAGTGTTTCTGACTATAATAAGCTCTGACTTTTTAATGTGCTGTTTAATATAGGGGTTTTTTTTCCTTTTATGCTCCTCTTTATCATCAATACAGCTTTTTTAATTTTTTTTAGGCAAATTCTTGTCTCCCACAGTATATTGCCCACAATTTCAAAACTAAAACTGTCATTTCATGCACCTTAAATGGTTTAGTCTTTCTTCAGCACTATTTCACCCATTTCCTCTGCATTTCAGTAAGAAAATGGTCTCTTATCTCCTTTTTTAGCTCACATTGAGCTCCTCTCAACTTCTATGTAATTTAAAACATACTAGTCTATTTACATAGAAATCAGGGTGCCACCAGACTTGTTTGGAAATGTAATGCATAGATTAACAAATATGCTCTACTCCTTTCTGTAATTTTGTTTTTAAATTTTGAGTGAATTTGGTGCTCGTGAAAATGAGGGATTAACAATATTTGATTACAATGTGAAATGGAATGAGCACACTAAACAATCTTCCTCAGAGTTATGGCAATGAAATTTTAATCGTTATCCAACATCCTCCTGCCCTCACATAATTCCAATCCTAGGTTCCCTTCCCCAACCAGCCTCTCTGAATTATGTCAAACTGCACCCCTCCAAAATCATTGTCTTCAGGGGGTACTCCCAATAAACACTTCTTGCAGCACTGTTCATCTGACACCAATAGAATAATGAACTATAACACAGCTTGGATGATGGCCTGAGAAGATCTCAGAGAACCTCCTCTTTTTTGTCCAATCAGTGGAGGCAAGAAAAGAGACTTGCATGGCTAGAAAGCAAGGTTTTCCTTTTTCCTTTGTTACTAAATTAAGAGGTGTCCAGCACACTGGGCTTTGCAAAGTATTCAAACACAAACAGAGATGTTAGAAAAACAGTTTAATTTAATTTTCTCTCTATTTTTAATAAACCACAATTTTAAAATACAATTATATGACTTGCATGTTGGCATGGTAACTTTATGCAGATAGCCCTGAAAGGAAGCAACGACCTTCAGGTTCTAAAGAGAGGTAGAAAAGGTAAAAGGTGTTTGTGAAGCCAAACCCTTCGTCCATGATCCTGGTTAAACAGAGTATGGCAGAGGAGTCTTCTCCCTTAAGGTATCTCACCAAGGGCTGCAGCAGTGGGACACAGAGGAGAGACTGAAATTCCATGGAGAAGTGAGCTGAGGGGTGTGTGGATGATAGACAATAGTCTTACCCACATAGTTATGGCTGGAATTACTTGAACAGTTATCAGATCACATATTATTATGCAATTATAATTATTTCCAATGGTGTTATTTCATTATTACTGAATTGGTACTATGCCATATCATGCATTATTTCACAGTGACTATGGAATTAGCTTGTGACACCTCTGTAAATCCCTTTTCTTCTAACATTACAAAGCTTAGGCTATTTAAGAAAGCATGTATAGCAAAGACACAAGTTTTCATCTGCATTCCTGAGATCACAGAGTAGCTCTTATAAAAACAGAGCTATTGTGTGATGTAGTGTGATATCTTTAGATATAGCATGAGGAAACTCAGTAGTATGACATTACTGGAGATATAAACTACCCTGATCAATGCAGATGACTAGTCATTAATGGGTCTAAAGCAGGGGTGGACAAACTTTTTGGCCCAAGGGCCACATCTGGGTGGGGAAATTGCATGCAGGACCATGAATGTAGGGCTGGGGCAGGGGGTTGGGATGCGGGAGGGAGTGCAGGGTGTTGGAGGGGGTGCTGTGTGCAGGAAGTGGCTCAGGGCAAGGGGTTGGGGCAGAGGAGGGGTGTATGAGGGGGCTCAGGGAAGGGGGTTGGGGTGAGGGAGGGGGCTCAGGGCAGTGGTGCAGGGAGGGGTGCGGGGTGCGCTCAGGGCAGGGGGTTGGGGTTCAAGAGAGGTGCAGCAGTGGGTTGGGGTGCAGGAGGGGTTCAGGTTGTGGGCTCCGGCCCGGAGCCACTTACCTAGAGTGGCTCCAGGGTGGCAGCAGCGTGCACTGGGGCCAGGGCAGGCTCCCTGTCTGGCTGCCTGCCCTGGCCCCACGCCGCTCTGGGATGCAGCCAGCAGCAAATCCCTGCAGCCCCTGGGGAGGGAGGACAGAGGGCTCCGCACACTGCCCTTGCCTGTGGGTACCTCCCCCGAAGCTCCCATTGGCCATGGTTCCCCATTCCCAGCCAATGGGAGCTTCGGGGGAGGTACCCACAGGCAAGAACAGCACACTCAGCCCTCTGCCTCCCCTCCCCCAGGGGCCACAGGGACGTGGTGCTGGACGCTTCCCATAGTGGCACAGGGCCAGGCCCAATTACTAGCACACACATATCTCATCTATGGTTAGGCACACAACTGGGCATGTATCAGAGACAGGGGGGCCATGTTCCCTGGAAGAATTGTTATTGATGGGGCACCAGGAAAATGGGGAGTTAGGCTGAAATTAACTCAGTCACATGCACAGAGTTCAGTCAAGTTCCACTTGTTCAACTTAACGTGCTTCCAACTTCAGTCTTTCCAAATAAAATCTGGTGGAAGGGTCTGAGCTGTAAGTTGTCTGAAGTGCAGCAGATGTCAGCGTGAGCCATGGAACTCAGTCTGAAGCCCCCTTGGATTTTTCAGACACAAACCTAGCCCAGTGATGCACCCAGTGGATGCTGGTGTTCAAGCAGTACTTACACTTGGCCATGTATACAGGAGAACAGCAGCAGCTGAAAAGTAAAACTATTATTTTACCTTATTGGGGAACATAGCAGTGAGATATGTACCACTCTGAAGCTCACCATTGCCTCAAGCCTCACAGCAATCCTAGGAGCTCTGGGGAACTATTGCTCCCCCAAAGCACAACAAAATTGTGAGGGGATACACAGTTTTCACTAGAGACCAATCCAAAGGGGAAGGTATAGAGCCCTATTTTACTGCCATATGCACACTGGGTGCTACATGCAATTGTGGGGATTTGACAGACTCCCTAATTCTGGAAGGATAGTCTAGCACTTGGGATAACCACCCATGAAAGCCTTAAGAGAAAGGATGACAGTCCTAAGAGACACAATGCTGCCAGAAGTACATGTAAACAGTCAAGGAGAAAACAGTCAAGGACAGCCAGGTAGCCAAGCTCCCATACCCATAGTGAGATGCATTACTGTGGAAGAAGCATGAGTGGGTAAAGGAGAAGTGCCCTGAAGTAGGACAGCACTGCGAGGAATGTGGCAAGTTGAGCCATTTTAGCAGTGTGTGCAAAAGCAGAGAAAGCCCTCAGAAAGACTCAAAAAGATTTGTAAAAGAGGGGGATGGCATGTCAGATACCAGTGATGATATCATGACACCCTCCTTGACTCTAAGCGCATATCAGATTTAGGTTATCATGACAAGAGAGCAACAAGGGACAATGCCAACCTCGGTTCATGCAACACTGTTCATAGGAAATGCTCTGTGCAAATTCAGCTGGATAGCAAGGCCTCCTGCTGTGTGATTCCTCGGGGTGATTTGGACTTGAGCACATCCATTACATGAGGCAGGCACCGTCTAATAATGTACAAAAAATTCCAGTAGCACTACATAATCCAGTATGCAAGGAACTTGAAAGTCTGAAGAGCAGGGCTATCATAGCAACTGTAGAGGCCAGTACAGCCTGTGCAAGCAGCATGTGGTGTTAAAGAAGCCACCATGAAAAATAAGCATCTGCATTGAATTAAAGCCATTGAACCAAGCATTGAAAAGATACCACTATCCACTGCCCACAATTGATGATATGTTCCCAGAACTTTTCAAAGCCAGAATCTTCGTGGTTTGTGATATGAGAAATGGCTTTTGGCACATAAGGCTGGATAAAGAGAACCCAGCATGTTGCAACCTTTGCCACACTATTTGGTTGCTGCAGATGGCTGGGCATGCCCATGGGCATTCATCCAGCACCAGAGGTGTTCCAGAGAAAACTCACCCATGCACTGGAAGCACTGCCTGGGGTGAAAATAACTGCCGATATCCTCACTTTAGGTAAAGGGAGCAATGATACAGAAGCTGAATGAGACCATGACAGAAAACTACAAGCTTTTAAACATCAATGAATAGTACAAGAACATAAAACTCAACCTCAAAAAGCATGACTCAGAATGAGATGACAAACATTGGACATCTGCTCACAGCAGAAGGTTTGAAAGCAGTTCCCAACAAACTCAAGGCAGTCAGAGACTGCCAGCTCGAGTGGATGTGAAAGGGGTACAGCGCTTCATAGGAATGATAAAATTTTCTGTCCAAGTTTTGTCCACTCTCAGATACAGTAGAGGAACCCATATGTCAGCTCACAAGCCATGATGTTGAGTGGGACTGGGCAGGTCTCCAACAGCTAGTGTTTGACACCCCGAAACAAATGGTAACAGATGGCCCTGTTCTGAAGTACTACCGACAAGGCAAGCCACTGCCACTCCAGCATCATGTATCAGAGAAAGGAGCAGCTGGTTACTTATGCCAGCAGAGCCCTGTCAGAGACCGAAGAGGCGTATGCCCAAAGAGAAAAGGAGATTCTGGTTATGATATTTAGAATGGAATGATTCCTTTGGTACTCCTATGGCTACCAAGTAATAGTGCAATCAGACAACATACTGCTGGAGAAAATAATGGTACAGCCCCTTCTTTCTGCTCCAAAGAGACTGCAGCGCATATTCATGCACCTCTAGTGCTACCAGGCAGAGATCAGCTATTGTCTAGGATGATTATTGATGTTAGCTGACACCCTGAGCAAGGCATATGTCAAATTGGGGAGAGGGGACCAGGACACAGTGGATTCAGTCACCCAGTTTCAACAATGAAGTTGACAGAAATCAAAATTGACTAAAGAAAAGGGCAGCCAGTGACAGGCAGTCAGGACAGCAATACTAGCAGGGTGGCCAGAAGACAAAAGCCAAATCCAGTAGGAGCAGAACTATATTTTCAAATTAATGATGAGCTGAATGTGCAGGATGGCATCGTATCTTCAGGACAGAGAGTGATTGCCCCCCCCCGTATGAAAGGATGTCATGCAAAAAAATGTGTGCCCCATACCTGGGATGGACAGCTGTCTTAGATGGGCTTGAGTTTATGTTTACTGTCTGGGAATGAATGCAAAACTCTGCTCCTGGATAGAAGGGTGTAACACCTGCCAGTCATTACCATGTGAGCTGCTCATGAGACTAAGGGAAAAGGTGGGAGCTGTTGCCAGCTAGGCCGTGGGTGGTCAGGCCTAATGGTAAAGGCAAGAGTTCAGCCTCCCAGTTAGAGTGTGGTCCAGAGTAGGAGGAGTCCAGGAAATGAGCAGAGGGTCAGTATCAGAGGGGCAGCAGCCAAATGCCAGAGCCAAAGTGGGAGTAAACCAGACTCGTAAGTCAGAGGCGGAGCCAGGTATCAGTACTGGAGAGAGAAGCCGAATGCCAAAGCTGAGGGTCAACCAGAGTCATAAGCCAGAGGCAGAGATGGGGGTTGAAGCCAGAAGGCTGAAGCCAGAAGGGGGGAGCAGGGACTGGAACAAGGGCAAATCCAGATGAGGGTGTGGTGAGCAGTTCAGCGGCTGCTCAACACAATTTGAGCCAGGTTTATAAGCAAGGCTGCTAAACCAGCAGCCCATCAGGGGCTGTGTCGGAGGCAGTGCAGCTGAGCTCATTGCTAGCCTAGCAGTGAAGTTAGTCAGGGAGCAGGCCAGTCGCTGTTCCTAGCTGGCCTGTCCTTGACAGGAGTGGACTTATTTACATTCAAGGAGAAGCGGTATTTGATTACAATGGACTACTACTCATTCTTCTGAGCAGGGGCGGCAGGTTTGTATAATTTTGGTGGTGCTCAGAATGGGTCCAAGTCCCGCCCCGCCTGCCCCCCTCACCCCTCCCACCTGCCTAAGGTTCTGCAGGGGAGTTTGGGTACAGGAGGGGGTTTGGGGTGCAGGCTCTGGGAGGAAGTTTGGGTGCAGAAGGGGTGCAGGCTCTGGGAGGGAGTTTGGGTGCTGGGTGCAGGCTCTGGGCTGGGGCAGGGGTTTGGGGTGCAGGAGGGAGTGTGGGATGCAGTTTGGGGTGCTGGGTGCAGAAGAGGATTTGGGTGCTTGGTTTGGGCTCTGGGAGGTTGTTTCAGTGCTGGGTGCGGGCTCTGGGTGGGACAGAGGGTTGGGGGTGCGGGGTGTGGGGTTGGGCCAGGGATGCGGAGTTTGGGGTGCAGCAGGCAGTCTACCCCGGGGCTGGGACGGAGGGGTCAGAGAGGAGGACTCCCCTCAGCCCTCTCCCTACCAGCAGCAGCGAGCTGCAGGGGAGAGGGAGTGGGACACCCTCCCTGGCCCGACACTCACCCAAGTACACCCACTCCAGGCTGCTGCTCAGGATGTCCAGCCAGTATAAACCCTCACACACACACCGGTGGGGGGGTGGCTGCCATGTGCCTCCTCCCTCTGCAGGCGCAGCAGCCGCCTCAGCCTGTCCCTGGAGCCACTCCCTTGTAGCTGGCAGCAGCTGGTGAGGAAGCACAGGGTGGAGCTGCAGGGGGCAGCCGCCTGCTGCCCAGAGCGGGCAGGGATGCTCAGGGGAGGTGTGTGGGGGGCAGCAGGCCAGGCCAGGGGACACGCCAGGGGAGGCACATGTGGGCGGCAGGTGGGGCCGGGAGAAAGACCCATCCCCGAACACTGGTGGAGCTGGGCCCCCTGGGCCCTGAATTTCCCAGAGCTTGGGCACCACAGACCCATACATCTTGCTGCCCCTGCTTCTGGGAGGTCGATGCCCTGCCTGATACAAGAAGAAAGTCAGTGTTTGGCCCATTTTGTGAGATATGGCATTCCATCCACTGTATTCACTGAAAACAGATCCCAATTTCCTTTGGAAGCATTCAAGGAATTTGCTCACAAATGGGAGTTTGACCACCACACCTCCTTCCCAGCATATTTACAGAGTAATGGTAAGATGGAATCAGCTGTGAACACAGCTAAAAAACTGATATACATGGCTGTTTCATTCAGCTCAGACCCCTTATTAGTATTTTTGGCACACAGGAATACCCCAATACAGGGGTAGGAAAACAGTCCAACATAGGCACTGATAGGATGAAGGACCAAAACCCTGCTACCAGTGAGGGGAGACCTGTTGCAGCCAGAAGGATAGAAATGCTGCTGAGAGAAGATGGGGAACCATCAGAGAAAGCACGCACTGGAGTATGACAGGTCAGCCAAGAACCAACCAGCCTGAGACAGGCACTCCTGTGAGGATCCAGCCATTAGAGAGACACCAAAAGGAGTGGATCAAAGGAGTTGTGAAGGGTGCAATGACATTCAGATATAAGAGGTGACTACACTGAGAGACAAGTGATCTGAAGGAACAGGAAAAATTTACTAGCCAGCAGACACAACACCCAGAGAAAGCCTACAAAGATAATCACAGATCAGAGAGAGAGAGAGAGAGAGAGAACCATCCAGAGGCCAATCCCCCAGACACAGTTTGCTACACTCGGAGGCAGGTGAAGGGAGACAGAAAGAGGTCACTCCCAGTATGGTTACCTGTTGAGGAGACAAAACTATCACAAAGACTACGAAACCAGCCAAGTCTGTGGTAAACACAAGACTCCATTTTGGCTATGTGCTTGCAATCTCTGGCAAAAGGGGTAGGGGGTGGGGATCTGGATGTCAATTATGTTTTTTAACATTTATATTAAAGGAAGATGATCAGGGGAAGTGGAGTCAGAGGGCCCATGTTCCCTGGAGGAAAGGTTGTTGATCGGTCCCTGGAAAATCATGGAGTTAAATTGAAAGCAACTCAGCCATATGGACAGAGCACTGCTCGGGGTTAATGAAGTTCATCTTTACCTGCATTCAGCTCACTTTGCAAATGAAACAGTGTGCTTAATTATGTTGAAAATGCAATTACACATCTACAGTAAACAAGTGACCATGTTCCAGATTGACACAGTTGCTTTGGTGCTCTTGCTTAGATGCACACTAGTTTCTTGAATCTCAAGTACCACCTTTTGAAAATGTTGAAGCATGTGCAAGTTCAGGGTCACTCAGATAGGTGATTACATTTTACACCCAGAACACAGATGCTTTTGAACATTTTGTGCACTGCACAATAGAGCTCATGTCGAAAATATGCTATAAGGTCTAATAGACAGGACTAAAGTGACAACAGCACTGCAGTCCAACATGGCAAAACTAATTCACTTTTCAATCGTTGTTTTATTCCATGTTAGAAAAGTTTTACCAGTCTGATACCAGAGGATATCCAAACAGCTGAGTAAACAAGCATGAACTAACATGATGGCATTTAGACATCCTGAAGATCTCAGAGATTAGGGATGGAAAGTCTAGCATATGCATATATGTGGGAGCTGAAGACACAGCTACATAGCCCTTCAAAGATAGAACGCGTCTCAAAGAAACATTCAGTCATGGGAAGCAATATTTTTCTAGGAAAATAATAGCACATTCTATAACAGCTGAATAAAATGGGATCAGAGTTGATTGATATCAGTATTTCCACAGGAATTTTATTAGTTTTTATGGGTTTGGAGTGCATTTCCTTTTTACCATGTTTCTTGTACTCCATTCTTTGTGAATCTGGAACTTCAGTGCTTCTCAACTCTCTTTACTATGATTCCTGCACAAGCACAGCAGTCATCTATTAATTAGCCACAGGACTAAGGGATAAGAACCCAGCTTTTTGGCCAATGTATGGCCAAGTACTGGCCCGTGCCCGACGTGTGACAAAGTGATTAAGGAAGAATGAAATTGGATCTATTAGTTATACATTTCTAATTATTTTAGCAAATTTGTTAAGTTTGATGTCTATCAGATAATATTTTTCCAGACTACATCACTAAATTCTTTCTCAATTATCAACTACTCCATGAACAGCTAATAAATAAGATTAATTTTGACCCACAGCATATCAGCTTTTGTCCTAGAATGTGGCAAATGGGATACATTTTATTGCAAATTTCATTTCATGCTTTTTATTGCAAAATGTTTGGAACAATGAATGGTAATTATATATTTTATAGCTCATTCACTGCAAACTAATCATTTGGTTTTCATTACTCCAGTAAAAGCACGCCCTGTCGTCTCATTTATGCATATTATCGGTATTTATTCAGATTTTTACTTCGAGTGCGTTGTTGAATTTTGAAACAATATTTCTACTAAATTTCCTTTTTTAAAAGAAAAAAAGATGAAGAGAAATGTCAGCGTATCAGGTTATATTAACTTTAGCGGCTACTGTCAAAAGAATAATTGACTAAAATCAAACTTCTCATATCTCTTATCACGTGGCTCAGAAATGCAGTCGTAAGAGAGAGACACTATATAAATCACTCCTAAAGAAGTCAGGAAAGGTTAAAACCACCCTGATGTATTTTATAGAAATCAACTTTAACTATTTTTTCCACAGTATTTCTGATCTTGTAGGAGTCACAACACAAAAATAATTATTTCTGGTATTTCAAGAGATCACACTATTGCATATCCAATGATTGCGCTAAAAGATAGGTGCATTAAGGGAATCAAGTGTATATTGGTCTTCTAAGAACAACATCTCTAACTAAAGATGGATAAGTTCAAAGCAATTTGGCTATTCTATTCTGGGTCTCAGAGTAGCAGCCGTGTTAGTCTGTATTCGCAAAAAGAAAAGCAGTACTTGTGGCACCTTAGAGACTAACAAATTTATGCTCTAATAAATTTGTTAGTCTCTAAGGTGCCACAAGTACTGCTTTTCTTTTATTCTGGGTCTGTTGCCCTCAGTAATCATATCTGATTATCACAGTCTGTCACTAGCCAAGACTCTTGTTAATGTATTCAAAGGACACTGCTCTCACAAAAAATTGGGCTGTTAATGGAAGAAAGAAATCTTGATTCTGTTTCCTTTGGAGACAGTGGCAGTTTTCCCAAAAAGAATAGGATCAGGCCCCGAGTTGGCCAAATATAGGATAAAATAGGACTATTTACAATGCCAAAGAATGTGCAGTATGAGAGCACACAGTCCACAAGTTCACTGTTCAAAGGCAAGATAATGGTAGGAAATGGTAACAGAAAATAAGTATGAATCATTAGTGTCCAAGATACATGTGAGCCAAGAACCGCTATCTGCCAGTCAGAGATGAACAGCATCAACAAGTGAACACTGCAGGAGGGATTACATAATGGGAAAACTCAAATAGTAATGATAATAAAGACAAACTGTTAACATGCAAGTTCCTCAGAGAAGCACCTCTGCCTATTCACTTGGTAGGGTCTATGGTAAGAATAAAATGGCAGGTAGCCCACAGATCACCAAAGTTGTAACTCCTATTATCATTTCTATTGGTATAAGCAAGAGGCATGCATTCCTCTGAAATTTTGCAACTTTGTTGTAGCCAGATTGGTTCCAGGATATTCGCGAAAGAGATGGTTCAAATATTTTTGCCCCATGTGTGTAACATTACCAATTTCTTTTTGCACATTGTGCATGGGCCAGTTTCTTTATAAGGATGTGGGACTGGGGATGGAGTGACTCTATGTCCCGTGTTACATTTACAATTACTATTATTATTAAATATTTACATTACATAGCACCCAAATGCCCCAATCCCGATTGCACAGATTGCTGTGCAAACATAAAAGAGAGTGGAATGCATCCGATGAAGTGAGCTGTAGCTCACGAAAGCTTATGCTCAATAAATTTGTTAGTCTCTAAGGTGCCACAAGTACTCCTCTTTTTTTTTTTTATAAAAGAGAGACAATCCCTGCTCTAAATAATCAAACAGTGTTTCTAAAGTCTAAAAAAAGTACAAGTTCCACAGATGTGATATTAAAGCTTTGAATCTGAATCACACTGCCTATTGCAGCCAAAACCATTGACCTCCAGGGTTTTTAATGGCTAGAAACCATTTATTTAAAATCCATGTACATTAATCTGACAACACCACTTCTAAAACAACAAGCTTGCTACTTGTAAAGGTGCAACTAGAAATAGCAGGGCTAATAGAGAATGTTTGTATCAAGCTTGAGAACCCAGGAAACTGCTTGCAACTATACCAATGCAGAAATTACATGACATCATTATGTAAACAGGGATATTACAAGACTGATGAAGTGATTTGGCAACCGTCTGTACAAAGTTTAAAGTAGTGCATCGTCAATACCCCGTTCAGCAACTTTTAGTGTTATAGCAACTATTTGAAATAGTCAGTATTCCATAATCCAAATAGAATGAGAAATTTTAACTCTATTTCTTCATGAGTAGAGCTGGCCAGGCATTTTTTTGGTCAAAAAATGCTTATTCATTAAAACCAAAATTGTTTGCAAAACAGATTCAGATATATCATATTTCTCAACTCAAATCAAAAAAATTGGGAAACAAGTTATGAAATTATCAAAGCAAAGTGTTTTGAATCACCCAAATTGATGGGGGGGGCAGGGAGGTTCACAAAGATTTTGACTTCTTATCCTGATTTGAGAAAAAAAATTCAAAAACTCAAAAATATCTAAGGGACAGGAAAAAAGTTTCTCACTCAGTTCAATTCATGAACCCACGTGAAGTGACCAGGAATGATTGGAGGTTTTCAAGAACAGGTTAGTCAAACACCTGCCAAGGACAATCTAGATAATGCTTAGTCCTGCCTCAGTGCAGGGGACTGATCTAGATGACCTTTTGAGATCCCCTCCAGTGCTCCGATTCTATGATTTAATGATTCTAAGATTTAATGATTCAGGTGTGTTTACTGGAGCTTGTATCAGTTAAAAATCTACCGGATATATTCCCTCACAGGTTTGGACCAATAGACGCTAGTGGAACATAGAATCTAAAACTCCCTGCCACACAATCTTTGCCCTGAAGGTCAAAAGATTGCAGTGATGTAATATAGCCAGTGCACTCATATGAGCGGCTAGTGATGACCACAGCATACAGAAAGGATTTTTATTTGTATTGTGTTAGTTTTCAGATGTGCAAGTTGCTTTCCAAACACAATCTCTACTCTCATAAAGAAAAGGAGTACTTGTGGCACCTTAGAGACTAACAAATTTATTTGAGCATAAGCTTTCGTGAGCTACAGCTCACTTCATTGGATGCATGCTCACGAAAGCTTATGCTCAAATAAATTTGTTAGTCTCTAAGGTGCCACAAGTACTCCTTTTCTTTTTGCGAATACAGACTAACATGGCTGCTACTCTGAAACCAGTCTCTATTCTGAAAAGCATACAATCCACAGTACATTATCAAGCATATCACTGTGTTACCAGCATCATTTGTAAATGAATGCTGCCTTCTGGCAGAAATGTAAATTCAGTGCGGCCCTGTCAGTCTGTATTCGCAAAAAGAAAAGGAGTACTTAGAGACTAACAAATTTATTTGAGCATAAGCTTTCCTGAGCTACAGCTCACTTCATCGGATGCATTCAGTGGAAAGTACAGTGGGTGATGTATATACACAGAGAACATGAAACAATGGGTGTTATCATACAAAATGTAAGGAGAGTGATCACTTAAGATGAGCTATTACCAGCGGGGGGGGGGGGGGGAGAAGTGATAATCAAGGTGGGCCATTTCTAGCAGTTGACAAGAACGTCTGAGGAACAGTGGGGGGTGCGGACGGGGGGGGGGAAATAACATGGACAAATAGTTTTACTTTGTGTAATGATCCATCCACTCCCAGTCTCTATTCAAGCCTAAATTAATTGTATCCAGTTTGCAAATTAATTCCAATTCAGCAGTCTCTCGTTGGAATCTGTTTTTGAAGTTCTTTTGTTGAAGAATAGCCACTCTTAGGTCTGTAATCAAGTGACCAGAGAGATTGAAGTGTTCTCCGACTGGTTTTTGAATGTTATAATTCTTGACGTCTGATTTGTGCCAGCAATGCCCCTCTGCCATGTACATTGGTCAAACTGGACAGTCTCTACGTAAAAGAATAAATGGATCCAAGTACTTCTTTTCTTTTTGCGAATTCAATGCGGACACACTGTAAATGAGCACAGAAAAAGGGGACATTCTTACTGGATGATGGAAAACAAGAGCTGCATACATAAGCCCTGATCCTAAAAACACTTAAACCCATCCTTATCTTTATAAACACAAGTTGCTCCATTTAAATTAATTAGACTACTCAAATGCATGAAGTTAAGAATGTGCATAAGTGTTTGCATGGACCTTAGAGCAAAACAATGGCAATCGACATCAACTTTAACAAACCTAGTGCCTGTTTTTCAGCATTTTCACACCACCAGTGCTGTGAGCAGGTTTACATGAAAGTACATGATACACCTAAGCATGTGGCTCAAAAAAGTGGCAAAAGCCTAGGAAAAATATAAACCCCAAAACCTAGATGACCTGAATGCTTTGTAAATAGTCTCCCAGGAATTGCTCTCCCAAGCTGTTTTTCTTGACTTTCACCTCCTCTTCTCTCTGCCACCAATACTTGGGTTATGTCATCATTTCATAGTATAGCCATTTACATTTTATTTTCTTGAGGCAAAGAACCGTTCTTGTCTGTAAAGCACCATTCAGAGTAACAGTCTCTTAAGAGATCTTAATTTGGTGATTTATAAGTCAAAATAGCTTTCAGCAACCTCAGTCCTTCTGGCCACAGGGAGCCCCAGTAATCAAGGTGAGCTAGTGAAAAGATGTGAAAGTGCTGTCCTCAGGCCTTCAGGAAGAAGCCCTCTGCTTCCTCTTCCACTACATTGTGGTGTTCCACTGGCATGCAGTGATGCAGAAGACAATGTAAGGGTAATACAATTGGTGGAACGGACCTGGGAACCCCCAAACTAAATTCACTAGGTGCCCTCAAAATCCTAAATTCAGGATGGGGTAGGAAAAGGCAGTGCTAGTGATTCTAAAGTCATTTTCCCAAAACTGGAAGTGCAGCTTCTAGCCTTGTGTGTCTCTGAATAAGGAACATCATCATAGGCAGATAGGTGAAAAGGAACAAAATGCATGTCACATCAAATCAGTCAAGATCACTGGGTTTTTATGAGGGCGGGGGGGAACTATTTGTAGAACTGGCTTTATTTAGGTTGTTTTGCAATTACAATTATATAACACACATTTATTCTTTTACCAGGAGAATTCAGTGCTTATATAAAAAGGCGCAGAATAGAAAATATAAAGTCCTCGATCCATCCTTATAATAGACAGCCGGGGGGCAACAGCCCTGCAAGCTTTCTCTGCCAACACCCTGTCAATGCTCTTAAACCTAGACCTAGAAAGAGGTAGGCAAGGATGGTTGTGAGGCTCATTCCCCTGACAGGGGTGCTGGCAATTTTTTTAAAATGCAAAGATTTACCAATTTAACCTCTAAAATATTAAAAATTGTTATAAACAATATTAATCTCCTTAGGGCATAGCACAGGGATTTCATTGGCTGCTATCATGGGGGAAATGCAACTTATATGGAACTACTATTAGGTGGGTGCAAAACTGGTTAGAAAACTGTTCCCAAAGAGTAGTTGTCAATGGTTCACAGTCATGCTGGAAGGTAATAATGAGTGGGGTCCCACAGGGATCAGTTCTGGATCCCATTCTGTTCAATATCTCCATCAATGATTTAGATAATGGCATACGGAGTACACTTATAAAGTTTGCAGACAATATGAAGCTGGGAGGGGTCAAAAGTGCTTTGGAGGATAGGATTAAAATTCAAAATGATCTGGACAAACTGGAGAAATAGGCTGCAGTAAAAAGGATGAAATTCAATAAGGACAAATACAAAGTACTCCACTGAAGAAGGAACAATCAGTTACACACACATGGGAAATGACTGCATAGGAAGGAGTATTGTGAAAAGGAATCTGGGAGTCATAGTAGACCACAAGCTAAATATGAGTCAACAGTGTAACCCTGTTGCAAAAAAAGTGAACATCCTTCTGGGATGTATTAGCAGGAGTGTTGTAAGCAAGACATGAGAAGTAATTCTTCTGCTCTACTCTGTGCTGATTAGGCCTGGATTATTGTATCCAGTTCTGGGTGCCACATTTCAGGAAGGATGTGGACAAACTGGAGAGAGTCCAGAGAAGAGCAACAAAAGTGATTAAAGAACTCGAAAACATGACCTATGAGGGAAGATTGAAAAAATTGGGTTTGTTTAGTTTGGAAAAGAGAAGACTGAGAGGGGACATGATAACAGTTTTCAAATATGTAAAAGGCTGTTACAAGGAGGAGGGAGAATTTTTTTTTCTTAACCTCTGAGGATAGGACAAGGAGCAATGGGTTTAAATTGCAGCAAGGGAGGTTTAGGTTGGACATTAAGAAAAACTTCCTGCCAGGGTGGCTAAGCACTGGACTAATTTGCCTAGGGAGGTTGTCAAATCTCCGTCATTGGAGATTTTTAAGAGCAGGTTAGACAAACACCTGTCAGGAATAGTCTGGATAATACTTAGTCCTGCCATGAGTGCAGGGGACTGGATTAGATGACCTCTCAAGGTCCCTTCCAGTTCCATGATTCTGTGATTATAATATAGGCTCTTCTTATTATGGAGAGATCACTCCTGTGCAGAGGGCCAGCACAAGACGTATGCATCATTTAATGGAGGTAACAAATTGAGAGTCTTCCTGTTTTTTAGCTGACCCCTCTGCTCTAGGATACGTAGTTTCTTCGGTGTGTTTCAGTCTAAGTGCAATTCTCCCTCTGTTTCTTGGGCACAGGTTCAGAATGCACTAATGATGCCAGAGCAAAGATGATTTTCCTAATGATGCTGGACTCAGTCCTATGTACTTTTTTGGTTTGTTTTTAATGCTTTATCAGTTGTAGGTTTTAAAGATTTGCAAATGCAATTCTTCTGGTTTTTATTCAGAGACTATAATAGGGCAGGTTTTCATTTTTTTACTTTTGTTTTAATACGTTTTTTATAAGGAGCTAAGTAGAGCTGGGTGGAAAATATAGTTTCAGTACCACAGGAATATCTGATATTTGGGCACGGAGTGGGGGTGGGGATTCTTTGAGACTTTTGGACTGATGGTAAAGTATTTAATGGAATGGAAGATCTGAAATATTTCAAATTGGAAATAATGAAATGACCTAATTGAAATGTTAAATTTGGGTAACATCAAGACATTAGAATATAAAATATTGCATATAATTATAGAATATTAAACATTTATAGTTATGTTTAATATAGGTCATATATTTTAAAAAGTTTTAAAAAGTAAAACCAAAAAGGCAAAATGAAAGACTCGATTTTGATTCTGACTCATTTCAAAATCTTTTCAGTGAAAAATGAAACATGAAACATTTTGGCTTCAATGAAGCAGCATTTTCTGTCAGAAAACCATTCACTCTAAAATTTTTCACCAGCTCAAGTGCCAACCCTCCTTTCCTCAAAAGCAGGGACAGCAGAGATATTTTTGGAGAGACAGGGCAACAAGAGAGGCCTAAATTTTCATGGTTAGGCAGCAGTGGTACCAATTTAGATATTTCTTGTGGAGTGGGGGGAGAAATTCTGGTGCATGCCCCCGTGCCGCTGCCAGACCAGGGTTTTCCTTCAGCTGGGAAAAACTCCACAGTTTCTCACCCATTCAATGCATGAGCCAGTGCTGCCAGGAGTCGATTTCTTGGCAGACTCCCCTGCACTCTACCATACAGGAACAGACTCCCTGTACACCAGGTTGCAATGCTATTTGGCCCGACCCACCCTTCCATCAGGACAAAGGAATGGCTGAACCAAATTTGAGAGGCATTGGAAATACATGCGCCAGATCGCAATACCATTCACTGAAGTTTGGCCTGGCCGTCCCTTCTTCTGTACATAGAGGCATCCAGCTCACATTTGAATGATGTTGTGAGTATGCAGGCTGGAGTGACACTCTGGACAGCAGCTATACTGATTTAGTACAGGACCTTTGCTTAAAAGTGTTTGGGCTTGGCATTACCACTTTTAAGCCATGGTCATTCATCTCCCCGTGTCCAATCCCTGCTAATTGGTGCCGCTGTTAGGCAGGGAGCAGGGAAGTCAAGCACCAAAAGAAAGTTGAAGCTCAAACTCTGAAACCCCACGGGGTAGAACTATAGACTCCATAATGAGGTTGTATTGCTATACAAGATGCAAGATATCTGGAGAATTCTGGAGAGACCATCAAACTTTTGTGCCACAGAAGCAATGTCAAAACCTGCCTCTCAGTTACATCAGCCTAAACCCACAGTAACTCACTGAGTTCAGTGAAGTTACTCTAGATTTAGACCTGCAAGTAAGAGCAAATTTTGTACCATGATGTTTTGACCTTGGTTCATATAGTTTTGTGGAGTATGAGGTATGAGAGAGAATTAATGCATCCGATGAAGTGAGCTGTAGCTCACGAAAGCTTATGCTCAAATAAATTTTTTAGTCTCTAAGATGCCACAAGTACTCCTTTTCTTTTTGAGAATTGTCTTTGTTGCATCAATCACGATAAGATTCCAGTGTTGTATTTCTAAGTTAACTGGCATGTTGATTCCTACATTTTTCCAACCTCAGAGAGTTGTCTGTAGTTTTATCCTACATTCCTGTCTGCCTGCAAAAGACATGTCTGTGGGAAAGACAATACGGATGATTCTTCATCTATAAGATCCAAGCTCTGCTGTGTGTTTTTGAGATATGTTGTAGGGTTTTGTCGCCTTACCTCCCCCCCCCCCCCACCAGTATATTCCCTGAGTGTAATGAGAATATTGCTTCAGAAGTTCTCTTTGCAGAGCATAATATGACAAAGAACTGAATTAGGAATCAGGTGTCTTGCATGCTTCCCCCCATTTCCCCCACCACCACCTTTAAAAAAACAAAAAACAAAAAACAGAGATTTTCTTTGACAGATGGACAGAAGTAGTTTGCTTTTATTACCATGTGGGTAATAAAAATGCACAAGTAAATGTGGTAGCTTAACAATTCTCTCAGAGGTTGGCACTAAATATATTACACTAATTCTTTTAGTCCTTGGACAAGAAATCATTAGGTATGGGCTATTAGTTACAATATCATTACATTACTGTATCATTATGAAAAATAAAAGTTCTAATCATCATCAACATTTATAAAGTACAGTGGTATCAAACCAATAGAATATCCAAAACACTAAACTAACCAGAGTGAATAATAGATTTTGAACCAAACAAGGTTAAAAAAAAGATTCATTATGAGAACTGAGATTATGGATGATTGCACGTGGATGGAATTGTATCCAGGGGACCTCAAAAGAACCATCAATGTCATTCAGTGGAACATTTGATTGTACAGAGACACAAGTCTACAGGAGTAGAAAATTTCTACTCAGCCAAAATCTTATCTCCCCACACAAATGGAATAACCCTGCCATCAGTTCAAGATGTCACTGCATCTGAAATATCACTTTTCTGCAATGGCGCTCACAGGACACTGCATGTGCCTACACTGCATTTAACCATAAATCAACATTTATATGTAGTAGTAATTCAGCAGGTTAAAACCTAGCAAGGTCTGGCATTTTTTGTGTGCATATAACTTTATGGTGGAGCTGTGTAACTCTTCTGTGTGAATATGGCAGTTTTATATATTACACACACATATACTTATTTTGGATTAATCTTCATATAATACTGATCCATCACTGTGAAACTGTGTACTTACCTTTTCCTTTTTTATTATTCTTTTAGATCAATATTTCCATTAATTTTTATATCAGGGATGGTACAGTGTTATATTAATATCATATAACAGCCACCATATATAAAATGGGTTTCTCATCCACAGTGGATGTTGCACATTCAAAGGGAGTTGGCTAGAAACATATTAAGGACATACTACAAATAGAATTATGGGGGATGACATTCATTGTAATTTTAGGCTCTCATTAGACTACCATACCAGTCTGGATGCTTGGAGTATAGTTCCTCCTAAAAAGCATGTGGAGACAGTACACTATGCTTTTTGATGCCATATCCTCCTATATAAGGGCCAAACCATTTTTCAGGCTTCAGTGGTTTCTGTCTGTACCTAGTAGGTGGAAGTCATACATCCAGTAGTGCAACAGCTAGAAGAAACAGGCCTAGAGACCTAGAAGACCTTTGCTGTATATGTGTACAGTTGCTACAACAGCCTGCATGAGTCACCAAGGGCCATTTTTTTAAAGGCATTTAGATGCAGATTCCCAAAATACAAGATAAATGTAAAGATGCAGATAGGTGATTAAATACTATGAAAAATCTGTCCCCAACTGCCTTCTAGTCCTTGATCCTATGTTCACTAAAGAACAACACTTTCAGTACTTCACATTCAGGTAGCAAGCAGCAAAACAACTGGTTGTACGTAGGCTCCATGCACTGCCTAGTACAAGCCACACACACACACACACACACACACCAAAAATTATTAGATTTTCTGATCATTAATATGGTATATTCAAAGCGGTATCTTTAAGATCACCCCACATGCAAATCTGTGCCCTCAAACTAATTTTTAATCCCTAAAGAAATACATTTAGGATTAATAAGATTCATTTATGGAAGAAAGTTCATAAAAATAACCACACTATATATTTCACTGTCACAGAGTTTCCCTTTCAAATTCAAACAAGACAAGACACAAAACAGTCACCTGTAGAAAAACCCACGGATAGATGGAGCCACAAAAAACTCATATTTGCAGGTTCAAAATGGAATGCTATATAGTTATCCTCTTCTCCCCCTCTTAATGCAGGTTTTTGTGGGTTCAAATATATTTTTCTGGTACACATACTGCTCTCACATTATTGTTACATTAATAAATAATATGGGCCAAATGTTTAAAGTAGAAAACAATAGGAAATGTATACAAGAAGAGGAGAGGTCCTAAAAGTTGGCATTTGGTTAATTCTGCTGGGGAGCCCTGGTCCTTGGTATCCAAAGTAGGAAGGAGACATTGGTAGTAGTCCAAAACGTTATTCTAGATCAATTATTACCGGTGAGTTATAGTGGCACTTGTACAATGCCTGGAGAAAAGTGGGGGGAGGGGGATAAAAAGGATCCCTCAGTGTTCACATGACTTATTTTTCAATAGGTTGTGCTTTTGCTGCTTTTTGAAATGAGTAAATAAACTTTATTCTAGATGTAAAAGAATTTCACTTAAATTCTTCTGCTGCACAGCCCTATCTGAACTCAACCATATGTTTCCATGTTCTGTTTGACAACAGCTCAAATAGCTTTGTAGCAACAGTTTTCACTATTCCCTCAGTATTTTGTAGACCTCACTCAGAACTATCTTAATTTCTCTCTCCACCTCCTTCCCACAAGAATACATAACATCTTTCTTTAACCCTTTTGGATTATCTCCCTGTATTATCCTTATTGTCCTTTGCACCTTTTCCTTTTTAGACTAATACAGCCAGAAATGTTACATCAGTACTCCCATGTGCTATTGTAGAACACACAATATACTCAGCAACTTTTATTTGTGACAGTAAATATGGTGGGCCCAGTTCTGCTCCCACATGCTCCCATTATACCAGTGTAATTCCTTTCACTTCCACATAGTTACACCTGTATAAATTTGAAGTAAGACAGAAATCAGGCTCATGCAATCTATTAACTCATGGTCTGATTTTAACATATTGAAGTAGTAGTCCCTCATTAGAATCAGGCCAGCTGCTGAAACAACTAAAACCTTGTTTTTAATGTTTATTTGTTCTCTTGCTTTCCTATTCTGAATTCTATGCAACTACTAAAGATGGAACAAAGCCATGAATTTTGCATCTGAATTCAGTTCTGAAGTTCAGAGAGGTTTGTATCAGGCATTTTGGGTCAGATCCATCTTACACAGATGTATGAAAGCTAGCACAATGGGGCCCTGATCTTTTATTATGTGTTCATAGGAGTTACCATCACACAAATAAAAAAGTAGTAGTAGTAGTAATAGATCCAGATCCAAATACCCCCAAAATTCAAGAGGGGATTTAGGGTTTGGAATCCTGGTTGGAGCCCAACCATAAGGTTTGCACCAATATTTTGCAACACAAGCAGAAAATACAGAAAACCAGAACAGTGGAAGAAAAAGTGATCAGATCTCATGCCAGTAGGAAAAGGACAATACGGCACAATAGACTAAGGGCATAATAAAGATGAGATTTTGATTTACATTCTGTTGAAGCACCATATACAAGCTGTTATTGAAAGTGAGATTTCTGCATTTGATCTATCAGTGGTTTATATCTGTTTTGGCAAATCCTATGGGCCATATGATACTCCTTAAGTGATACTACCCATCGCAACTAAGGCTTTGAGGCTCCGGTCACAAGTTCCCAGAAAAGGTGCCATCTTTTACCAGGGTCCAAGGCACTGTGGTCAACTTTTCAAAACTAGAACCCTAAAGTTAGCCTCCTAAAGTCCATATTTAAATAACTAATATCTAAGTGACTTAATTCAATGGGACTTTTTCCTTAAATTATTCAGGTGCTTTTCAAAATCCCACTCTCAAGCATCTACATGGTGACTTAGGCTCCTGTTTTTGAAAATTTTGATTTCCGCTATTGTCCTCTAAACTTCTCACTGCTCCTTCAGCAAGAATACTTCTAACACTGGCCAATATTTACTGATTTTATGCACCAGATTGTAAACATGTTATTCACACTCGTGAGCAGTTCTTCACAGGAGTAGTCAACTTAACATCAATGGAGTGAACTGTGGGAATAAATGCTTACCACTGTAAGACATTAACAGTCTCATCTTATCCAACAAAACTAGAGGCAACCACAAGCATCAGGTTCTTACTTCTCCACCAAGCTTACTGAAGAAGTGTATAAACCGTAGTTCTATAAAAATACGTGCTGTTGTATAGTCCTACCAAAAAAAAAAATCCTCTACGCTGGAAGTAAAAAGAAAGCACTTGATGCTGGCTCTAGAAAGAGTTCCAGATTTGGATAGACAATGTAATAGATGCCCAATTTGCTGCTGTTGCCTCTATTTGCAGGTTCAGTATATCCCAGGCTATTGATGATTCCTCCAGAACAAGTTTCTTATGCCCTTAACAGAAGCTGCTTGACTTCAAAAGTCTCCTTCTGAACAGTAATTTGAAGAACAAAAAAAATCCCCATTATTATATTTCACAAAGCAGAATGTAAGAATATCACTAGACTTGCAGTTGTTACCTGACACTTACTTGAGGTCTTGACACTTTTACCTAATTATAAAATCTCAGGCTGAATATTTTACATATTTCTGAAGATCGCATCCAGCCAAAAAACTGCAGGTTTGGGGTTTTTTTATTTTGTTTTTTGGGATTTTTTTAAACTTTAGAGGGGTTTTTTTGTTTTTAGATGACTGGTCAGAATTTTGATTTTTTTTTCAGAAGCTTGTGATATGAAATTACAAAAAGCATAAGCTTTGTAACAGCTGAAGAGGATTTTAAAATTTTAAATTACTATATGACAAACCTCTAAAGCAGTCTTTTTAAAATTAGGACCCTTTAGGCTGCATATATTGTAGGCACCCAGTGTTGGTTCTAGTGATTCCCAAGTGACCTTTCCTCATAGTTAATTTTCTTTTATTTCACTTGCGAAGTTGAGCAGCAGCAGAAAGTCTTCACTGCCAAGTTTCCAATGTTGTGTTTTCAAGGCATTAAAAACAATATCCCCCAGAAACAACCTGTAGTTAAATGTTTATGAAATTACAGCACTGCAGGACCTGCTGAAAAACTATAGCCAGAAATCCCCAAATGACACTTGTGTCAGCTCTTGATAACTGGTAACTGAACCTTCTCACTTTCCTGGACAAATGACAGGTTAGAGGAAATAGGATTTTAAAACCCTCTCCTTACCACATTACAATTCTAATGACATCCTCAGACATATTTTTTTTGATAATGGCCAGCCTTGTATGAAATGCCCCTAGACATTAATTTCTAGTTTTCAAGATGCTAGAAGCTGACAAACAACAGTGCTGCATGATGGAATCTTTCTAAGGAAGCACAGCATTGAGAAAAAATGTTTGCTTTGCTTGATGCAAACACTGACCCAGAAAGTGCCCCCAGGATCCACACACTTCCTGTTTGGAAAACGGGAAAACGATTGGAGTCAGTTGCCTCAATGGTACTGTCCCCGCACTCTCCTGGGCACACTCAATTCCAAGATTTACAGGGAAAACTGGAGAATGAATGCGTCTGAGACGGGAACAGAATCAAATGGACAAATGTCCTGCAGCCAGCCTGTATAAGTTATTCAGAAAGGCAGTTCAACCCAGGAAAATTTTGCAGAGCTTCTTCCAGGCAGAGGATACCCATTAAGGGGATTTCAAGAATAGCTGTGGATAAAAGTCAGCATGGCAGTGCGGCTGATTTCGAGCTATGTTGCCAAAGAAACCAAGGGAGATAGAATTAGGGGCAATATGAGATGAATGGCCTCACACAGATGACCATGCCCCTTAGACAGATCCCTCAGGATAAACAATCAGGGATGTTCTGTGTCCTGGAGACAGAATCTCTTGTTTGCTCTGACCCCAGGTCAGAAAGTCATAGCATTTAAAGCCAGAAGGGACCACCAGAACATCTAGTCTGACCTCCCGTATATCACAGGCCACCAACCCTATTCAGGAACCGCACTCTAACCCTAACAACTAAAATTAGACCAAATTATTGCAGCCTTCTGGATACTAGACTTTTATGTGTCACAGGCAAAGAATGGGGAGGGGGGGCAGGACTGAGGTGCACCTGTGCTGGAGGGGGGGGAATGATTAAGTGAGATATGCCCAGACAATCCTGCCAAGTGACCTGAACCCCCACACTGGAGAGGAAGACCATCAACCCTTGAGGTTTCTGCCAATCTGACATGGGGGAAAATTCCTTCCCAACCTCACATAGGACAACCAGTTAGATCCTGAGCATGTGAACAAGAACCAGGAAGTCAAGTACCTGACAGAGAATGAGTGCTTGGTGCCCCCTCGTAGCTCTGGTGTTCCCCATCCAATGTCCCATCACCTGCTGTAGCTGTTCTTGATACTTCAGAGGAAAGATTAAAAAAATCTTCCGAGAATATAATGGGTGGCGGGGGATTTCTTCCTGACCCCTGCTGGTGGCTGGTTGGAACCCTGAAGCATGGGCTTTAGGAACATAAGATTTAAACCAGAAATGAATGACTTTAATGGGATTTACACAGATGCTGGTCTTTTTTCCTGAATTGGGATGCTTTCCTGAATCTGGGCCTCTGAAAGGAAGACAAACTCCATTCCACCCCAACAGTGGAGCTTCCTATGCTTCCCCTCCCACAGGGCTGCCTCCTGGGAAAAGGATGTTTAATCTGAGAAAAACAGACTGTGATTCAGAATGACCTCATTCATCTAAACTATTCTTGGGTGACCATCCAGTAGTGTTATTAATAGAGCTGAGTAAACAACTTTTTTTTTTTGGTTCAGTCACTGAAGGGAAAAATAAATAAATCTGGGGGTTTTAAAAGTTTTTTAATTGTTTCTAAAATAAAATTGAGGGAAATTTTGAAACAAAACCTCTTTCCAAAACAAGAAGTCAAAACTTTTTTTTTTTTGCAAAAAGAAAAGGAGTACTTGTGGCACCTTAGAGACTAACAAATTTATTAGAGCATAAGCTTTCGTGAGCTACAGCTCACTTCATCGGATGCAGTGAGCTGTAGCTCACGAAAGCTTATGCTCTAATAAATTTGTTAGTCTCTAAGGTGCCACAAGTACTCCTTTTCTTTTTGCGAATACAGACTAACACGGCTGCTACTCTGAAACCTTTTTTTTTTGAAATCCCATAATCAACTGTTCTGACATTTCCAGCATTGTTTCTCTTTTTTCCCCTCAACTGATACAATTTGAAGTCAACCCAAATCTTCATTTTTCAGCAAGAAAAGGTACCACAAGAAAATTTTCACTCAGCTTTAATTTTAAGCTTCTGTGAAATTATCCTGAGAGGAAGAAAAATGAGAGTACAGAGAAAAATTGTTTTAAAAGAGCAAGTCATCCATTAAAGTGAAGTGTTAATTTTGCCATAGTAGTTATGGTAGCTTGAGGTCTCATGTAAAGTCAGTTAATTTTGGGATAAAACAGCTTCCATCCTTATTTGACACAGCAGTAGTAACTTTTCAGCTGAATAAGATTACAAATTAGGAGAACATTCAAGTCCACTTATTTTAATTTTACCACAATGGAAAAGGAAAAGCTATGTCATTTCTAAGGAAAACATCTATTAAGTTGTCAGTCATGATATCATTTGCCTCTACAGTGTGTAGTAACTGCTAGCTCATAACTGACAGACAACACAAAAGCATTTCAGAAGTGAAAAACAGAACAGCAATTTAGTATGGCATGAAGGAATCTGATGACGCACTGGAATAAGGAGAGAGAAACGGCTATCCATGTAAGTAATTGATACTAAAAAGCAGTGTGGGACAAATCATGATCTTGGTTGTGCATTTGTGCAGAGGAGACAGGGAATGTAAGGAATCTCCTTCTCATGAGAAGCTAGGCAGGAGCTGTGGCACTGGGGACTGTGCCTTTAAGGGATAAGCTTCCCATACAGTGTGTGAATGGGCATTATGAAGGTCCTGTTAGACATAGCTAAATTGGAGCCCAAGCTCTTACAAGCACCTTAAGCACTGACAGGTTTCAGAGTAGCAGCCGTGTTAGTCTTTATTCGCAAAAAGAAAAGGAGTACTTGTGGCACCTTAGAGACTAACAAATTTATCTGAGCATAAGTTTTCGTAAGCTACAGCTCACTTCATCGGATGCATGAAGTAAGATGTAGCTCACGAAAGCTTATGCTCAAATAAATTTGTTAGTTTCTAAGGTGCCACAAGTACTCCTCTTCCTTAAGCACTGAGTGATCACAACACCACAGGGAGTAGTACAGCTGCTATTCTTACATAATCATTCTCTCACAGTACACACACTCTGGGGTGGGGGTGGAGAGTGGGTCCTGGGCATGGCCTTGGCTTTACTCCGTCCAACTCACCAGCCAGGAAGGTCTGGTGCAGATTACCTCCCCTATGCTGCAAGCGGGAAGCAGGAACCAAAATGCAACTTCAAGTCAGAATTTGGTTCCTTCTCTGCTCCTTTGGGAATCTCAGTTATGTGCCCTTCTGCCAGACAGTACGAGATTAGGATCTAGTGCTGTGTATTTAAGAGTGAGCTCTTAGTAGCTTTGGACACATTCTCTACTCCTTTCTCCCAGATTCTGTACTGTATTCCTCTCAACTCCAAACTGGGCTTTGATATGACAAAACTGTATAGTTTCTTCTTACAAGGTGCAGGAGATCCTGGTCAGATGAGATTCATATGCATATAACAGAGTGCTAGAAATTCTGGGCAGACTGGTATGTTCTACATTATAGATTTATTCTTGGATGGAAGAATTTTGCCCTCAAGGTCAATTTGGGGTATAAAAAACCCTCACGTTATAAGCTTATTACTATAACAACAATTTAAAACTAGTGAATTCAGTTGAAATTAAAGCTACTAACTTTCCTTGAGGCAGTATTTTTGATCAAAGTTGTGAGAGATAGGTTGCCTGTGACCTGTTTTATCAACCTTTATCCAGGTCTTCTTTTCTAAAATGTAATTGATGTAGAATGAAATGCTAAGATGACTAAAAGAGCTGACATGCTTTTTCAAATGAGGAAAGGATTGAGCTGAGAGGAAAAGATGACCATACTGTTTGCTTTCTACTGAACCTAATTTAATGATGCCAGTCATTTTTAATTATTTTGTAAATGAGAAAATAAAAACTACAAATGCACACAAGAATACAAAACACATGACATTTATAGTTTTTGAGCTGTAAATTAATATTTAGCAAATATGCTTCTTACTAAACTGAAGAACTATGACAATAAAACTTATGTAATTTCTTTCTCTATCATGCATTAGAAATTGGGCTGACAACACTGTAGTAGTTTTTGGGTCACAGGGAGGAAATACTCAGTCTGATATGGGATTTACAAGAGATGACTGAATGTATTAAGTTGAACAGATGTGCTTTGAAACATCACAGATGGCCAAAAAAAGAGGGTAGAATAGGCTCCGTTTTTTGATTCTGCCAATCTTAAGGCTTTCATATCAGCTAATTGACTCATGGACACAAGTATTTTTTCACACAGATCATCCACACGCATTAAAACAGATGAATTTGTTAGATCAGTATCGACATGGATTATCTGCCATGTAATGCTAAATTGACAACTGCAGAAGATAAAGTTGTCATAGGCAACACTAGCTGCAGAAACAGTGTTTATGAGATGCCTGTTCTCACTTTCAGGTGACATTGTAAACAAGAAGCGGGCAGCATTATCTCCTGAAAATGTAAACAAACTTTTTTGTCTGAGTGATTGGCTAAACAAAAAGTAGGACTAAGTGGACTTGCAGGCTCTAAAATTTTACATTGTTTTATTTTAATACATTTTTTTTACATAATTCTACATTTGTAAGTTCAACTTTCATGATAAAGAAATTGCACTACAGTACTTAGATTAGGTGAATTGAAAAATACTATTTCTTTTATAATAACAGGTTTCAGAGTAACAGCCGTGTTAGTCTGTATTCGCAAAAAGAAAAGGAGTACTTGTGGCACCTTAGAGACTAACAAATTAATTTGAGCATAAGCTTTCGTGAGCATGCATCCAATGAAGTGAGCTGTAGCTCACGAAAGTTTATGCTCAAATAAATTTGTTAGTCTCTAAGGTGCCACAAGTACTCCTTTTCTTTTTACTATTTCTTTTGTTTTTATAGTGCAAATACTTGTAATAAAAATAGATATAAAGTGAGTATTGTACACTTTGTTTTCTGTGTTGTAATTGAAATCAATAGATTTGAAGATGTAGAAAACATCCACAAATATTTAAATAAATGGTATTCTATTTTTAATCATGCGATTAATTGTGATTACTTTTTTTATCACTTGACAGCTCTAAACCATTTACTAGGTTGGACTCAGACTAGCAGAGGATATCCATAGTGACAGAAATGGCAGCCAAAGAGTCTTCTCATCAATATATTTGTTTAGCTTCCGCTTCATCTCACTTCACTTATACTGAGCAATGAGAAAACAAACTTCACCTATCCTAGCCAATCACCTTGGTAGAACTGATATGCATACTTACTAAGAAGCCAATTGCTACAGATAATGGGTTCAGTATTCACTTAGCAGCAGCTGTTTTGAATGCACTCATTATTAGAGGAAGTCAGGTTGGTGCAAGTGTAACTCACTGAACAGTATATGCTGTGTCCTTCTCTGGGCCCAATCCATGGATAAGGATGGGTAAGGATAGATGAAGACAGAGCCTCCATCTTTAGTTCATACTGTAGAGATTCATGTGTTTAGCTCTTTAGGTCCCTGGTTCAATCCCCAGTGTATCAGCAAACATGTGGCAGGTGGCGCAAGCAAAGGCCTAGTAGAGAAATCCAAGTTCTAGCCTCTTCATTGCCATTGGCTTGCTGTGTGCCCTGGGGTACAGCAACACCCTCTCAGTTCCCCTCCCCCAAGACACAAAAGCTTACTTAGTATCTAAAAATGCATGGCTGGACTCCAGTTCTACCACAAGCCATCAAAGCTTCCCTCCAGCAGACAAAAGAAAGGCTCCACCTCCTAAAAGCCTCATTTATTAGTTTTAGATCTCACCAGACATAGAAGTCAGATTCCAGTGCCCAGCTTAATGCCTCCGGATGAGATACTCAGAACAAAACAACATACCACATAGTGCTTCAGTCATCGGACTGCCCAACTTCCTTAGGGTAGGTTCCTGCGAGCTGCCCATCTACTACAAGCTACACTCTCTTTGTAAGTTCCCTGATTAAAAACCCATTACAGCTGCCTTTAGTGAACCATGCTCAAAGTGTTCAAGCATTCTCTCTACTTCCCTGGGTCCTTGCTTCCACCAGAACTCTTTTCCTAAATATAGGCTGATATCACCACCCTTTGTTAGGAATGGGTGTGAATCAAGACCTTGAGAGCTCCATTTGGGATCCCAAAGTGTCTGCACATCCCCCCTCACAAGTACCCTTCCGAGAACTGATTAATGTTGGCAATTGTGATTTGAAGACAATAAGTTCTATGGGCTAAACTGAGTGCTATGGGCACTCATAAGGGGTGCTGTGCAACTGCACCACCTCAAGAGGAGATCCAGGAAGGAACTGGAATTCAGAGGTGCATTTATAGAGTGACCAGACAGCAAATGGGACGGCGTGGGGAGTAATAGAAGCCTATATAAGAAAAAAACCCAAAAATCATGACGGTCCCTATAAAATCGGGACATCTGGTCACCCTAGGCATTTACTCTGGGGGAATAAATTACTTCACCCCTATTTCAAGGTGCAGTTTACCCACCCATATGTGCCTAGACACCTACTCTGGCTCCTCCCCTCTTATCAGCATACAGTGAGGAGTCCCAAATGAGCAACCCCTTCCTCCCCTGCACCAGAACTTCAATGTGAGCAGCCCTTACTGTGCTAGGAAGGTGAGCAAGAGAAGACTTTATTTCCCTGCAAAGCTGCATAAGGGCCAAGGGCAATCTAGGGCTGCAGAAGCAATAAAAAGGGCTGTGCTATGCAGAGCAGGCTATTTTATTGCTTCCTCCTAAGAAGAGTAGTAATTGGTGTTACAGAGACGAGTCTGCTGTGAGAACACTTGTAATCTAGAAGAAAGCTGGTTTTCTATGGGGGCTGCCAGTAAACCAATTGTAGCACAGGCCTAAAACAAACACAGGAGGGCACATGGCTCATGGGTTCAGAAGTCGCCCTGGGACATGTCAAAGCCAGATATATGGAAAGCATATTTTTTTCCGCCCTACAACTGGAAGAATAAATGAAGCTTGATATTTCCCCCACTCTAACTACTGCACTCAATTAGATTTACCTCATGGATGAGTGAGCTGCAGTTCAGCATCAAACCCCACTGACCTCCCAGTCTAGAGAAGCCTCCACAAGAACACTATTTGCTCAGAATCCTAAGCAGTAAATCCTATCGCTGACAAAAGCCTGAGTTATTGCCCATCTGCCTGTGCTCTTGATTAATGGCCCAACTACAATGGTTAAAAACTGACAATGGAAAGAGTTATATGAAAATTGAGAATCATATTAAAAATGTTCCCGGAAGAGGAGGCTGTGTTTGCAAATAGGTAATTGAATTTCCTCACACTGCCTTGTAAACCTAAGTTTGTTAAAATGAGGTTTGTTTTCATGCGACAGTCCACTGGGAGGTTGATTACTCCAAACGCTTCAATAAATGTTGGAGAAACAAAGAGGAATATGGAGACTACATCAATATATGAAAATTCTATATCTAGTAACTCCCTAATCCTCCTGAAGGAATAAATTAAAATGTTAGGTACTTCTTAAAAAACTAGCTGAAATATATATATAACGAGCCGTGACTTATTACAGGGCAGCATGATGCCAACTCAATCATATTTAAGGTTAAATGGAACAATGAAGACCTCAAGGAGGATTTCTTCCCTGGAATTTGGGTTTCCTTGACTCTACTCCACCACCGTGGTTGCTGGTTACACAGCTGTGGCTCATGCATGACCCTCAGTCCAGTAAGTTCGCAGCTTTATTCTTACTATAATTCACAGATTAGTGATTTATTGTCTTTCAATTTCATCTGTAAACAAACTATCAAATTTAAGATTAAGTGGAGCAGCGTGGATACCAAGAAGGTTCATCTGAGTCAGAGAGATGGAATTTCCAGGTGAGAAATGAGCCCTTCTGTTCTTAGGTACCCACCAGCTGGGACCAAACTAGTAACATTATAAACTGCAGGGTGCAAAACCAGTTAAATCTTATTCAAAAGAAATCTCTGAACAGATATGAAAAAATGGCACATCAAGTTTATAATTATTAAGTTCTGAGATTGCACCTGGAGACAGAAGCAAAACCAGGCAAGGGATAAGGACGAGGGACCAGCAACATTACTACGTTTCTCCAGAGCCAATATGAGCTCCTCTGCAGGGGTTATATGTGAGAGGGGTTCAGTGGATGAAGGTACCATTGAGCAGTTTCTCTCTGCAGCAGACCTTCCACCCAGCCCAACAGATTTCCATTAGGAAATCCATACAGAAGTTAGTAATGCTACAGAGGATTCTGCTAAGGGAGCTAGGCTGCTGGAGCAGGGACGGCCCAGAATACCATTGTGGAAGATCTGGCTCTTCACACTTCTGTCCTGTGATCTGTCATCATGTAGCTTTGTTTCCCCCAGAAAGCCTTAGGCTTTGCAGGGTTTTCAGGTCAGGTTTCCCCATTTCATGTGATCTCAGAAACCAACCCCCCTCTAGTTATAATATAACGCTAACTGCACAATGAACCTTGGTGAGATTCCAGCAGACTATTTCCCCCCTTGTATCTCCTCATTTTTTGAGATCTTTCTGAGGTAGCTGCATAACAGATTTCTTCAAATGAAACTTTATCCCCCAATAAGCCGTGATTAAAGGACATCAGGCCCTTGCTGGTGAACCGACCTCTTGAATTTGTGACTGTCTATTCTGCTGCAGCACCTTTAGAAAACCTGTCAGCTTTGTGTGTAGATTTGAAGTTAAGACTTGGTCACGAAATATGCTTAGTTTAGGTCAATAAACATGAGGGGCACGAGTGGATACCATTGTCTCTCTTGTCAGACTAAGAAGCAAATTATGCCTGGTCCTTGCACAGGCATGCAAGGACAGATCACTGTGTGCATAAAAGAAATGTTTCCCCCATTTCTTGCTTCCCTGCACAGTGGCTAGTACAAAGACCGTAGACTCCTTCCCCAGCCCTCCATCCACTAGGGGGAAGAAGTAGCAGTGCCATGGTCCTAGAGGAAAGAGCATCTTATAGCCTATAGAGATGGTAGCATGTATGCCAGAGAGCTTCAGGAAGCACAGGGCTCCTCAAATCTTCTCCCTTGGGGCACTGCAGCTTCACACCACCCTCAGTGCTCTAAAGACAAAAAGTAGCAAATTAGAATAGGAAATCCATAGGAAAAACTCCTGGTTGCAAGAGACAGTACCTTAGAAATACTCTGCCACACTCTTCCTCATCATTTTCCCTGGCAACAGACTGCAAAGGGGAGATGTCACTGTACAGTAGGGACATCACTATGTTAGTATTAATAGTACATAATATGTGTACTGGCTAAGCTTTAGAAAGTTTTGTTGACTGCATGTATTATACTCTCCCCACAATTCTGTTCACTCATGTCAAGTATCTCATAGCACCTTGCAAAGAGATAAGGACTATGCCATTGTAACAGAAAAAGAAGATAGAAAGCTGATTGATTAAATTGAATTTCAGATGACCCACACAATAACTTTTTGTTTATAAACAGGACAGGTAAAAACAACAGCTTTAGAGGTGTAGCTTTGGGAGCACACCTCCTGTGTCAGGTGAATTTAACAACCTAGCATGAAACAGCTTCCCGGAAACTGGTATCATAATGAACTTTTCTTCTTGTATGATACTATTGACTTTTAGCAATAAACCTGACATTGGTTATTTGGTCTCTTGAATATATTTCATACTGAACCAAAGTGTTATCCATAGAATTATCAACAGCTCTTCCATTGTCCTAGCTAAACAACCTGCCACTAGTTAAGTTGCTTTCAAAAATATAAAATAGAAATGAGAAGGGGGAAAAAAAACAAATTCAGGATCTACAGGGAAAAATGAGTGAGATTTTCAGAAGTATCTAATCGAATTAGAAGTAGAGATAGGTGAAATTTTTCAGCTGAAACTTTTTTGGGGGGGTAAATGGGGGGCAAAAAAAAAGACTTAGCAACACCCAAATATTTCATGAATCCATGTTGGTTTCACCATTTTTTTTTGGAGGGGGGAGCGGGGGGGGGAGATTTTTTGTGTGAAAAAGTCAAAATATGTGTTTTGTCTTGACATTTTTAAAATGAAACATTTTGATTTTTCTATTTGCAATGACCATTTGTTTCTAAATATCCTTCAATTTCATTTTTAAAAACAAACATTAAAAGGCAATTGAAATAAAAAAACAAAACCCAAACATTTGGTTTGACCCAAAATGATTTCCCCTCCCCACACTTTTTGGTTTGCTGGTTTTTTTTTTTGTTTTTTTTTAATTTTTCAAAGCTGCCGGTAAACCAACCAACCAAAAAACATGTTATTTACACAGCCCTACTTAGCAACACAAGTCATCATGGAACTACATCCTTAGATGCTTCTGAAAATCTTACCCCATGTGTCCATGAACATTGCTTTTAGGAATGTAATCACAGGCAAATGGACCTCATCCATGTGTTACTACTCTTAATCATATGGCTGTAACTTGAACCCAAAGGAGATCCAGGACAAGCCTTTGTCAAAGCTCCTTGTTAAACAATTCAAAAAATGAATGAGCTAAAGGGGAGAATATCCCAAATCTTTAACTACTCAAGGAATAAGAAAAGGAGTACTTGTGGCACCTTACAGACTAACAAATTTATTAGAGCATAAGCTTTCGTGAGCTACAGCTCACTTCATCAGATGCATTTCCGATGCATCCGATGAAGTGAGCTGTAGCTCACGAAAGCTTATGCTCTAATAAATTTGTTAGTCTCTAAGGTGCCACAAGTACTCCTTTTCTTTTTGCGAATACAGACTAACACGGTTGCTACTCTGAAACCTACTCAAGGAATGTATCCAAAAACATACAGTCTAAAGACAGTTCCTTTAAGATGTGAGGGATAGGGATAAAATGACTTTCCCCTGCTGGGTTGCAGATGTATTGGACAGAGGGAGCGATTTCTTTCTTTTCTGCAATTTTCTTTCCAATGTTTGGCCATCTGTCCGCCATTAGGCCCCTTTGAATCCGAAAGTAGGTCCAAAAAAATGCAGTGGTTCTCGCAAGTATTCTCTTGTGGCAGAGGCTATGATAGATCACTGATGATGAAAGCTCTTGCTGGTTACCTACCAGTCATGGGGGATGAAAAGAGATCTGGTTAGATTTGACTGATTAATAGCCAGGTTCAGACTACTAGCACCCGTAATTACTGTATCTGCGGGAACAGAAGTAAACTATTTGCAAAGTATCAGACAGTGTTAAAATTAACAATTATTTGAGATACAATAAATTCACACACTGAATTTTCAGTTGCATGTCCAGTAATAGATTAATACTACAGGTGACAAACACAGCAATGATTGGAGTATAGGCTCCTATATCTTTATCAAGGGTCATTTGTTGCTTATATCTTACTCACCCATTCTACTTTTTTGTCTGAAATTTCATATGCTAGCTCTGAGTCAGGGAGCATATTTTTTCTGAAAGGTTCATAGAGATCAATTGAGACAAATTCACTGGCAACAAACATTTCTATATAAATTGAGTGGAGGTTTCTATGGAATAGGCAGTGTCACAATATTCTGCTCAATGTGCTACTGCATGCATAGGGGTGGAATTTCACTGTAGTTGTTTATAGAAAATGAACAGCCCTTTGGTGTCCTGCTTTCTTTCACAGGATACAGAAAAGTACACATGGAATGAGGCAACAACTCCTGTGTTGTTGATTACACATACAGCACAGTAGAAATCATTCTACTTTTGCCTGGTGAATAGTTGGACATGCATCTTCTTCTCAGTACTCTTGAACTGTGTGCTTAAGGAGATAAACGATGGAGTGTATCACACACAAGATCAGATGGGAAACTCTTCAATGTGTCCCAACTTAAGTCAAAGACCAAAGTTTAAAAGGTGATAATCAGGGAACTTCTATTTGCTGACGATGCTGCCCTCATAGCCCACAATGAAGATCTATTATAAGAACTCATGGACTGCCTTCGTCCCTGTCAGAGATTTGCTTTCACCATCAGCATCAAGAAAATGGTTGTATTAGGACAAGGGCTTCCACAAGATACTTCAATTACCTTAAAAACAAACCAGCTAGAAGTTGTCCTAAAGTTCAGCTATTTAGGATCTACAGTGACCACCAACCTCTCACTGGATGAAGAACTAAATGTTTGCATCGGAAAGGCTGACACCATCTTTAGCAGACTAACTAAAAGAGCACTGAACATCTCAAAGCTTACCATCAAGACCAAAATGCTAGTGTACCAAGCTTGCATCCTCAGCAATCTCATGTATGGTGGGGAAACACGGACAATTTATGCTTATCAGGAGAAAAGGTTGAACAGTTTCCACCTCTGTTGTTTATGCCACATATTCAGCAGCAAATGGCAAGATAAAGTCACCAACGCAGTGGTTCTTCAAAGGGCATATTTACCAACTGTGACTACTCTGCTCCCAACCAAAATACATACATTTGCAATAACTGCCAAAAATAATGCAAATCTCAGATTGGCCTATTCAGTTATGTGAGACATTACAAACCACCTACACCATAGGCTGCAGTTCCCACCATCTCTCACAGACGAAAGGATGCCAACAAAAAGCATTTAAAAAAAATCATAGACAATTCAGTCCAAGCAACCGCCGTCCTCCACAAGAATAATAAGAAGTCTCTAAAGGGAAGCAATCAGAGAAATTGTGCCTCATTCAGAGTGCATGCTGGCAGAGAATGAAGCGGGATTGTATAGAAGTTTGTGTAGTCTAGGGATTCAAAGCACCCCACCTCTCTCACTGAACAAGTTTTATAGTCTATAGTGAATGAAGTGGAAAAGGAAGAATGGTCTAGAACAGTGGTTCTCAACCAGATGTCCAGGGCCCACTGCGGGACCGTGAGCAAGTTGCAGGGGGGCCACCAAGCAGGGGCAGCATTAGACTCACTGGGGCCCAGAGTAGAAAGTTGAAGCCCCACAGCATGGGGCTGAAGCCCAGGGTCCTGAGTCCTGCTACCCAGGGCTAAAGCCAAAGCCTGAGCAATGTAGCTTTGTGGGGGGCACTGCGGAATAGGGCCCCTTGCAGTTGCCCTGCTTGCAACCCTCTGATGCCGGTCCTGGCTTTTATATGCAGAAAACCAGTTATTGTGGCACAGGTGGTCCGTGGAGTTTTTATAACATGGGGGGCCTCAGAAAGAAAAAGGTTGAGAACCCCTGGTTTAGTAGTTAAATGTTGCCATGGGACGCAAGTAAACTGGGTTCTGTCTCTGCCACAACCTTCCTATGTCACCTTGGAAAACTCACCTAATCGTTCTGTGCCTTGGATCAGCATCTGCAGATTGGGCTTTTAATATTTGCTACATTCACAAAGCTATTCAGGAGGATAAAGTCTGAGTGAACCCAAGGTTTGTGAGGGCCTTAGATACTAAGGCCACAGAAAGGTTTATAGGAAACATTCTGTGTTCATTGCAGGGTTTGTGGAGGGAGCAGTAAATGAGGCACAGGCAGCACACTGAATGATAATGTTCAAGTGAAATACTGAACAGCTAACTCATTTGTTGAACACTGCTACACCCAAACACCTAGTGAGGTGGGGTCCTGTTAAAAAAAAAGTTCATTATTTAATACAAGGCTGCTTCATAATACATGCAGGTATACTTCATTTAGTCATTTCCTGACTTTCAATTACTTTACTCTGCAATCTTCTTTTAATGTAAGGGTTTGTATATCAAATTATATTTGATAGTGAGCAAGGAGTTTATTGTACCATTATGATATGATACATCAATTTCAGGAGTGAGGGTGGCACAATTGGTTCCTACACACTTTTCAGAGCTGGAAAATTTAGCAATCTCCCCTTTTTCTTCATTTGTCTATAACACAAAACCATTCTTTGATGAGCAGCCTCCCTCCCGCCTGTGATAATCTCTTTATAAATGTTAAATAGACAAGCCAGCTCATGACTGGTAAAGCAAAGGACTTTCAGGTTAGGATCAAATGACATGGACACAGCTACATGGAAAATCTTGCACAGCATCCATCTGCACTAGGAATAGCTCTAGCTAGTGTTATTTTTAAAAGCAAAAATTACACTAATAAATTAAAATTGTTCACCCTACAGTGCATGTATGGTGACCACTGATGATTATACAGTGAGAGATGAACAGTGACAAATTAATTTTAGAACACAGAGTAAGATGAATCACTTTACAAAATATAGTTATTAGAGTTCTAGAGAACACATGTAGAGTGATAGCTAATTGTCTGCTCCACCATGTAGGAATTTAGATATGTATAGTGGTAACAACAATTCTCAACAATATATATTTGTTAACTGTTTAGGGAGTGTAGTTTTACATACAGTTTATGCTTCTCTCGCTCTCAATTATTTCTCATAAGACAGGGCGCGCCACCAGGATGCTATTTGTATTATATGCTATAGTACTTAACTAAAACTACTCAAAGGCTGTTTCCATGTCCTCATCCTCTTTGCTGTCAAATCAATTCTAGCAGCAGTACAGGATATGGTAAATGTTACTAACTATTCCAGATCCTAAGGACAAAATACATTAATCATACAAAAAAATCACTCACTACCCCTTTGTGTCATATCAATTTCAGGTGTAAAGTACCTTCTCAAGGAGTTAATACAAAAAAAAACTGGAACAGCTTGGAATTCTAAGTAGTCCTCAAAGTCATCCTACAGAATTAAGGTAATGCTGTTGCTGAAACAGTTGTATGTTTGCAAACCATTCCACAAGCTTCCAAGTATTGTATATTTGAGTCAGAACGAGTCATCTGCTATTATTGAAACTCACACTGGCAAGTAAATAGCAAGGGTTTAATAATTTAAGAAAAATTCTTTGTGACATCCACTGGTGCAAAGGAATGTGGTTCTTATCTATCTGCTGTAGAAGGTAGGACCTAAAATTATTCTCCAAATTTATCAGTCATTTGCAAGCAATGGGCAACACTTTAGACTACTCAATTAAGTATTCTATTTCATTAAAAAATTTGCTGCTAGACCAAGGCAGTTACATTTTATGTATAATTGTTTCCTCCTCTTAGAGGCTGATCTAAAACCCATTGAAGTCAATGTTAGTCCTTCCATTGACTTCAGTGAGCCCTTATATTTTGTCCCATCATGATACAACACACACAGCAAACAGCCCTTGTGCAAGAATATTTTAAGTGAGGCCTGACCTACCCCTAAAAATCTTGGGTCAACCTATGTTGCTACCTACGTAGCTCAGGGCTGTGAAAAATTGTGTGCTGAGCAATCTAATTCCTGGTCTAGACACAGGTAGGTTGGTGGAAGGGCTCTTCAATCACTCTCTTTACCACCTCTTGGAGAGATGGATTAACAAAATTGATGGAAAAACCCCTTCCACTGATGGAAGTGTCTACACTGCAGTGTTATAGCGTTATAGCTGCAGCGTAGACATAGGCAGAGCCTTTTTACAGTTAGGGCTTGTCTACACTACCACACGGGGTCGATCTAAGATATGCAACTTCAGCTATGTGAATAGTGTAGCTGAAGTCGATATCTTCACTGCGGTAAGTCGACAGCTGACGCTCTCTTGTCAACTCGCTTGCACTCCTTGTTCTGCTGAAGTACCAGAGTCGACGGGAGAGCGCTCAGCATCTATACTAGATGTGATAAATCGACCCACACTGGATCGATCGCTGCCTGCTGATCCGGCAGGCAGTTTAAAGAAGCCCTTACTTTTGATAACTGTGGCAGTGCATTTTGGAGTGAGTGGGAAGTGAGTGTAGAGAAGCTTAGGTACTTTTAAAACTGCCACCACCTGTATAGTATTACTTAGCTTAAAGGTCAAAGACATGGTGCTCAGCAATTATTTTTAAGGGAGATTTTCAAAGGCACCACACTCCTATTGACTTGCATTGGAAATTAGGAGCCTAACTGTTCTGTGTGCCTTTGAAAATCTCTCCTTACTTTTCTAAAGTGTATCAAATGACACATTGCAGGATGCATTATTTAAAACCACACCTAGTATTTGGTGTCTTTTAGACCTCAGAAGAGATTTATTTCTGTTACAGGAGAAACTAAGTAGATACCAGAGCCAGGATTGTTAGAGCCTGACCACAAAGGTTTTCAACAGCAAAAAGCACCATAACTCTCATCCAGTCTCCTTGCCCAATTCTCCATTTCCTTCTCTCAGCAGAGCTAAGGAGCCCTTCCTTTTCCTCACCAAAGTCATGTTTAAAGATTGTAATTTCTTAAATTCCATGGGACATATTCACTACATCTAGCACAGGTAGTATACTTTGATAAACCAGCTAATTGCCTTGCACTGTGAGGGGGATTCACAGCAAGGGAAACTGAGGGAAAGCAGGTGATTTCCCACGTAGGACACTCGCTATGGACATTGACTTTTCTAGCCTTCTAAAGGCTTCATAGTAGAGGGGTGTGACATTATTGACATGAACACTGACCGTATAGATCATTGTTGCAACCAAGGTCCTATAGTTGCACCAAATCTTGTACAAAGGAGGTCCAGTAAGGTGTCTATGGAAAGGTTATGATTTGCTGGTTATGATTATTTTATCTGTATGTGTGTATCGTTTTTGTAGTTGAAGTTATGAATATTGGCTATGTACTTGTATCTCAATGTGTTTTGATTCTAAGCAGCCTCAGTGAAGCATTTGGTCAGCTTCGTGAGAAAGGACTATTCTCAGTAAGTGCCCAATCAAGAAACACTTAACTGACTATGAACTCTGGGAGAAGCCAATCCACATCCGAGCTTTCCTGGGAAAGTTCAAACTAACATGTAAACAATGGTGTCGACTTGTAAAGAAATGAGTCATGCATGGACATGTGACTTGCCCATGTGACTCCAAACTCCATCTTGTTGCTGTGATTTTGCACAGGAGAACCAAGGGGTTTCCACCCACAAGAGAAAGAATATAAAAGGCCCTGGAAACCCCTCCATTTGTCTTCAATCCTCAATCCTTCAATTCTTACTTCTGGAGGAACCTTGCTACAAACTGAAGCTCTGAACAAAGGACTGAATGACCCATCCCAGCTGTGGATGTACTCCAGAGACTTGATTTGAACCTGCAGTTTATTCCATCATTGCTACAAGTCTGAACCAAGAACTTGGCCATTACTGTATGCAATTGATTCCATTTAACCAATTTTAACTCTCATCTGTATTTCTTTCTTTTATGAATAAACCTTTAGATTTAAGATTCTAAAGGATTGGCAACAGCTTGCTTTGTGGGTAAGAACTGACTTGCATATTGACCTGGGTCTGGGGCTTGGTCCTTTGGGACCAAGAGAACCTTTTTTCTTTTACTGGGGTATTGGTTTTCATAACCATTCGTCCCCATAATGAGTGACACAGGTGGTGATACTGGGAAACTGGAGGGTCAAGGGAATTGCTTGTGTGACTTCTGGTTAGCCAGTGGGGTAAAACCGAAGTCCTCTCTGGTTGGTTGGTTTGGTGTGCCTTAATAATAAAGGAAACCCAGCCTTGGGGTGTAAGTGCTCTACTCTAAGTAATTTGTCCTGAATTGATACTCTCAGTTGTGTCCCACCAGAGGCAGCATCGTTACAAGGGGGTTATTACATCATAGTTTCATACTGGTGGACTTTCCATTCTGAGGCCCTGTGCTTGTCTGTCTGATGGAATACAGCAGAATACCTGTTTCTGAAATCACATTCCAAACCTTCAAGGGGAAAGTTTACAAAAGTGCCTAAAGGATACATGACTGGAAGTCAATGTGCTCCTAACTCCTTATACTTTCTAAAAATCTCCCCCTAAACCCTTCGATCCTTATGCTCAGGTTACATGCTCTTCAAAACTGTTCAGATGTAGAAAATCCACTCTGATGTTTGAAACCATCACCTCTAGAGTTATTTTGCAGATAGGAGATCATTTCTCACTCAGAAAAGCGAATCAATTGAGCTACTCAGCAAATAAATTCCTTGCGATTTCAAAATATCATTTTTGTAAATTCATTGGTTTAAACTCAAGGAACCATATCATGAAGTATATCTTTCTGTAAAGTTATGAAACACAGTTCGATTATATGGGCTAATCTACACTATGGGCCTAAGTCGACCTATGTTATGCAACCCCAACTACGTAAATAACACAGCTGGAGTCAACGTACCTTAGGTTGACTTATTGCAGTATCTACACCGCACAGGGTCGACGGGAGAAACTCTCCCGTCGACTTACCTTATGCTTCTCATTCCGGTGGAGTACCGGAGTCGACGGGAGAGCAATCGGTGGTTAAGACGATGCGCTAAATCAATCCCAGGTGGATTGATTGCCATGCGTCAATTCCCTGGTAAGTGGAGACAAGCCCTATGATTCATTGTCCATGTGCTGCAGCAGCAATAGAGGGTATCCAGTATTCGGGTCACTGCAGCACTAGAGGCAGGATAAAGAACAGAAATTCAGTACAGACTCACATTCTTGGTACCTCTAGTGAAAAATGCTAGTGCCACATGGAATTATAGTCATAATCATGAAGTCTAGCATTTTTTATCTGGAGAACTCAAAACACTTTGCAAAGGTGCATAAGCATTCTTATCCCATTTTGCAAATGGGGTGCAAAGAAGTAAAGTAAGTTGCCCAAGATCCCCCAGTTTGTCAATGGCATAACCAAGAATAGAATCTACATCCACCTGAGCTGAGAGCCAGATTCTCAAGAGGTATAAACTCTCATAGCTCCATTGACTTTGTGGAGCTATGACAAACTACATAAGCTGAAGGTCAAGTCCTAGGCCTTCTGATTCCCATCGCATACCCTATCTGCTGGACCAGAATATCTATCAAGAACACTAGCCTCTCAAAGAAAACTACATCTGCACAGATGGTAAGGCTTTGTCTACATTGGAAAGTGAAAGACAAAACTTTTGTCATTCAGAAGTGTTAAAAAAAATCTCTCCTCCCCCCACGCAAAAGACAAAAGTTTTGTTGACGACAAGCACTGGTGTGAACAGTGCTGTCAGCAGGAGCACTCTCCTGCCAACAATGTTAATGCCACTCGTTGCAGGGGCTGGACATTTTTTTTGTCAGCAGGAGAGCTCTTTCCTGCTGACAAACAGCGGCAACACTGCGTGCCTTTTAGCAGCACAGCCGCGTCGCTAAAAGCTGCGTAGTGTAGACAATGCCTTAGCAGAGAAGGGAAAAAGACACCACAGATATTTAAGAATTTATGTAAATGTGGTGCAAACTGACTTTCTAGCTGTTATTTAATTTTTGTTTGATATTTACTTTTATGGTAATAATAAAGTTATAGATAAGCTGAGTCCTCAGTTCACACACTTAAGAGAGGTCCACAGACCATTTCAACAGAACACAAAATCTATCAGTCATGACTGGTGTACACAGAGTGATATATAATTATTTCCTTTAGCATACTTTGAAACCCACAGTTTCAGTCCCTCATGTAAATGTATTCTGAGCCTCATTTATCAAGAAGCAGCACTGTCCTCTTCTGCTAAACTAAACTGCCTAATGTATAGCGAATATGAGCTCTCTCCATAGAATACTGAACAACTTTAAGACAGCACTTTCTAAAAGACTTGATACCCCAATGGAGAAAATGTTTATTTCTGACACTATGAAGATAAAACCATTTAACATTACAAAGCCATTATCAGCTCGATAGAGAATTTTGCATAGTTTTTTTCAGGACATTTGTGTGGATGAGATATAGATCAAGAGATGATTGTGAACAAAAATGATATAGGACTGAAATAATCATTTTTTCTACTTTTAAAAGATATCAAATCTAATTTCAAAATTTGTAGAACAGGATTCCAACTACAAGGTAAGGTCATTTTGAAGCAAAGAAGGTAATATTCAATGGTCTTAAAAAGCAGATAAAAACACTTTTACATTATATTTGAATGGCACAATATTAAAACGATGTCAGTGCAACTTGTCTGAATACATATCTATTCCATATTCAGTATTTGCTTTCTTGGAGTCACTTAGGATATGTTTTTCCTTCCCTGGAACAAAACAGAATTGTATTAAAATGCTTCTACTCACATTTCACAGCTTGTTTGTGACCTACTTTTCAGCATTTGGACTAAAACGAATATTTCCAATGAACTTTCCATGCACCAAGATCAACAATGGTGTTTTGGAGAAGGTATAAAATGCCAGGAGACTGATTGTCCATTATCTGGCACAGATATAAGGCAAGATGCAATGTGAATATGAAATGCTGCTGCTCTGAAATGGTGGTGTTTATACCCACTTTATATGCGTGTGTGACTGCACAAATGCCAGGATATGTTTAATGAGGCAGCACTTTTTGAAAAAATTCCCTAAGGAGTGTACCAGTCCAAGTCCCATTTCAAAATCATTGACTTTTGATGGGACATAGGCTCCTATGGGTTTAGGGTTGCTAACCCTCCAGGACATAATTCTGGTACCTCCAGGAATTAAAGATTAATGTTTAAAGATTATGTCCTGTGATGAAAGCTCCAGGAATACATCCAACCAAAATTGGCAACCCTATATGGGCTAGATTTTTAAAAGCACCTATTTAGGGATCTAAAAATGCTGATAGGTGCCTAGTGGGATTTTCAAGAATGCCTATGTGGCTAACGCCCACTGATTTTAAATACCTGGCCTTAAGTGCCTAAATCACTTTTTGAACATTTCTACCCACTGGTGTATAATTTACCTAATAGAGCTGTTTTTTTTAAAAAGTGTCCTCCATCACCTTGGTGGGGAATTTTGATTTTTCAGAACTTTGAACACTGCCTCATGGGAATTTTAGTTCAGGTGCCTTATGGTCTATTCTCCTCTAAAGGCCAAGCTACCTGGTCATATTACATCTCCTGTGAAGCACCACAGTCTACCCTCTTGGAAAGGAGAGATGAAAGATCATGAGGGAGGGTAGTCTATGCAGGAAGCCTAGCCCATAGGCATGGGACATGAGGCAACCAAACTACAACTCCCATGAGGCATCATTTCCAAATCAAAATATTCTACTTTGTGAGTGTTCAATTTGTAATTCAAAAATAAAAATTATAAAAGAAAAAAAAAACTATCCATGGAAATTAGATATTTTGGGAGAAATTTTGTTTAGTCAAAGACCAATATTCTGTGGGGAAACAGTTTCAGTGGAAAATTCAATGAGCCCTATTGTGCAAGCAGCTCAGTGTCTGTTCTATCAGTAATGCTGCCATAGACACATAATGCTTTCATAATTTTCTGTATGCTCTCTAATGTTGATACAAGTTTTTTTAAAAACACAACTTTCCACTTGTTTCTCTATATAAAAAATATACAGTGTTTATACCATCAATACCAAAAATTACACTGTGGATGTAGTCTTTGCCAAGTTGATATGAAAAATATAGACGTATTTTTCAAGGGTTCCAAAGTAATGTTTTGCCATTGATTAGCACAGCCCTGATTTTGCTAGGAGACTTGTAATGATACAGTATGTGAGCTGATTCATACTCCTGTTATCATCAAGTGCAAAAAGTCTTTTGAAGGGTTGCCTATGAGAACTTTGGATTTCATATTATCTCCAAAAACAAAACATATCAAAACATTGACTTTAATCTTCATCTTCTAGATATTCAAAGCTGAAATCCAGCACACTGATCAAAGAGATTGTAGGATCTTAAAAAACTTTTGCTAATGGAAAGTCTGCCTAGCAGCCTTTTAGCACCATGGTGATACAAATTGCTATGCACAACCACAGTGGACTGAATGACTTATTAATAGCCCAGACTCTCTTTTGTCCTGTATCTAACCATAACAAAATCTATACAGGATTGCAAATCATAATGACCCTGTGACAAAAACCCAAGGACAATCCTGTCACTTTAAAGATACATAAATGATTAATAATTGAAAAAAGAAAGAAATGCAGGTATTATTTACTATGTTAAATCACGTCTCTAAAGAATGTTCTATTACAGCTTGGAAAAAGTGAAATTATAGAGGAATACAAAAAATTAAGTCTAAAATTTCTTTAATTGCAATAAGAAAAGGAGTACAATGTGACAGTTTAGAGACCAGACAACTTTGACATGTGAAACAAAACCTGAGAGATATGCAAAATGTAATGAAATATCAATCCACCTGTATTATACTCACTATAAACATATATTTATCCTTTTTCTTTACTACTCATTTCAAGTCTCCTTTCCACTTGTTTTTATTCTTCAAGCAACATATTTCGAACTGGCTTGAGAAAACAGACTTCGCATAGATAGTTTCTCAAAGATCAGTGGCCACATCACGTTATGGTCTCTGGTCTTAAACTATTCCTGTTTTCATGGGTGGAGAGCGGGAGAAAAATAAAAAAATAGAAGAACACAACACTCACATCCCTTCTCCTGTCTGTCCCTCTTCCCCTCCCCCACAAAAAAAATGAAAAAAAAGAAAGAAACCCAGCAAGACGGAGAGTATAAAAGCACATTAAAGATTTAACAGGGTGGATTTTCATTCCAACTTGTGCAATACCAACATATGCAGATGATATGCAACATTGTTATTTTGACTCTCATCACTAAATGTCTGAATTTCCTTTGTTTCTTTAAGAGATTGTCTGGAAAAGAGATTATAAAGTAAACTGACATGCTATAACAAAGACAAGGAATATTTCTTCCATTTCCAGCACAATAAAAAGAACACGCTGTGTTGCTTCACATTTCATAAAGTGGTTTGCTCTAAAGAGAAATTAACTTCATACAAGGAGACTCAATTCTCTGTTTACAAGTTACACAATGTAAAAACAAATGTCCAAATTCATGACTCCTGCAAAACTTCAAAATCTGAATGAAAGGAAAAGAATCAAGATCCAAATTTACTTAATGTTTTGTCTCACTTTTTTGTGCTTTTCTGTGTTGTCAACAGAGGTAGCAAATTCAAAACGAAGTTAAAACTAGAAAGTGGTCTGACTTTAGTAATAGCTTTTACACTATAACTAAGTTGTTCCATGAAAAGTCACTTCTCTTGCAACTAACTATATGTAATATAAATCCTATTAGGCTGCTATACAAAGTTTCTTTCAAACTCAAGAGCCACTTTATTCTGAATTCAGCAGAAGTTTGTTAACCAAGATCATATCAAGATCCTGATAAAAAAAACAAATAGACTCACAGACTTGAAGGTCAGAAGAGACCATTGTGATAATCTAGTCTCACTTTCTGCATATTGAAGGCCACAGACCTTCACCTATACACTCCTGTAATAGACCCGTAACTTCTGGCTGAGTTACTGAAGTCCTCAGATCATGGTTTAAAGACTTCAAGGTACAGAGAATCCACCATTTATGCTAGTTTAAACTTGCAAGTGACCTATGCTGCAGAGGAAGGCAAACTGCCCTCCCTCTCCCCAGTCTCTGTCAATCTGACCCAGTGGAAAATTCCTTCCCAACCCCAAATATGACTATCAGTTAGAACCTGAGCATGTGGGCAAGACCCAGCAGCCAGACATCTAGGAAAGATTTTCCCCATCTAGATGTCCCAACACCATCTGTTGAGGATATTTGCTGCTGGCAGTCAGAGATCGGCTACATGCCATTGCAGGCAGTCTCATCATACCATCCCCTCCATAAACTTATCAAGCTCAGTCTTGAAGCCAGTTAGGTTTTTTGCCCCCACTGCTCCCCTTGGAAGGCTGTCCAAGAACTTCACTCCTCTAATGGTTAGAAACCTTCACCTAATTTAAAATAACCCACAGCATTAAAAAAAAATTGAATAGTCCAAACATCTGAGTAAAAGTGTTTCCCTTAAAATCAGAGTTTCCATAGAAACATGGCCTGCACACAAATAGAGAAAGTCAGAGTTTTTAATCAGTTCTTTTTGGTGCAGATAGTTACCAGTTAGCATCAACTACTGCAACAGGTAACATGACACTTGCTGAGCTGCTTCATTATAGATTTGTCCAGACTCAGCACAGCCTATATCAGGCAATAAATAGCACAGATCACATCCTACTGCTCACAAGCAGGGGTCAGATGAGCAACATTTACACAGCACATAAGATCCATGAGCTGTCACTTCACTAATCAGTATAGGAACATCATATTAATCAAAAGATCAGCATCAAGGTATCCATCAGGCAAGCAGCCAGATGGTAACTTTCCAGAACATTTCTAAACTCCATGGTCCACTTACAGGGTAATATTGTAACATAATAGTCAGGCACATAATTAAAATGGATTTAGGATAAAATTTGAAATGTTTTTAAGTGAAAGAGCACAAAGGTAAACACAAGTACACAGTAGTTACTCATTCGCAGTTCTGTTTATAAGTGTCATCTTTTCCCCAAACTCCTCAGCATACCAGGAAGCAAGAGGTTAAGCTTGTCAAATATCCCTGTTTCATAAAAGAACTGCTCCTTTCCTATCAATCCAAACACCCCAAGTAGTAATCCCCAAATAAATAGTATAGATTAGAACAGCAGGATGAAGTGATATAGGATGGAAGGAGAGGACTATGGCAAATAGAAACAAATTCACTTATTGGTACCTCCACTCAACCCACTGTGACTTCCTAGAGGATTGTTGGTATCAAAGGCGGAGGACGACATATGTAAAGCCCTGTCTATCCACATGAGAGAAAGAGGTAACTTCTACCAGCAAAACCCAGGTAGGTTTGGCTGACCTCCTGGTTATAAACGAGATGATGGATGGCACCCATACAACCAAGTCAGGAGGGTTTAGATAACATTCCCCTACTCTGAGCTCTTGCCTGCTAAACCATTTTATGGAGTGGTTGTCCATCCCAGGCAGAATCAAGCCCTTGGTGCCTGAAATGGGAAAAGGAATTAGGGAGCCTGTCCCATATCTGATCTTTCCCATCCTCTCTTTTCCCTCACTTATTCTGTCATTTTTTCTCCTTTCATCGGGACCCAGACATCACCACACTGGAACATGATGATCTTTGATACCCTGAGGCTCGGATGACTGCACTGTGGTTTATATGGCGTTCCCCTTAGAAAAATACACATAGGGCCCAATTCTGTTCCCATTTAGTCCAGGACAAAACCCCCACCAACTTCAATGGGCACAAGAGCATTCCGATATGTTGCACCTACTAGAGAAGGTACAATCCTGAGAAATAGTGATTTCTTTCTGAAAGGTAATAGAGAAATCTCAGTAGCAGAACCTGAAGTGTGCAAGGCCCTTGGGACCCAATGACACCAGCAGTTCCCAACCCACAGAAGCATGCAATGGATCCCTGTGTGCTTGCTGGGAGATGGAAGGACACTAAGTGCTGATGCAGTAATGGAGCACAGAAGTCCTCTAGGTTTAAAGCCATACATGGGGATGGAACAACTCCTTATATACCTTTGAAGTCTTGTTGATTCTCATTTTCTGGCATGTGGAGACAGAAGGCCAGATTCTCCAGTCTGGCTGAGATGCACACTATGTGGGGGAGGACGGAGAATAGAGAGCATGCGAGAAAAGTGAGACGAGCTGGAGTGCAGTGGTACTCTGACCCCACTTGCATTTACCACATACATAACTTTTCCTGTTGGATCAGGGGAAAGTAATGAAAAATGACGATAATACTGAACCTGAAGATTCTGCTAAGACTTTTTTTTCTTTAATTCTGACAGCAATGGTAATCTACTGAAGATCATTTTTACTGACTACTTGAATTTGTAAGTCACAGATGTCTTGTCAGAGTTTTCAGATGGCTTAACACACACCACTAGGATCAGGCTTTCAAAGGAGCTCAGTTCCTATTTATGCACCTAACAAATGACCTGATTTTCCTGTGCATCCAGCACCCAATATTTGCCCATGAAAGCTTCTGGGAGTTAAGCACTTTTGAAAATCTGGCTTCACATGTGAGTGCTGAAGAATCGGCTGAGCACTTTTGAAAATGTTCTCTTCAACACTTAGCCAGGCTGTTGGCTATAGGGATCATTCACCATTTGCTCCGTTCCCGCGCAACCACAAAGGCTTTATGGCCTGAGAGTCCCACATCAGAACAGACCTGATGAACCCATGTAATAGGGGGTCTGCCTCTGGGCTGGCTCCACCCCTTGGTTGGTGGAATTTTATCCCAAATGTTACAATATCACCCGGAGCATGGCATTCACTGGAACGTCCTGTGGCATCCTTGCGACATGTCCAAAAAAGCATAAGGCGCCACCTGCGGACAATGGTCCCAGTAGTCAGTAGACCCAAGCAACTATAAACATTTGCATTACAGATGAAGTCATTCCACTTTATGCCCAATACATGACGTTGACATTTTGTGTGGAAAGCCTCAAGCTTTGCCCAGCTCAAATAAATCCTGAACCTGGTTGTCATACTAAGATGATGTTTATTCCATATCCGTTGTAAATGGACCATGGCAGATGCTGTGATGCCAATCCAATGGAGAACCTCTGTGTGAGAACTGGAGGAGCTGGTAAGTAATAGAGCCCAGATAGCAAAAGCTGGAAACTGATTTGACAGTTTCATTGTTCAAAGAGATTTGAGTCACAGGTGGACCTGGTCCTAGATTTTGCAGTTTTGTCTTTGACCACGAAATATGGAGACCAATCTTAGCTGACTCCTCCTCCGTATGCTGGAGTGCCTCATGAAACCTGTCAGGGTTCTGTACTAAAAGAACAGTGTCATCAGCGTAGTCAAGATCTGTGAGCAAGAGATCACTGATCACAATGTCTATGGACCTGACGGAATGCTGCATTATGAAATCCATTGCCTGATAAAAGAGTGCAGGGGCTAAAAAGCAACCCTGCCTAACACCTGATTTAAAAGGTGCTGACATCCAGTTCCCCAGAAGAACACAGGCTGTGGTTCCATTATGTAGCTCTCTAATCAAGTCCAGCTGAGTGGTAGAGACACCTATGACCTTTAAGACCTTCCATAACAAGACATGGCCTACTGAATCAAATGCAGCTTTAAGATAAACATACACTATGTGCTGGGGCTTCCTGAACTCACAATGTATCTCAGACAACAAGCGAAGGGCCAAAATGGTGTCTAATGTGGACCTGTTCCTCCTAAAACCTGACTGCTGGCGACAATACTTCCAATGTAGCAAAGGCTCCAGACATGCCAGTGAAACATGCTCAAACACCTTCCCTGGAACAGAGAGAAAGGGACATTCACTGAGCGGTCCCTTGCCCTTATAGAGTGACATCACAATACTGTCCTTCCAGGTGGTTGGCAGCATTCCAGTTCTCCACACCAGATGAAAGATGGCCAGAAATGATTCTGCTACAGGATCAATAGCACATTTTAGCAGCTCTGAGGAGATGCCATCAGCACCACCTGCATGTCCATTTTTCAGTTTAGAGATGGCACACTTCACTTCATCCAATGTTGGTGCTTCCGTACAAATGTCTGGATCTGGAACCTCAGTGACTGCCAAATCATCCAGCTCTGAACAAGCAGCAGCTGGACGATGATTCAGGACACTGTGATAATGTTCCACCCAGTGTGAGAGAATGTAATCATCTGACTTACATTGATGGTCTTAGCTGTTGTTCAGGATGCCATTTGTGGCGACTACCTCTTGACCACTGCGGTTGCGAATGGTGCGGAATGCTGGCTTCAAGTGGGCACTGGCTAAGCCAAATTCAACATCATCCGCCACTTGGTTATAATATGCCTCACGATTGTGTAGTGCCAGGGTGTTAAATTTTCATTTGAGCTGATTACGAGTGCACTGATCACCACGCTGGAGGGCTGCGGCCTTCAAATTAATTATCTGGAAAGCCTTCTCCGATAGCCATGGTTAGCATTCTAGATGCCTATATCCAATCGTTGGCTCAGCTGACTGATTGAGGGTAGAAGTAAACAGGGACCAGGCAACCTCCATGTCATCTGGAAGTTTAGCTAGAGCCAAGAATCTGTTGCAGACATCAATACAAAACCCATTGGCTAAACTTGACACATGGAGTGCCTCAATGTCAAACTTCTTCATCATTGCAGAGTGCTCTCCTGCTCATTGGAGCATCAACACCATAAGGACGACCATTAGATGGTGATCTGTGTTTGCCACGCATTCCGCACCATGATATACTCTACAGGAAGCGAAGAGATGCCTATCGCATGTAATGATGTATTCCAACTCCTTCTGAGTGATGCCATCATGAGAGATCCATATCCTCTGTTATACAATACCGTGACCCAAGAATGGAAAGCCACTTGAACCATGACCCAAGAATGGAAAGATTCTGGGAGGCACAGAATGTAAGCAAGTGGTGAGAGTTATTATTGGGTATGCCTGAACCATAATGACCCATGACTTGTTCAAACCCAGTTTTCAGGGAGCCAGTAACTGCATTTAGGTCACCCAGGATCACGAGATTATCATGTGGAAGGACTGTGCATACTAGATGTTCCAATTGATCGTAGAAATGATCTTTAACTGAATCAACAGATTCCTGTGTCGGCGCATAGACCACTATGACAGTGAGGTAACAGTGCCGATGTTTAAGATGTGCAATAAGTAAACGAGGAGACACGGGCATCCAGGTTGTCAGGGAGGACTTGGCCTCACCTTACAGTAGTATTGCTACCCCATAAATATGGTTGGGACTGCCAGAATACAGAAGTAAAGAATCTTCCACCTCATGACGTCCGTGATCTATCAGCCTTGCTTCTGTTAGTCCTGTGATTGATATACCAAGACGATCCATTTTGCATGAAACAGTGATCTGATGACCATGCCTGTGAAGAGTTAAAACATTCCAAGTTGCAATTTTGGTGGACTGTCGGAGATCCCAGATACAATTGAATGCATTGTCACAATGTATTGCAGATGTGCCTGCTGACATCAGGATGTGCCTTCCTGGGGGTGGGGGCTTTTGCACAAACCCGTCATGTTTGCACCGAGGGGAGACAGCACTTACAAGGCATCTGCAGCTGCAAGTAATGCAGGGGCTTTAACCCTGGTGCTGAGTACTAGGTTATTCATCGTCAAAAAAAACCAACAACCCCAGAGCGAACAATTATCTAGGGAAATACCTCGTCCCACTGGGATGAGACGGAGGCGCAGTAACACAACTCTTTTCCTGGTCTACCAGTACTGGCTTCACGCTGTGCGACCCGAGCCGTTGAGTCTCTCTCAGTGACTTCCTTCACCTCGGGTAGCTAGGTGCAGCTGCTGCCCTGCATCTTCACCGCCTGTATTAGCCATTATTTTCAGACTTCACATCCCTTCTCCTCTGGCAGCAGAAAAAGTAGGGGGAGAGCTTCCTGCTAGGACCTTTTCTAACACCCCACTGAGACTGTTTCCTGTTCACACAGGACAGGAGAATGCATTTCATTACTGGCAAACGTTAGCTCTTGCCTTTCAACAGATATTTTATAACCAATTTAGTTTTAATCACTTGATGAATCTTTTTCCTTGTCTGCGGCAGGAGCAGTGACCTTGCCTCCCCTTTGAAAATTAGTTTAACATGTAGCGTCCCATGACCCTACCTCTGTTATGTTTCACTCTCAGGGGCTTAAATGCAGCAGAACAGGAGCTGGCTGAACAGAGTTCACATCCGATAAAGTGAGCTGTAGCTCACGAAAGCTTACGCTCAAATAAATTTGTTAGTCTCTAAGGTACCACAAGTACTCCTTTTCTTTTGACATTGCATCTGTTCATCTCACATAATGCCCAAGGCGATATTTTGGACAAGCCTTCATCGCTGATGGCATAGCTCCAACGAGCAATCCCCTATTTCAGACGCCACAGCCCTCCACCATGATGAGGTACAGATCAGACTCGTACCTTGAATGTAAGCTTAGTCTCATAGGCATTAGCCTGGAGACATTAGGATGGCTAAATATTTATCCAGTTCAAAGATGGAAGTTTTATACTATACGGTCTTCCTCTTAAATTTGAATAAAGGGCTAACACTAGGTTTTAAGATTTTTTTCATTTTATATTATTGAGCTGTTCTGTCAGATTATGACACTATTAATATTCTGCATCAGTTACTCATTCTAACTTACAAAAAGATTTGGATAGATAAAAATGTTATAATAAAATCACTAACATGCGATTAACATTAAAAGAAGGATCTCACAGTTTGAAACAAAATTAGTAATTCTTTTAGAACAACAATTATGTGATGTTGGTTGAGGGCACTAGAACAACAACCTCAGGGTGTGTTTGGCTTGCCACCTGCAATTTCAACAAAGCAAGAGTGATCAAATAACTCAAACTAGAATTGGTACAAAAATTGTAGCCATTAGATTTGTACTATAAAATAATTGCTATTTACTCATGGACCTATTCAGCATTCCTTACTCAGCAAAACTCCCAGTGAAGACAGGGGTCACATTTTTGAGAAAGAGCCACTAATTTTAGGCTCCTTGTTTTCAGTCCAAACGGAAATAAGTAGGGTTTGATTTTCAGATGTACTGTGTACTCATAATTCCAGTAGAAGTCAAGGAGAGCCATGGATGCTCTGCATTCACCTCTGCAAGTCAGGACTTAGATGCCTCAAAATTGGGCACCCAAAAAACTCATCTGTAGGATGTTCCCAGTCCGTTGCACTTTGTATTAATAAAGTGAACTGTATTAACATTTGGAATGTCTGGCTTCCAATACAAACAAAATAGGTTGCCGTTGAAATTTAAAAATCCACTAATGTATGCATGATTTTTTACAAAACAAATTGTAGACACAAAAACTATCTGCCAGTGTTCTTTGAATCCTAAATCCAGTAAGGTTTTGAAAAAATAATCTTTCTGAAAAAGATCCACTGACTTAGAGCAGACGTATTTTGAAGCCAATAAAACATCTGTTAAAATTCAGCAGCTCATGTGATTCATGTAACACATTTTCATTTGCACTATCTCCATTTTTTATTAGTTAGATTCTATTCTGTACAATTTTCATTCATTAGATAGATAGCATACTCTTAAACCTATACACACACACACACACTACACACACTACTTCCACATGGACTTTGCAACAGTATGAACTATTTGTATTATGATAATGCCTTGGATTCCTAGTCATGGATCAGGACCACACTATGCTAACACAGAACAGATGGTCCCTGCCCTTTACATCCTTTCTCACTGAAGACAATCTATGGACCCAATCTTGCAAAGACTTAA